>NC_081762.1:35553553-35858553 GCF_963082965.1 Carassius carassius
CCAAATGTAATGCCACTTTAGCTAATGATGGGTCCATCCGGAATTTGACGGTGCTAGGGCTGTGTCAGCGTCAGAAAAAGCCATGCATTGTTCAGTTATGTCGGTGCAGTAGCGTCGGTTGGGGGAGAAACAGCAACATGCACAGCTCCTCGTTAGTATAGTGGACAGTATCTCCGCCTGTCATGCGGAAGACCGGGGTTCGATTCCCCGACGGGGAGAGCTACCTCTTTTCGGCTTCTGAACGATCCATCCAAAAGTTTTGGGAGGAGCCACAGGTCACAGAAGGAGGTCTGCTTCGACATCAGCCCGAGCCAAAGGACATGCGTTGGCCGGGAATCGAACCCGGGTCAACTGCTTGGAAGGCAGCTATGCTCACCACTATACCACCAACGCAGTCAGCAGTCAGCCACTTGCGCCGTCGTTAAGAAGGCTCGAAGTGCACGAGTCGCCGATAGGGCTAGAGGAGCTGATGAGATCTTTGTTTGGACCCGTCACTAAAGAGAGCCTTCCAGAGTTTGCTTCCCGTCACGTACAAGAAAGTGCTGCCTTCCCATGCCAGCTAAATAAACACTAAGTGCTGACAGCGCAAACGCAGAGAGTGCAAATACAGACGATGACCAGTGGCACGCCCTCCTGCAGCGTGTTGGCGGACGGCCAAATTGATTCTGCTATTGCATTTTGTTGTAGCTCTGTCCTCGGTCCACCAATAACCACAAGCCCAATCAAGGCAATCTCTTTCTCATGCCTCCATCTGAAAAGTTGGAGAAAATCTTATATGAATAAAAGAGTCTTTTAAAGAAATCCCTTATTCCGAGGTCACCGTAGCCACCAGATCCATTCTGTATCCAGATCAGTGGGCCGCTTCAGTCACCCGGATCCAGTCAGTATCCAGACAAGATGGTGGATCAACACCTAGAAAGGACCTCTATGGCCCTGAAACACAGCGGAGACCGGGACAACTAGATGAGCCCCAGATACAGATCCCCTGTAAAGACCTTGTCTTAGACAACCACCAGGACAAGACCACAGGAAACAGATGATTCTTCTGCACAGTCTGACTTTTCTGCAGCCTGGAGCTGATTTGCTGGTTTCTTCTGACCAGAGGAGAACTGTCTCCCCGACTGAGCCTGGTTTCTCACCGGGTTTTTTCTCCATTTTTTCACCGATCGAGTTTTGGTTCCTTGCCTCTGTCGCCTCTGGCAGGCATAGCTGGGGACACTTCATGTACAGCGATATCGTTGACTTGATTGAAAATTATTGCACAGATACTATTTAAACTGAACTTAGCTGAATGATGACATCATCGATTTCAATGACGAAATGCCTTTAACTGTCATTTTGCTTTATTGACGCACTGTGTTCCTAATTAATGTTGTTCAGTTGCATTGACACAATCCTTTTTGTTTAAAGCACTATTTAAAAAAAAAAAAAAAAAAGAGTCCAAACAATGACCCCTGCAACGGGTAGTGTTCCAAATGTAATGCCACTTTAGCTAATGATGGGTCCATCCGGAATTTGACGGTGCTAGGGCTGTGTCAGCATCAGAAAAAGCCATGCATTGTTCAGTTATGTCGGTGCAGTAGCATCGGTTGGGGGAGAAACAGCAACATGCACAGCTCCTCGTTAGTATAGTGGACAGTATCTCCGCCTGTCACGCGGAAGACCGGGGTTCGATTCCCCGACGGGGAGAGCTACCTCTTTTCGGCTTCTGAACGATCCATCCAAAAGTTTTGGGAGGAGCCACAGGTCACAGAAGGAGTTCTGCTTCGACATCAGCCCGATCCAAAGGACATGCGTTGGCCGGGAATCGAACCCGGGTCAACTGCTTGGAAGGCAGCTATGCTCACCACTATACCACCAACGCAGTCAGCAGTCAGCCACTTGCGCCGTCGTTAAGAAGGCTCGAAGTGCACGAGTCACCGATAGGGCTAGAGGAGCTGATGAGATCTTTGTTTGGACCCGTCACTAAAGAGAGCCTTCCAGAGTTTGCTTCCCGTCACGTACAAGAAAGTGCTGCCTTCCCATGCCAGCTAAATAAACACTAAGTGCTGACAGCGCAAACGCAGAGAGTGCAAATACAGACGATGACCAGTGGCACGCCCTCCTGCAGCGTGTTGGCGGACGGCCAAATTGATTCTGCTATTGCATTTTGTTGTAGCTCTGTCCTCGGTCCACCAATAACCACAAGCCCAATCAAGGCAATCTCTTTCTCATGCCTCCATCTGAAAAGTTGGAGAAAATCTTATATGAATAAAAGAGTCTTTTAAAGAAATCCCTTATTCCGAGGTCACCGTAGCCACCAGATCCATTCTGTATCCAGATCAGTGGGCCGCTTCAGTCACCCGGATCCAGTCAGTATCCAGACAAGATGGTGGATCAACACCTAGAAAGGACCTCTATGGCCCTGAAACACAGCGGAGACCGGGACAACTAGATGAGCCCCAGATACAGATCCCCTGTAAAGACCTTGTCTTAGACAACCACCAGGACAAGACCACAGGAAACAGATGATTCTTCTGCACAGTCTGACTTTTCTGCAGCCTGGAGCTGATTTGCTGGTTTCTTCTGACCAGAGGAGAACTGTCTCCCCGACTGAGCCTGGTTTCTCACCGGGTTTTTTCTCCATTTTTTCACCGATCGAGTTTTGGTTCCTTGCCTCTGTCGCCTCTGGCAGGCATAGCTGGGGACACTTCATGTACAGCGATATCGTTGACTTGATTGAAAATTATTGCACAGATACTATTTAAACTGAACTTAGCTGAATGATGACATCATCGATTTCAATGACGAAATGCCTTTAACTGTCATTTTGCTTTATTGACGCACTGTGTTCCTAATTAATGTTGTTCAGTTGCATTGACACAATCCTTTTTGTTTAAAGCACTATTTAAAAAAAAAAAAAAAAAAGAGTCCAAACAATGACCCCTGCAACGGGTAGTGTTCCAAATGTAATGCCACTTTAGCTAATGATGGGTCCATCCGGAATTTGACGGTGCTAGGGCTGTGTCAGCATCAGAAAAAGCCATGCATTGTTCAGTTATGTCGGTGCAGTAGCATCGGTTGGGGGAGAAACAGCAACATGCACAGCTCCTCGTTAGTATAGTGGACAGTATCTCCGCCTGTCACGCGGAAGACCGGGGTTCGATTCCCCGACGGGGAGAGCTACCTCTTTTCGGCTTCTGAACGATCCATCCAAAAGTTTTGGGAGGAGCCACAGGTCACAGAAGGAGTTCTGCTTCGACATCAGCCCGATCCAAAGGACATGCGTTGGCCGGGAATCGAACCCGGGTCAACTGCTTGGAAGGCAGCTATGCTCACCACTATACCACCAACGCAGTCAGCAGTCAGCCACTTGCGCCGTCGTTAAGAAGGCTCGAAGTGCACGAGTCACCGATAGGGCTAGAGGAGCTGATGAGATCTTTGTTTGGACCCGTCACTAAAGAGAGCCTTCCAGAGTTTGCTTCCCGTCACGTACAAGAAAGTGCTGCCTTCCCATGCCAGCTAAATAAACACTAAGTGCTGACAGCGCAAACGCAGAGAGTGCAAATACAGACGATGACCAGTGGCACGCCCTCCTGCAGCGTGTTGGCGGACGGCCAAATTGATTCTGCTATTGCATTTTGTTGTAGCTCTGTCCTCGGTCCACCAATAACCACAAGCCCAATCAAGGCAATCTCTTTCTCATGCCTCCATCTGAAAAGTTGGAGAAAATCTTATATGAATAAAAGAGTCTTTTAAAGAAATCCCTTATTCCGAGGTCACCGTAGCCACCAGATCCATTCTGTATCCAGATCAGTGGGCCGCTTCAGTCACCCGGATCCAGTCAGTATCCAGACAAGATGGTGGATCAACACCTAGAAAGGACCTCTATGGCCCTGAAACACAGCGGAGACCGGGACAACTAGATGAGCCCCAGATACAGATCCCCTGTAAAGACCTTGTCTTAGACGACCACCAGGACAAGACCACAGGAAACAGATGATTCTTCTGCACAGTCTGACTTTTCTGCAGCCTGGAGCTGATTTGCTGGTTTCTTCTGACCAGAGGAGAACTGTCTCCCCGACTGAGCCTGGTTTCTCACCGGGTTTTTTCTCCATTTTTTCACCGATCGAGTTTTGGTTCCTTGCCTCTGTCGCCTCTGGCAGGCATAGCTGGGGACACTTCATGTACAGCGATATCGTTGACTTGATTGAAAATTATTGCACAGATACTATTTAAACTGAACTTAGCTGAATGATGACATCATCGATTTCAATGACGAAATGCCTTTAACTGTCATTTTGCTTTATTGACGCACTGTGTTCCTAATTAATGTTGTTCAGTTGCATTGACACAATCCTTTTTGTTTAAAGCACTATTTAAAAAAAAAAAAAAAAAAGAGTCCAAACAATGACCCCTGCAACGGGTAGTGTTCCAAATGTAATGCCACTTTAGCTAATGATGGGTCCATCCGGAATTTGACAGTGCTAGGGCTGTGTCAGCGTCAGAAAAAGCCATGCATTGTTCAGTTATGTCGGTGCAGTAGCGTCGGTTGGGGGAGAAACAGCAACATGCACAGCTCCTCGTTAGTATAGTGGACAGTATCTCCGCCTGTCACGCGGAAGACCAGGGTTCGATTCCCCGATGGGAAGGGTTACCTCTTTTCGGCTTCTGAACGATCCATCCAAAAGTTTTGGGAGGAGCCACAGGTCACAGAAGGAGTTCTGCTTCGACATCAGCCCGAGCCAAAGGACATGCGTTGGCCGGGAATCGAACCCGGGTCAACTGCTTGGAAGGCAGCTATGCTCACCACTATACCACCAACGCAGTCAGCAGTCAGCCACTTGCGCCGTCGTTAAGAAGGCTCGAAGTGCACGAGTCGCCGATAGGGCTAGAGGAGCTGATGAGATCTTTGTTTGGACCCGTCACTAAAGAGAGCCTTCCAGAGTTTGCTTCCCGTCACGTACAAGAAAGTGCTGCCTTCCCATGCCAGCTAAATAAACACTAAGTGCTGACAGCGCAAACGCAGAGAGTGCAAATACAGACGATGACCAGTGGCACGCCCTCCTGCAGCGTGTTGGCGGACGGCCAAATTGATTCTGCTATTGCATTTTGTTGTAGCTCTGTCCTCGGTCCACCAATAACCACAAGCCCAATCAAGGCAATCTCTTTCTCATGCCTCCATCTGAAAAGTTGGAGAAAATCTTATATGAATAAAAGAGTCTTTTAAAGAAATCCCTTATTCCGAGGTCACCGTAGCCACCAGATCCATTCTGTATCCAGATCAGTGGGCCGCTTCAGTCACCCGGATCCAGTCAGTATCCAGACAAGATGGTGGATCAACACCTAGAAAGGACCTCTATGGCCCTGAAACACAGCGGAGACCGGGACAACTAGATGAGCCCCAGATACAGATCCCCTGTAAAGACCTTGTCTTAGACGACCACCAGGACAAGACCACAGGAAACAGATGATTCTTCTGCACAGTCTGACTTTTCTGCAGCCTGGAGCTGATTTGCTGGTTTCTTCTGACCAGAGGAGAACTGTCTCCCCGACTGAGCCTGGTTTCTCACCGGGTTTTTTCTCCATTTTTTCACCGATCGAGTTTTGGTTCCTTGCCTCTGTCGCCTCTGGCAGGCATAGCTGGGGACACTTCATGTACAGCGATATCGTTGACTTGATTGAAAATTATTGCACAGATACTATTTAAACTGAACTTAGCTGAATGATGACATCATCGATTTCAATGACGAAATGCCTTTAACTGTCATTTTGCTTTATTGACGCACTGTGTTCCTAATTAATGTTGTTCAGTTGCATTGACACAATCCTTTTTGTTTAAAGCACTATTTAAAAAAAAAAAAAAAAAAAGAGTCCAAACAATGACCCCTGCAACGGGTAGTGTTCCAAATGTAATGCCACTTTAGCTAATGATGGGTCCATCCGGAATTTGACGGTGCTAGGGCTGTGTCAGCGTCAGAAAAAGCCATGCATTGTTCAGTTATGTCGGTGCAGTAGCGTTGGTTGGGGGAGAAACAGCAACATGCACAGCTCCTCGTTAGTATAGTGGACAGTATCTCCGCCTGTCACGCGGAAGACCGGGGTTCGATTCCCCGATGGGGAGAGCTACCTCTTTTCGGCTTCTGAACGATCCATCCAAAAGTTTTGGGAGGAGCCACAGGTCACAGAAGGAGTTCTGCTTCGACATCAGCCCGAGCCAAAGGACATGCGTTGGCCGGGAATCGAACCCGGGTCAACTGCTTGGAAGGCAGCTATGCTCACCACTATACCACCAACGCAGTCAGCAGTCAGCCACTTGCGCCGTCGTTAAGAAGGCTCGAAGTGCACGAGTCGCCGATAGGGCTAGAGGAGCTGATGAGATCTTTGTTTGGACCCGTCACTAAAGAGAGCCTTCCAGAGTTTGTTTCCCGTCACGTACAAGAAAGTGCTGCCTTCCCATGCCAGCTAAATAAACACTAAGTGCTGACAGCGCAAACGCAGAGAGTGCAAATACAGACGATGACTAGTGGCACGCCCTCCTGCAGCGTGTTGGCGGACGGCCAAATTGATTCTGCTATTGCATTTTGTTGTAGCTCTGTCCTCGGTCCACCAATAACCACAAGCCCAATCAAGGCAATCTCTTTCTCATGCCTCCATCTGAAAAGTTGGAGAAAATCTTATATGAATAAAAGAGTCTTTCAAAGAAATCCCTTATTCCGAGGTCACCGTAGCCACCAGATCCATTCTGTATCCAGATCAGTGGGCCGCTTCAGTCACCCGGATCCAGTCAGTATCCAGACAAGATGGTGGATCAACACCTAGAAAGGACCTCTATGGCCCTGAAACACAGCGGAGACCGGGACAACTAGATGAGCCCCAGATACAGATCCCCTGTAAAGACCTTGTCTTAGACGACCACCAGGACAAGACCACAGGAAACAGATGATTCTTCTGCACAGTCTGACTTTTCTGCAGCCAGGAGCTGATTTGCTGGTTTCTTCTGACCAGAGGAGAACTGTCTCCCCGACTGAGCCTGGTTTCTCACCGGGTTTTTTCTCCATTTTTTCACCGATCGAGTTTTGGTTCCTTGCCTCTGTCGCCTCTGGCAGGCATAGCTGGGGACACTTCATGTACAGCGATATCGTTGACTTGATTGAAAATTATTGCACAGATACTATTTAAACTGAACTTAGCTGAATGATGACATCATCGATTTCAATGACGAAATGCCTTTAACTGTCATTTTGCTTTATTGACGCACTGTGTTCCTAATTAATGTTGTTCAGTTGCATTGACACAATCCTTTTTGTTTAAAGCACTATTTAAAAAAAAAAAAAAAAAAGAGTCCAAACAATGACCCCTGCAACGGGTAGTGTTCCAAATGTAATGCCACTTTAGCTAATGATGGGTCCATCCGGAATTTGACAGTGCTAGGGCTGTGTCAGCGTCAGAAAAAGCCATGCATTGTTCAGTTATGTCGGTGCAGTAGCGTCGGTTGGGGGAGAAACAGCAACATGCACAGTTCCTCGTTAGTATAGTGGACAGTATCTCCGCCTGTCACGCGGAAGACCGGGGTTCGATTCCCCGACGGGGAGAGCTACCTCTTTTCGGCTTCTGAACGATCCATCCAAAAGTTTTGGGAGGAGCCACAGGTCACAGAAGGAGTTCTGCTTCGACATCAGCCCGAGCCAAAGGACATGCGTTGGCCGGGAATCGAACCCGGGTCAACTGCTTGGAAGGCAGCTATGCTCACCACTATACCACCAACACAGTCAGCAGTCAGCCACTTGCGCCGTCGTTAAGAAGGCTCGAAGTGCACGAGTCGCCGATAGGGCTAGAGGAGCTGATGAGATCTTTGTTTGGACCCGTCACTAAAGAGAGCCTTCCAGAGTTTGCTTCCCGTCACGTACAAGAAAGTGCTGCCTTCCCATGCCAGCTAAATAAACACTAAGTGCTGACAGCGCAAACGCAGAGAGTGCAAATACAGACGATGACCAGTGGCACGCCCTCCTGCAGCGTGTTGGCGGACGGCCAAATTGATTCTGCTATTGCATTTTGTTGTAGCTCTGTCCTCGGTCCACCAATAACCACAAGCCCAATCAAGGCAATCTCCTTCTCATGCCTCCATCTGAAAAGTTGGAGAAAATCTTATATGAATAAAAGAGTCTTTTAAAGAAATCCCTTATTCCGAGGTCACCGTAGCCACCAGATCCATTCTGTATCCAGATCAGTGGGCCGCTTCAGTCACCCGGATCCAGTCAGTATCCAGACAAGATGGTGGATCAACACCTAGAAAGGACCTCTATGGCCCTGAAACACAGCGGAGACCGGGACAACTAGATGAGCCCCAGATACAGATCCCCTGTAAAGACCTTGTCTTAGACGACCACCAGGACAAGACCACAGGAAACAGATGATTCTTCTGCACAGTCGAACTTTTCTGCAGCCTGGAGCTGATTTGCTGGTTTCTTCTGACCAGAGGAGAACTGTCTCCCCGACTGAGCCTGGTTTCTCACCGGGTTTTTTCTCCATTTTTTCACCGATCGAGTTTTGGTTCCTTGCCTCTGTCGCCTCTGGCAGGCATAGCTGGGGACACTTCATGTACAGCGATATCGTTGACTTGATTGAAAATTATTGCACAGAAACTATTTAAACTGAACTTAGCTGAATGATGACATCATCGATTTCAATGACGAAATGCCTTTAACTGTCATTTTGCTTTATTGACGCACTGTGTTCCTAATTAATGTTGTTCAGTTGCATTGACACAATCCTTTTTGTTTAAAGCACTATTTAAAAAAAAAAAAAAAAAAAGAGTCCAAACAATGACCCCTGCAACGGGTAGTGTTCCAAATGTAATGCCACTTTAGCTAATGATGGGTCCATCCGGAATTTGACGGTGCTAGGGCTGTGTCAGCGTCAGAAAAAGCCATGCATTGTTCAGTTATGTCGGTGCAGTAGCGTCGGTTGGGGGAGAAACAGCAACATGCTCAGCTCCTCGTTAGTATAGTGGACAGTATCTCCGCCTGTCACGCGGGGGCCAGTCGCGGATAGGTGTAGAGCGCTAACTAGCCAATAGCAACGAAGGAAATTCCAGGGAGGCGGGACGAAAAAATACACAGAATTAGAGGTTCGAATCCCGTCTCGGCCACAAATACCATAAAATGAGTTGGTATTCGTTTTTTCATCTAGATACACTTTAAGTACGATTAACATATAATAGATGAACTTTGTGAACAAAGATAAAAATAAATCTTGTAATAATTGTTCTTTTGTATGGTGTACAAAATGTGCAAAGATCTTAAGAAACATATACATTATAATAGGGAATAGTTATTTTTAATATAGAAAAATGTGAATAATTAAAAAGAACACTTTGATAATGTTTCAGGCCTTTATTTATAAAGATACGTCTATTTATATGTGTATAACTGTACAGAAAACCCATATATATGAAATATAACTAAAACTCACAAAAAAGTAAGTTTTTCATTTTATTTATAGTAAAGTAATATACTTATAAAAATTAAAAGAAAAAATAACAAAAATATATAATAATTAAATAAATATACATAAAATAATCATAGGTTATTAAACAACAGCAACAGATATAATAAAAATAAAGATGTGGAGAACAGAAAAAACAATACAAATATGTTTTATATTAAATAATTATGTATGTTTAATGGTAACAGTTATTAACATTCAGTGTTTACATATCTGAGCAAGTAAATAAAATGTAATATCAATTTAAAAGAAAATCAACAAAATGTATACATTTTTTAATCAATAAAACTTAACACACAGTTCAATACAGTTCAAACAAGGCCACATACTTATAGTATTTTAATTAACAAATTGAAATACATGAAAATATTTAAATATAGATATAGATTCAACAACAACAACAATAATAAAATCTAAAGTTGTGGAGAACACAGAAAAAAAATATATTACACTACCACTTAAATGTTTTTGAACAGTAAGATTTTTAATTCTCACCAAGCCTGCCTTTATTTGGTCCAAAATACAGTAAAAGCAATAATATTGTTGAAATATTTTTACTACTTAAAATAACTGCTTTCTATTTGAACATATAGTAAAATGTATTTTATTTCTGTGATGCTCCGCTGTATTTTCAGCATCATTTCTCCAGTCTTCAGTGTCACATGATCTTCAGAAATCAGAATAATGATTTACTGATCAAGAAAAAATATTATTATTATTATTATTATCAATATTTTAAACCCCCCAGGGATTCTTTAAATAGAAAGATCCAAAGATCTGCATTTATTTGAAATAAAAAGCTTTCTTAACAATATAGATTGTACCATTCTTTTGGGGGGAAAGAAATGACAGAAATTAATGCCTTTTTTTTTAGCAAGGATGATTTAAATTGATTAAAAGTGATGATAAAGATGAAAAATGTTGATCAGATAAATGCTGTTCTTCTGAACTTTCTATTCATGTAAGAAACTGAAAAGATTGTACTCGGCTGTTTTCAACATAACATAACAACAACAATAATAATAATAATTTTTTCTTGAGCAGTAAATCATCATATTATTCTGATTTCTGAAGATCATGTGACACTGAAGACTGGATGAATGATGCTGAAAATACAGCTGTGCATCACAGAAATAAATTACAGTATATATTCAAATATATAGCCTTCCTGATAATGTTCGGGGTTCAGACACACTCTCTGTTTAAATCTAGATTAAAAACACATCTCTTTCGCCAAGCATTCGAATAATGTATCTCTTAAATTGTGAGTGTAGTTGTATCTGATCAAATGTGCATTCTTATTCTTTAGCTTGGGTTAAACTAATTAATTTTACTCTGTTGGAACAGCAGCTATGCTAATGATGTCTCTATATGTGTCTCTGTTTCTGCTGGATTTACATCCCGTGGTAACTAGGATTTACACAAGCTCCAGTCTGGATCCAGAACACCTGAGAAGAGATGATGCTGACCCTCAGAGGACCTCAGATGATGCTGACCCTGAATCAACAAACAGAACTAACAAATATTGCTACATGTGTGACTGCATCATATAATAATTATTAATTATTAATAAAATTAATAATGTTCATCGTCTGGCTGACTACGTCTTGTATGAATTTTTCTACAAATCCTGTCATACGTGCACAAACTGACAGTCACCACTTATAAGCTACTACTAAATATTGTAGAAACATAATTTTCTGTAAAGTTGCTTTGTAACAATTTGTATTGTAAAAAGCGCTATACAAATAAACTTGAATTGAATTGAATTGAAATAGAAAGCAGCTGATTTAAAATAGTAAGAATATTTAAAATGCTACAGTTTTTGCTGTACTTTGGATAAAATAAAGGCAGGCTTGGTGAGCAGAAGAAATTCTCAAAAAACATTAAAAATCTTACTGCTGAAAAACATTTGACTGGTAAGAGTATTTTAAATAAAATATTTATTTACGGAGTTTAATAATAGCCGTTACTAACATTTAGTGTTTACAAAACTGAGCAAGATAAAATAAAGCAAGTCAATACAATTAATTAACACACTAAAGTACAGTGTAAACAAGGCCAATACTTCTGATGTTTTATTTAACAAATGGAAATCAATTAAATAATTTAAAATTGTAGACTAAACAACAACAGCTACAATAATATTAATAATAATACAATTTGTGGAAGACACAGAAAATAAAACAAGCCTTCGACCTGTTTAAGAAGATCCTTGCTCCTATGTTGCGTTGCCAAGAGATGTTCAAGAGAGGCAGTTCTCAACAGATCTGTCCATCTATGGTCCAACACGAAGACCAGCCGTTCTGAGGGGTCCAGTGTGAGCTGAACGAGGGACGCAGTTATGGCAGATGGTGTGGTGTTCTACAGAAGATTAACAGCATTACTTTATTAAAATATAATGTCTTGGTGTTGTGTGCACATATGAGACAGACAGTTTACACACATAAGTGCCTGTATGAATTATTTATTTACCTGCATCCGGAAGAAACCCTTCCCTTCAGTGTCTGGTGTGATGTTATGGTGGAGTGAGACGGGTGGATGGGTCTTGACACAGCATGCATCATCTTAACATTCCTGAAATATAGATTCAAATTAAATATATCAAATGTATTTTATAATTCATTATATATATATATATATGTATGTATGTGTGTGTGTGTGTGTGTGTGTGTGTGTGTGTCTTTATTTTTACAATTTTTTTTTATTTTTTTATATTTGAATATATTTTCTAATCATTGTAATTTATTCCTGTTATGAAAAGCTGAATTTTCTGAATTATTACTCCAGTCTTCAGCATCACGTCAACCTTCCGAAAATAATGTGCTTTCATCATTGTAGTGACAATGATAATATCAACATTGATTACAATAAGAAATGTTTTGTGAGCAAATAATCATATAAATAATGATTTCTGGATCATATGACACACTGAAGAGTATAAATGATGCTGAAGAATTCAGCTTTGCATCACAGGAATAAAGTTAATTTAACATAGGAAATAGTTATTTTAAGTTGTACCACACAGTAAATGTTGACAATTTTTATATATATATATATATATATATATTTATATATTTGCACTAAAGTCTTGAAAATCACATAACATTCAAAACAGTTGCTATAATTAATCACATAAGTATGATTATATGATAATATAATAAGTAATTAATTGTAAGTTTTTTTTTTTGGTTTAGTTTTTTTAAAAGAAACACATAATTCACTTTACCTGCTTGTTGGGAGTTTGGCAGCGTATGTTGTTCAAACAAAACAATTTCGTGAAGAAATCTCCGATCGTAAAACGCGTCTCCTCTCCTTCAGAGCGAATGATTGACAGATGAGTATCTGCTGTTTGAATTCCCCGCCACGGAAGAAGCGAAACAGCGCCAGGAAATCTACGTGTGGCCACAAATATATTGCATCCGTAGTGTTAAGCACTACCATAGAGAATAAATGGGAAAAGTTAAGAGAAGTTAAGCTTAACTATTTTCGGCTCCCGCGCGGGAGACCGGGGTTCGATTCCCCGACGGGGAGGGCTACCTCTTTTCGGCTTCTGAACGATCCATCCAAAAGTTTTGGGAGGAGCCACAGGTCACAGAAGGAGTTCTGCTTCGACATCAGCCCGAGCCAAAGGACATGCGTTGACATCGAACCCGGGTCAACTGCTTGGAAGGCAGCTATGCTCACCACTATACCACCAACGCAGTCAGCAGTCAGCCACTTGCGCCGTCGTTAAGAAGGCTCGAAGTGCACGAGTCGCCGATAGGGCTAGAGGAGCTGATGAGATCTTTGTTTGGACCCGTCACTAAAGAGAGCCTTCCAGAGTTTGCTTCCCGTCACGTACAAGAAAGTGCTGCCTTCCCATGCCAGCTAAATAAACACTAAGTGCTGACAGCGCAAACGCAGAGAGTGCAAATACAGACGATGACCAGTGGCACGCCCTCCTGCAGCGTGTTGGCGGACGGCCAAATTGATTCTGCTATTGCATTTTGTTGTAGCTCTGTCCTCGGTCCACCAATAACCACAAGCCCAATCAAGGCAATCTCTTTCTCATGCCTCCATCTGAAAAGTTGGAGAAAATCTTATATGAATAAAAGAGTCTTTTAAAGAAATCCCTTATTCCGAGGTCACCGTAGCCACCAGATCCATTCTGTATCCAGATCAGTGGGCCGCTTCAGTCACCCGGATCCAGTCAGTATCCAGACAAGATGGTGGATCAACACCTAGAAAGGACCTCTATGGCCCTGAAACACAGCGGAGACCGGGACAACTAGATGAGCCCCAGATACAGATCCCCTGTAAAGACCTTGTCTTAGACGACCACCAGGACAAGACCACAGGAAACAGATGATTCTTCTGCACAGTCTGACTTTTCTGCAGCCTGGAGCTGATTTGCTGGTTTCTTCTGACCAGAGGAGAACTGTCTCCCCGACTGAGCCTGGTTTCTCACCGGGTTTTTTCTCCATTTTTTCACCGATCGAGTTTTGGTTCCTTGCCTCTGTCGCCTCTGGCAGGCATAGCTGGGGACACTTCATGTACAGCGATATCGTTGACTTGATTGAAAATTATTGCACAGATACTATTTAAACTGAACTTAGCTGAATGATGACATCATCGATTTCAATGACGAAATGCCTTTAACTGTCATTTTGCTTTATTGACGCACTGTGTTCCTAATTAATGTTGTTCAGTTGCATTGACACAATCCTTTTTGTTTAAAGCACTATTTAAAAAAAAAAAAAAAAAAAAGAGTCCAAACAATGACCCCTGCAACGGGTAGTGTTCCAAATGTAATGCCACTTTAGCTAATGATGGGTCCATCCGGAATTTGACGGTGCTAGGGCTGTGTCAGCGTCAGAAAAAGCCATGCATTGTTCAGTTATGTCGGTGCAGTAGCGTCGGTTGGGGGAGAAACAGCAACATGCACAGCTCCTCGTTAGTATAGTGGACAGTATCTCCGCCTGTCACGCGGAAGACCGGGGTTCGATTCCCCGACGGGGAGAGCTACGTCTTTTCGGCTTCTGAACGATCCATCCAAAAGTTTTGGGAGGAGCCACAGGTCACAGAAGGAGTTCTGCTTCGACATCAGCCCGAGCCAAAGGACATGCGTTGGCCAGGAATCGAACCCGGGTCAACTGCTTGGAAGGCAGCTATGCTCACCACTATCCCACCAACGCAGTCAGCAGTCAGCCACTTGCGCCGTCGTTAAGAAGGCTCGAAGTGCACGAGTCGCCGATAGGGCTAGAGGAGCTGATGAGATCTTTGTTTGGACCCGTCACTAAAGAGAGCCTTCCAGAGTTTGCTTCCCGTCACGTACAAGAAAGTGCTGCCTTCCCATGCCAGCTAAATAAACACTAAGTGCTGACAGCGCAAACGCAGAGAGTGCAAATACAGACGATGACCAGTGGCACGCCCTCCTGCAGCGTGTTGGCGGACGGCCAAATTGATTCTGCTATTGCATTTTGTTGTAGCTCTGTCCTCGGTCCACCAATAACCACAAGCCCAATCAAGGCAATCTCTTTCTCATGCCTCCATCTGAAAAGTTGGAGAAAATCTTATATGAATAAAAGAGTCTTTTAAAGAAATCCCTTATTCCGAGGTCACCGTAGCCACCAGATCCATTCTGTATCCAGATCAGTGGGCCGCTTCAGTCACCCGGATCCAGTCAGTATCCAGACAAGATGGTGGATCAACACCTAGAAAGGACCTCTATGGCCCTGAAACACAGCGGAGACCGGGAAAACTAGATGAGCCCCAGATACAGATCCCCTGTAAAGACCTTGTCTTAGACGACCACCAGGACAAGACCACAGGAAACAGATGATTCTTCTGCACAGTCTGACTTTTCTGCAGCCTGGAGCTGATTTGCTGGTTTCTTCTGACCAGAGGAGAACTGTCTCCCCGACTGAGCCTGGTTTCTCACCGGCTTTTTTTCTCCATTTTTTCACCGATCGAGTTTTGGTTCCTTGCCTTTGTCGCCTCTGGCAGGCATAGCTGGGGACACTTCATGTACAGCAATTTCGTTGACTTGATTGAAAATTATTGCACAGATACTATTTAAACTGAACTTAGCTGAATGATGACATCATCGATTTCAATGACGAAATGCCTTTAACTGTCATTTTGCTTTATTGACGCACTGTTTTCCTAATTAATGTTGTTCAGTTGCATTGACACAATCCTTTTTGTTTAAAGCACTATTTAAAAAAAAAAAAAAAAAAAAGAGTCCAAACAATGACCCCTGCAACGGGTAGTGTTCCAAATGTAATGCCACTTTAGCTAATGATGGGTCCATCCGGAATTTGACGGTGCTAGGGCTGTGTCAGCGTCAGAAAAAGCCATGCATTGTTCAGTTATGTCGGTGCAGTAGCGTCGGTTGGGGGAGAAACAGCAACATGCACAGCTCCTCGTTAGTATAGTGGACAGTATCTCCGCCTGTCACGCGGAAGACCGGGGTTCGATTCCCCGACGGGGAGAGCTACGTCTTTTCGGCTTCTGAACGATCCATCCAAAAGTTTTGGGAGGAGCCACAGGTCACAGAAGGAGTTCTGCTTCGACATCAGCCCGAGCCAAAGGACATGCGTTGGCCAGGAATCGAACCCGGGTCAACTGCTTGGAAGGCAGCTATGCTCACCACTATCCCACCAACGCAGTCAGCAGTCAGCCACTTGCGCCGTCGTTAAGAAGGCTCGAAGTGCACGAGTCGCCGATAGGGCTAGAGGAGCTGATGAGATCTTTGTTTGGACCCGTCACTAAAGAGAGCCTTCCAGAGTTTGCTTCCCGTCACGTACAAGAAAGTGCTGCCTTCCCATGCCAGCTAAATAAACACTAAGTGCTGACAGCGCAAACGCAGGGAGTGCAAATACAGACGATGACCAGTGGCACGCCCTCCTGCAGCGTGTTGGCGGACGGCCAAATTGATTCTGCTATTGCATTTTGTTGTAGCTCTGTCCTCGGTCCACCAATAACCACAAGCCCAATCAAGGCAATCTCTTTCTCATGCCTCCATCTGAAAAGTTGGAGAAAATCTTATATGAATAAAAGAGTCTTTTAAAGAAATCCCTTATTCCGAGGTCACTGTAGCCACCAGATCCATTCTGTATCCAGATCAGTGGGCCGCTTCAGTCACCCGGATCCAGTCAGTATCCAGACAAGATGGTGGATCAACACCTAGAAAGGACCTCTATGGCCCTGAAACACAGCGGAGACCGGGACAACTAGATGAGCCCCAGATACAGATCCCCTGTAAAGACCTTGTCTTAGACGACCACCAGGACAAGACCACAGGAAACAGATGATTCTTCTGCACAGTCTGACTTTTCTGCAGCCTGGAGCTGATTTGCTGGTTTCTTCTGACCAGAGGAGAACTGTCTCCCCGACTGAGCCTGGTTTCTCACCGGGTTTTTTCTCCATTTTTTCACCGATCGAGTTTTGGTTCCTTGCCTCTGTCGCCTCTGGCAGGCATAGCTGGGGACACTTCATGTACAGCGATATCGTTGACTTGATTGTTGAAAATTATTGCACAGATACTATTTAAACTGAACTTAGCTGAATGATGACATCATCGATTTCAATGACGAAATGCCTTTAACTGTCATTTTGCTTTATTGACGCAGTGTGTTCCTAATTAATGTTGTTCAGTTGCATTGACACAATCATTTTTGTTTAAAGCGCAATTTAAAAAAAAAAAAAAAAAAAAAAGTGTCCAAACAATGACCCCTGCAACGGGTAGTGTTCCAAATGTTATGCCACTTTAGCTAATGATGGGTCCATCCGGAATTTGACGGTGCTAGGGCTGTGTCAGCGTCAGAAAAAGCCATGCATTGTTCAGTTATGTCGGTGCAGTAGCGTCGGTTGGGGGAGAAACAGCAACATGCGCAGCTCCTCATTAGTATAGTGGACAGTATCTCCGCCTGTCACGCGGAAGACCGGGGTTCGATTCCCCGACGGGGAGAGCTAGCTCTTTTCGGCTTCTGAACGATCCATCCAAAAGTTTTGGGAGGAGCCACAGGTCACAGAAGGAGTTCTGCTTCGACATCAGCCCGAGCCAAAGGACATGCGTTGGCCGGGAATCAAACCCAGGTCAACTGCTTGGAAGGCAGCTATGCTCACCACTATACCACCAACGCAGTCAGCAGTCAGCCACTTGCGCCGTCGTTAAGAAGGCTCGAAGTGCACGAGTCGCCGATAGGGCTAGAGGAGCTGATGAGATCTTTGTTTGGACCCGTCACTAAAGAGAGCCTTCCAGAGTTTGCTTCCCGTCACGTACAAGAAAGTGCTGCCTTCCCATGCCAGCTAAATAAACACTAAGTGCTGACAGCGCAAACGCAGAGAGTGCAAATACAGACGATGACCAGTGGCACGCCCTCCTGCAGCGTGTTGGCGGACGGCCAAATTGATTCTGCTATTGCATTTTGTTGTAGCTCTGTCCTCGGTCCACCAATAACCACAAGCCCAATCAAGGCAATCTCCTTCTCATGCCTCCATCTGAAAAGTTGGAGAAAATCTTATATGAATAAAAGAGTCTTTTAAAGAAATCCCTTATTCCGAGGTCACCGTAGCCACCAGATCCATTCTGTATCCAGATCAGTGGGCCGCTTCAGTCACCCGGATCCAGTCAGTATCCAGACAAGATGGTGGATCAACACCTAGAAAGGACCTCTATGGCCCTGAAACACAGCGGAGACCGGGACAACTAGATGAGCCCCAGATACAGATCCCCTGTAAAGACCTTGTCTTAGACGACCACCAGAACAAGACCACAGGAAACAGATGATTCTTCTGCACAGTCGAACTTTTCTGCAGCCTGGAGCTGATTTGCTGGTTTCTTCTGACCAGAGGAGAACTGTCTCCCCGACTGAGCCTGGTTTCTCACCGGGTTTTTTCTCCATTTTTTCACCGATCGAGTTTTGGTTCCTTGCCTCTGTCGCCTCTGGCAGGCATAGCTGGGTACACTTCATGTACAGCGATATCGTTGACTTGATTGAAAATTATTGCACAGATACTATTTAAACTGAACTTAGCTGAATGATGACATCATCGATTTCAATGACGAAATGCCTTTAACTGTCATTTTGCTTTATTGACGCACTGTGTTCCTAATTAATGTTGTTCAGTTGCATTGACACAATCCTTTTTGTTTAAAGCACTATTTAAAAAAAAAAAAAAAGAGTCCAAACAATGACCCCTGCAAAGGGTAGTGTTCCAAATGTAATGCCACTTTAGCTAATGATGGGTCCATCCGGAATTTGACAGTGCTAGGGCTGTGTCAGCGTCAGAAAAAGCCATGCATTGTTCAGTTATGTCGGTGCAGTAGCGTCGGTTGGGGGAGAAACAGCAACATGCACAGCTCCTCGTTAGTATAGTGGACAGTATCTCCACCTGTCACGCGGAAGACCGGGGTTCGATTCCCCGACGGTGAGAGCTACCTCTTTTCGGCTTCTGAACGATCCATCCAAAAGTTTTGGGAGGAGCCACAGGTCACAGAAGGAGGTCTGCTTCGACATCAGCCCGAGCCAAAGGACATGCGTTGGCCGGGAATCGAACCCGGGTCAACTGCTTGGAAGGCAGCTATGCTCACCACTATACCACCAACGCAGTCAGCAGTCAGCCACTTGCGCCGTCCTTAAGAAGGCTCGAAGTGCACGAGTCGCCGATAGGGCTAGAGGAGCTGATGAGATCTTTGTTTGGACCCGTCACTAAAGAGAGCCTTCCAGAGTTTGCTTCCCGTCACGTACAAGAAAGTGCTGCCTTCCCATGCCAGCTAAATAAACACTAAGTGCTGACAGCGCAAACGCAGAGAGTGCAAATACAGACGATGACCAGTGGCACGCCCTCCTGCAGCGTGTTGGCGGACGGCCAAATTGATTCTGCTATTGCATTTTGTTGTAGCTCTGTCCTCGGTCCACCAATAACCACAAGCCCAATCAAGGCAATCTCTTTCTCATGCCTCCATCTGAAAAGTTGGAGAAAATCTTATATGAATAAAAGAGTCTTTTAAAGAAATCCCTTATTCCGAGGTCACCGTAGCCACCAGATCCATTCTGTATCCAGATCAGTGGGCCGCTTCAGTCACCCGGATCCAGTCAGTATCCAGACAAGATGGTGGATCAACACCTAGAAAGGACCTCTATGGCCCTGAAACACAGCGGAGACCGGGACAACTAGATGAGCCCCAGATACAGATCCCCTGTAAAGACCTTGTCTTAGACGACCACCAGGACAAGACCACAGGAAACAGATGATTCTTCTGCACAGTCTGACTTTTCTGCAGCCTGGAGCTGATTTGCTGGTTTCTTCTGACCAGAGGAGAACTGTCTCCCCGACTGAGCCTGGTTTCTCACCGGGTTTTTTCTCCATTTTTTCACCGATCGAGTTTTGGTTCCTTGCCTCTGTCGCCTCTGGCAGGCATAGCTGGGGACACTTCATGTACAGCGATATCGTTGACTTGATTGAAAATTATTGCACAGATACTATTTAAACTGAACTTAGCTGAATGATGACATCATCGATTTCAATGACGAAATGCCTTTAACTGTCATTTTGCTTTATTGACGCACTGTGTTCCTAATTAATGTTGTTCAGTTGCATTGACACAATCCTTTTTGTTTAAAGCACTATTTAAAAAAAAAAAAAAAAAAGAGTCCAAACAATGACCCCTGCAACGGGTAGTGTTCCAAATGTAATGCCACTTTAGCTAATGATGGGTCCATCCGGAATTTGACGGTGCTAGGGCTGTGTCAGCGTCAGAAAAAGCCATGCATTGTTCAGTTATGTCGGTGCAGTAGCGTCGGTTGGGGGAGAAACAGCAACATACACAGCTCCTCGTTAGTATAGTGGACAGTATCTCCACCTGTCACGCGGAAGACCGGGGTTCGATTCCCCGACGGGGAGAGCTACCTCTTTTCGGCTTCTGAACGATCCATCCAAAAGTTTTGGGAGGAGCCACAGGTCACAGAAGGAGGTCTGCTTCGACATCAGCCCGAGCCAAAGGACATGCGTTGGCCGGGAATCGAACCCGGGTCAACTGCTTGGAAGGCAGCTATGCTCACCACTATACCACCAACGCAGTCAGCAGTCAGCCACTTGCGCCGTCGTTAAGAAGGCTCGAAGTGCACGAGTCGCCGATAGGGCTAGAGGAGCTGATGAGATCTTTGTTTGGACCCGTCACTAAAGAGAGCCTTCCAGAGTTTGCTTCCCGTCACGTACAAGAAAGTGCTGCCTTCCCATGCCAGCTAAATAAACACTAAGTGCTGACAGCGCAAACGCAGAGAGTGCAAATACAGACGATGACCAGTGGCACGCCCTCCTGCAGCGTGTTGGCGGACGGCCAAATTGATTCTGCTATTGCATTTTGTTGTAGCTCTGTCCTCGGTCCACCAATAACCACAAGCCCAATCAAGGCAATCTCTTTCTCATGCCTCCATCTGAAAAGTTGGAGAAAATCTTATATGAATAAAAGAGTCTTTTAAAGAAATCCCTTATTCCGAGGTCACCGTAGCCACCAGATCCATTCTGTATCCAGATCAGTGGGCCGCTTCAGTCACCCGGATCCAGTCAGTATCCAGACAAGATGGTGGATCAACACCTAGAAAGGACCTCTATGGCCCTGAAACACAGCGGAGACCGGGACAACTAGATGAGCCCCAGATACAGATCCCCTGTAAAGACCTTGTCTTAGACGACCACCAGGACAAGACCACAGGAAACAGATGATTCTTCTGCACAGTCTGACTTTTCTGCAGCCTGGAGCTGATTTGCTGGTTTCTTCTGACCAGAGGAGAACTGTCTCCCCGACTGAGCCTGGTTTCTCACCGGGTTTTTTCTCCATTTTTTCACCGATCGAGTTTTGGTTCCTTGCCTCTGTCGCCTCTGGCAGGCATAGCTGGGGATACTTCATGTACAGCGATATCGTTGACTTGATTGAAAATTATTGCACAGATACTATTTAAACTGAACTTAGCTGAATGATGACATCATCGATTTCAATGACGAAATGCCTTTAACTGTCATTTTGCTTTATTGACGCACTGTGTTCCTAATTAATGTTGTTCAGTTGCATTGACACAATCCTTTTTGTTTAAAGCACTATTTAAAAAAAAAAAAAAAAAAAGAGTCCAAACAATGACCCCTGCAACGGGTAGTGTTCCAAATGTAATGCCACTTTAGCTAATGATGAGTCCATCCGGAATTTGACGGTGCTAGGGCTGTGTCAGCGTCAGAAAAAGCCATGCATTGTTCAGTTATGTCGGTGCAGTAGCGTCGGTTGGGGGAGAAACAGCAACATGCACAGCTCCTCGTTAGTATAGTGGACAGTATCTCCGCCTGTCATGCGGAAGACCGGGGTTCGATTCCCCGACGGGGAGAGCTACCTCTTTTCGGCTTCTGAACGATCCATCCAAAAGTTTTGGGAGGAGCCACAGGTCACAGAAGGAGTTCTGCTTCGACATCAGCCCGAGCCAAAGGACATGCGTTGGCCGGGAATCGAACCCGGGTCAACTGCTTGGAAGGCAGCTATGCTCACCACTATACCACCAACGCAGTCAGCAGTCAGCAGTCAGCAGTCAGCCACTTGCGCCGTCGTTAAGAAGGCTCGAAGTGCACGAGTCGCCGATAGGGCTAGAGGAGCTGATGAGATCTTTGTTTGGACCCGTCACTAAAGAGAGCCTTCCAGAGTTTGCTTCCCGTCACGTACAAGAAAGTGCTGCCTTCCCATGCCAGCTAAATAAACACTAAGTGCTGACAGCGCAAACGCAGAGAGTGCAAATACAGACGATGACCAGTGGCACGCCCTCCTGCAGCGTGTTGGCGGACGGCCAAATTGATTCTGCTATTGCATTTTGTTGTAGCTCTGTCCTCGGTCCACCAATAACCACAAGCCCAATCAAGGCAATCTCCTTCTCATGCCTCCATCTGAAAAGTTGGAGAAAATCTTATATGAATAAAAGAGTCTTTTAAAGAAATCCCTTATTCCGAGGTCACCGTAGCCACCAGATCCATTCTGTATCCAGATCAGTGGGCCGCTTCAGTCACCCGGATCCAGTCAGTATCCAGACAAGATGGTGGATCAACACCTAGAAAGGACCTCTATGGCCCTGAAACACAGCGGAGACCGGGACAACTAGATGAGCCCCAGATACAGATCCCCTGTAAAGACCTTGTCTTAGACGACCACCAGAACAAGACCACAGGAAACAGATGATTCTTCTGCACAGTCGAACTTTTCTGCAGCCTGGAGCTGATTTGCTGGTTTCTTCTGACCAGAGGAGAACTGTCTCCCCGACTGAGCCTGGTTTCTCACCGGGTTTTTTCTCCATTTTTTCACCGATCGAGTTTTGGTTCCTTGCCTCTGTCGCCTCTGGCAGGCATAGCTGGGTACACTTCATGTACAGCGATATCGTTGACTTGATTGAAAATTATTGCACAGATACTATTTAAACTGAACTTAGCTGAATGATGACATCATCGATTTCAATGACGAAATGCCTTTAACTGTCATTTTGCTTTATTGACGCACTGTGTTCCTAATTAATGTTGTTCAGTTGCATTGACACAATCCTTTTTGTTTAAAGCACTATTTAAAAAAAAAAAAAAAGAGTCCAAACAATGACCCCTGCAACGGGTAGTGTTCCAAATGTAATGCCACTTTAGCTAATGATGGGTCCATCCGGAATTTGACGGTGCTAGGGCTGTGTCAGCGTCAGAAAAAGCCATGCATTGTTCAGTTATGTCGGTGCAGTAGCGTCGGTTGGGGGAGAAACAGCAACATGCACAGCTCCTCGTTAGTATAGTGGACAGTATCTCCACCTGTCACGCGGAAGACCGGGGTTCGATTCCCCGACGGTGAGAGCTACCTCTTTTCGGCTTCTGAACGATCCATCCAAAAGTTTTGGGAGGAGCCACAGGTCACAGAAGGAGGTCTGCTTCGACATCAGCCCGAGCCAAAGGACATGCGTTGGCCGGGAATCGAACCCGGGTCAACTGCTTGGAAGGCAGCTATGCTCACCACTATACCACCAACGCAGTCAGCAGTCAGCCACTTGCGCCGTCCTTAAGAAGGCTCGAAGTGCACGAGTCGCCGATAGGGCTAGAGGAGCTGATGAGATCTTTGTTTGGACCCGTCACTAAAGAGAGCCTTCCAGAGTTTGCTTCCCGTCACGTACAAGAAAGTGCTGCCTTCCCATGCCAGCTAAATAAACACTAAGTGCTGACAGCGCAAACGCAGAGAGTGCAAATACAGACGATGACCAGTGGCACGCCCTCCTGCAGCGTGTTGGCGGACGGCCAAATTGATTCTGCTATTGCATTTTGTTGTAGCTCTGTCCTCGGTCCACCAATAACCACAAGCCCAATCAAGGCAATCTCTTTCTCATGCCTCCATCTGAAAAGTTGGAGAAAATCTTATATGAATAAAAGAGTCTTTTAAAGAAATCCCTTATTCCGAGGTCACCGTAGCCACCAGATCCATTCTGTATCCAGATCAGTGGGCCGCTTCAGTCACCCGGATCCAGTCAGTATCCAGACAAGATGGTGGATCAACACCTAGAAAGGACCTCTATGGCCCTGAAACACAGCGGAGACCGGGACAACTAGATGAGCCCCAGATACAGATCCCCTGTAAAGACCTTGTCTTAGACGACCACCAGGACAAGACCACAGGAAACAGATGATTCTTCTGCACAGTCTGACTTTTCTGCAGCCTGGAGCTGATTTGCTGGTTTCTTCTGACCAGAGGAGAACTGTCTCCCCGACTGAGCCTGGTTTCTCACCGGGTTTTTTCTCCATTTTTTCACCGATCGAGTTTTGGTTCCTTGCCTCTGTCGCCTCTGGCAGGCATAGCTGGGGACACTTCATGTACAGCGATATCGTTGACTTGATTGAAAATTATTGCACAGATACTATTTAAACTGAACTTAGCTGAATGATGACATCATCGATTTCAATGACGAAATGCCTTTAACTGTCATTTTGCTTTATTGACGCACTGTGTTCCTAATTAATGTTGTTCAGTTGCATTGACACAATCCTTTTTGTTTAAAGCACTATTTAAAAAAAAAAAAAAAAAAAGAGTCCAAACAATGACCCCTGCAACGGGTAGTGTTCCAAATGTAATGCCACTTTAGCTAATGATGGGTCCATCCAGAATTTGACGGTGCTAGGGCTGTGTCAGCGTCAGAAAAAGCCATGCATTGTTCAGTTATGTCGGTGCAGTAGCGTCGGTTGGGGGAGAAACAGCAACATACACAGCTCCTCGTTAGTATAGTGGACAGTATCTCCACCTGTCACGCGGAAGACCGGGGTTCGATTCCCCGACGGGGAGAGCTACCTCTTTTCGGCTTCTGAACGATCCATCCAAAAGTTTTGGGAGGAGCCACAGGTCACAGAAGGAGGTCTGCTTCGACATCAGCCCGAGCCAAAGGACATGCGTTGGCCGGGAATCGAACCCGGGTCAACTGCTTGGAAGGCAGCTATGCTCACCACTATACCACCAACGCAGTCAGCAGTCAGCCACTTGCGCCGTCGTTAAGAAGGCTCGAAGTGCACGAGTCGCCGATAGGGCTAGAGGAGCTGATGAGATCTTTGTTTGGACCCGTCACTAAAGAGAGCCTTCCAGAGTTTGCTTCCCGTCACGTACAAGAAAGTGCTGCCTTCCCATGCCAGCTAAATAAACACTAAGTGCTGACAGCGCAAACGCAGAGAGTGCAAATACAGACGATGACCAGTGGCACGCCCTCCTGCAGCGTGTTGGCGGACGGCCAAATTGATTCTGCTATTGCATTTTGTTGTAGCTCTGTCCTCGGTCCACCAATAACCACAAGCCCAATCAAGGCAATCTCTTTCTCATGCCTCCATCTGAAAAGTTGGAGAAAATCTTATATGAATAAAAGAGTCTTTTAAAGAAATCCCTTATTCCGAGGTCACCGTAGCCACCAGATCCATTCTGTATCCAGATCAGTGGGCCGCTTCAGTCACCCGGATCCAGTCAGTATCCAGACAAGATGGTGGATCAACACCTAGAAAGGACCTCTATGGCCCTGAAACACAGCGGAGACCGGGACAACTAGATGAGCCCCAGATACAGATCCCCTGTAAAGACCTTGTCTTAGACGACCACCAGGACAAGACCACAGGAAACAGATGATTCTTCTGCACAGTCTGACTTTTCTGCAGCCTGGAGCTGATTTGCTGGTTTCTTCTGACCAGAGGAGAACTGTCTCCCCGACTGAGCCTGGTTTCTCACCGGGTTTTTTCTCCATTTTTTCACCGATCGAGTTTTGGTTCCTTGCCTCTGTCGCCTCTGGCAGGCATAGCTGGGGATACTTCATGTACAGCGATATCGTTGACTTGATTGAAAATTATTGCACAGATACTATTTAAACTGAACTTAGCTGAATGATGACATCATCGATTTCAATGACGAAATGCCTTTAACTGTCATTTTGCTTTATTGACGCACTGTGTTCCTAATTAATGTTGTTCAGTTGCATTGACACAATCCTTTTTGTTTAAAGCACTATTTAAAAAAAAAAAAAAAAAAAGAGTCCAAACAATGACCCCTGCAACGGGTAGTGTTCCAAATGTAATGCCACTTTAGCTAATGATGGGTCCATCCGGAATTTGACGGTGCTAGGGCTGTGTCAGCGTCAGAAAAAGCCATGCATTGTTCAGTTATGTCGGTGCAGTAGCGTCGGTTGGGGGAGAAACAGCAACATGCACAGCTCCTCGTTAGTATAGTGGACAGTATCTCCGCCTGTCATGCGGAAGACCGGGGTTCGATTCCCCGACGGGGAGAGCTACCTCTTTTCGGCTTCTGAACGATCCATCCAAAAGTTTTGGGAGGAGCCACAGGTCACAGAAGGAGTTCTGCTTCGACATCAGCCCGAGCCAAAGGACATGCGTTGGCCGGGAATCGAACCCGGGTCAACTGCTTGGAAGGCAGCTATGCTCACCACTATACCACCAACGCAGTCAGCAGTCAGCAGTCAGCCACTTGCGCCGTCGTTAAGAAGGCTCGAAGTGCACGAGTCGCCGATAGGGCTAGAGGAGCTGATGAGATCTTTGTTTGGACCCGTCACTAAAGAGAGCCTTCCAGAGTTTGCTTCCCGTCACGTACAAGAAAGTGCTGCCTTCCCATGCCAGCTAAATAAACACTAAGTGCTGACAGCGCAAACGCAGAGAGTGCAAATACAGACGATGACCAGTGGCACGCCCTCCTGCAGCGTGTTTGCGGACGGCCAAATTGATTCTGCTATTGCATTTTGTTGTAGCTCTGTCCTCGGTCCACCAATAACCACAAGCCCAATCAAGGCAATCTCTTTCTCATGCCTCCATCTGAAAAGTTGGAGAAAATCTTATATGAATAAAAGAGTCTTTTAAAGAAATCCCTTATTCCGAGGTCACCGTAGCCACCAGATCCATTCTGTATCCAGATCAGTGGGCCGCTTCAGTCACCCGGATCCAGTCAGTATCCAGACAAGATGGTGGATCAACACCTAGAAAGGACCTCTATGGCCCTGAAACACAGCGGAGACCGGGACAACTAGATGAGCCCCAGATACAGATCCCCTGTAAAGACCTTGTCTTAGACGACCACCAGGACAAGACCACAGGAAACAGATGATTCTTCTGCACAGTCGAACTTTTCTGCAGCCTGGAGCTGATTTGCTGGTTTCTTCTGACCAGAGGAGAACTGTCTCCCCGACTGAGCCTGGTTTCTCACCGGGTTTTTTCTCCATTTTTTCACCGATCGAGTTTTGGTTCCTTGCCTCTGTCGCCTCTGGCAGGCATAGCTGGGGACACTTCATGTACAGCGATATCGTTGACTTGATTGAAAATTATTGCACAGATACTATTTAAACTGAACTTAGCTGAATGATGACATCATCGATTTCAATGACGAAATGCCTTTAACTGTCATTTTGCTTTATTGACGCACTGTGTTCCTAATTAATGTTGTTCAGTTGCATTGACACAATCCTTTTTGTTTAAAGCACTATTTAAAAAAAAAAAAAAAAAAGAGTCCAAACAATGACCCCTGCAACGGGTAGTGTTCCAAATGTAATGCCACTTTAGCTAATGATGGGTCCATCCGGAATTTGACGGTGCTAGGGCTGTGTCAGCGTCAGAAAAAGCCATGCATTGTTCAGTTATGTCGGTGCAGTAGCGTCGGTTGGGGGAGAAACAGCAACATGCACAGCTCCTCGTTAGTATAGTGGACAGTATCTCCGCCTGTCACGCGGAAGACCGGGGTTCGATTCCCCGACGGGGAGAGCTACCTCTTTTCGGCTTCTGAACGATCCATCCAAAAGTTTTGGGAGGAGCCACAGGTCACAGAAGGAGTTCTGCTTCGACATCAGCCCGAGCCAAAGGACATGCGTTGGCCGGGAATCGAACCCAGGTCAACTGCTTGGAAGGCAGCTATGCTCACCACTATACCACCAACGCAGTCAGCAGTCAGCCACTTGCGCCGTCGTTAAGAAGGCTCGAAGTGCACGAGTCGCCGATAGGGCTAGAGGAGCTGATGAGATCTTTGTTTGGACCCGTCACTAAAGAGAGCCTTCCAGAGTTTGCTTCCCGTCACGTACAAGAAAGTGCTGCCTTCCCATGCCAGCTAAATAAACACTAAGTGCTGACAGCGCAAACGCAGAGAGTGCAAATACAGACGATGACCAGTGGCACGCCCTCCTGCAGCGTGTTGGCGGACGGCCAAATTGATTCTGCTATTGCATTTTGTTGTAGCTCTGTCCTCGGTCCACCAATAACCACAAGCCCAATCAAGGCAATCTCCTTCTCATGCCTCCATCTGAAAAGTTGGAGAAAATCTTATATGAATAAAAGAGTCTTTTAAAGAAATCCCTTATTCCGAGGTCACCGTAGCCACCAGATCCATTCTGTATCCAGATCAGTGGGCCGCTTCAGTCACCCGGATCCAGTCAGTATCCAGACAAGATGGTGGATCAACACCTAGAAAGGACCTCTATGGCCCTGAAACACAGCGGAGACCGGGACAACTAGATGAGCCCCAGATACAGATCCCCTGTAAAGACCTTGTCTTAGACGACCACCAGAACAAGACCACAGGAAACAGATGATTCTTCTGCACAGTCGAACTTTTCTGCAGCCTGGAGCTGATTTGCTGGTTTCTTCTGACCAGAGGAGAACTGTCTCCCCGACTGAGCCTGGTTTCTCACCGGGTTTTTTCTCCATTTTTTCACCGATCGAGTTTTGGTTCCTTGCCTCTGTCGCCTCTGGCAGGCATAGCTGGGTACACTTCATGTACAGCGATATCGTTGACTTGATTGAAAATTATTGCACAGATACTATTTAAACTGAACTTAGCTGAATGATGACATCATCGATTTCAATGACGAAATGCCTTTAACTGTCATTTTGCTTTATTGACGCACTGTGTTCCTAATTAATGTTGTTCAGTTGCATTGACACAATCCTTTTTGTTTAAAGCACTATTTAAAAAAAAAAAAAAAGAGTCCAAACAATGACCCCTGCAACGGGTAGTGTTCCAAATGTAATGCCACTTTAGCTAATGATGGGTCCATCCGGAATTTGACGGTGCTAGGGCTGTGTCAGCGTCAGAAAAAGCCATGCATTGTTCAGTTATGTCGGTGCAGTAGCGTCGGTTGGGGGAGAAACAGCAACATGCACAGCTCCTCGTTAGTATAGTGGACAGTATCTCCACCTGTCACGCGGAAGACCGGGGTTCGATTCCCCGACGGTGAGAGCTACCTCTTTTCGGCTTCTGAACGATCCATCCAAAAGTTTTGGGAGGAGCCACAGGTCACAGAAGGAGGTCTGCTTCGACATCAGCCCGAGCCAAAGGACATGCGTTGGCCGGGAATCGAACCCGGGTCAACTGCTTGGAAGGCAGCTATGCTCACCACTATACCACCAACGCAGTCAGCAGTCAGCCACTTGCGCCGTCCTTAAGAAGGCTCGAAGTGCACGAGTCGCCGATAGGGCTAGAGGAGCTGATGAGATCTTTGTTTGGACCCGTCACTAAAGAGAGCCTTCCAGAGTTTGCTTCCCGTCACGTACAAGAAAGTGCTGCCTTCCCATGCCAGCTAAATAAACACTAAGTGCTGACAGCGCAAACGCAGAGAGTGCAAATACAGACGATGACCAGTGGCACGCCCTCCTGCAGCGTGTTGGCGGACGGCCAAATTGATTCTGCTATTGCATTTTGTTGTAGCTCTGTCCTCGGTCCACCAATAACCACAAGCCCAATCAAGGCAATCTCTTTCTCATGCCTCCATCTGAAAAGTTGGAGAAAATCTTATATGAATAAAAGAGTCTTTTAAAGAAATCCCTTATTCCGAGGTCACCGTAGCCACCAGATCCATTCTGTATCCAGATCAGTGGGCCGCTTCAGTCACCCGGATCCAGTCAGTATCCAGACAAGATGGTGGATCAACACCTAGAAAGGACCTCTATGGCCCTGAAACACAGCGGAGACCGGGACAACTAGATGAGCCCCAGATACAGATCCCCTGTAAAGACCTTGTCTTAGACGACCACCAGGACAAGACCACAGGAAACAGATGATTCTTCTGCACAGTCTGACTTTTCTGCAGCCTGGAGCTGATTTGCTGGTTTCTTCTGACCAGAGGAGAACTGTCTCCCCGACTGAGCCTGGTTTCTCACCGGGTTTTTTCTCCATTTTTTCACCGATCGAGTTTTGGTTCCTTGCCTCTGTCGCCTCTGGCAGGCATAGCTGGGGATACTTCATGTACAGCGATATCGTTGACTTGATTGAAAATTATTGCACAGATACTATTTAAACTGAACTTAGCTGAATGATGACATCATCGATTTCAATGACGAAATGCCTTTAACTGTCATTTTGCTTTATTGACGCACTGTGTTCCTAATTAATGTTGTTCAGTTGCATTGACACAATCCTTTTTGTTTAAAGCACTATTTAAAAAAAAAAAAAAAAAAAGAGTCCAAACAATGACCCCTGCAACGGGTAGTGTTCCAAATGTAATGCCACTTTAGCTAATGATGAGTCCATCCGGAATTTGACGGTGCTAGGGCTGTGTCAGCGTCAGAAAAAGCCATGCATTGTTCAGTTATGTCGGTGCAGTAGCGTCGGTTGGGGGAGAAACAGCAACATGCACAGCTCCTCGTTAGTATAGTGGACAGTATGTCCGCCTGTCATGCGGAAGACCGGGGTTCGATTCCCCGACGGGGAGAGCTACCTCTTTTCGGCTTCTGAACGATCCATCCAAAAGTTTTGGGAGGAGCCACAGGTCACAGAAGGAGTTCTGCTTCGACATCAGCCCGAGCCAAAGGACATGCGTTGGCCGGGAATCGAACCCGGGTCAACTGCTTGGAAGGCAGCTATGCTCACCACTATACCACCAACGCAGTCAGCAGTCAGCAGTCAGCAGTCAGCCACTTGCGCCGTCGTTAAGAAGGCTCGAAGTGCACGAGTCGCCGATAGGGCTAGAGGAGCTGATGAGATCTTTGTTTGGACCCGTCACTAAAGAGAGCCTTCCAGAGTTTGCTTCCCGTCACGTACAAGAAAGTGCTGCCTTCCCATGCCAGCTAAATAAACACTAAGTGCTGACAGCGCAAACGCAGAGAGTGCAAATACAGACGATGACCAGTGGCACGCCCTCCTGCAGCGTGTTGGCGGACGGCCAAATTGATTCTGCTATTGCATTTTGTTGTAGCTCTGTCCTCGGTCCACCAATAACCACAAGCCCAATCAAGGCAATCTCCTTCTCATGCCTCCATCTGAAAAGTTGGAGAAAATCTTATATGAATAAAAGAGTCTTTTAAAGAAATCCCTTATTCCGAGGTCACCGTAGCCACCAGATCCATTCTGTATCCAGATCAGTGGGCCGCTTCAGTCACCCGGATCCAGTCAGTATCCAGACAAGATGGTGGATCAACACCTAGAAAGGACCTCTATGGCCCTGAAACACAGCGGAGACCGGGACAACTAGATGAGCCCCAGATACAGATCCCCTGTAAAGACCTTGTCTTAGACGACCACCAGAACAAGACCACAGGAAACAGATGATTCTTCTGCACAGTCGAACTTTTCTGCAGCCTGGAGCTGATTTGCTGGTTTCTTCTGACCAGAGGAGAACTGTCTCCCCGACTGAGCCTGGTTTCTCACCGGGTTTTTTCTCCATTTTTTCACCGATCGAGTTTTGGTTCCTTGCCTCTGTCGCCTCTGGCAGGCATAGCTGGGTACACTTCATGTACAGCGATATCGTTGACTTGATTGAAAATTATTGCACAGATACTATTTAAACTGAACTTAGCTGAATGATGACATCATCGATTTCAATGACGAAATGCCTTTAACTGTCATTTTGCTTTATTGACGCACTGTGTTCCTAATTAATGTTGTTCAGTTGCATTGACACAATCCTTTTTGTTTAAAGCACTATTTAAAAAAAAAAAAAAGAGTCCAAACAATGACCCCTGCAACGGGTAGTGTTCCAAATGTAATGCCACTTTAGCTAATGATGGGTCCATCCGGAATTTGACGGTGCTAGGGCTGTGTCAGCGTCAGAAAAAGCCATGCATTGTTCAGTTATGTCGGTGCAGTAGCGTCGGTTGGGGGAGAAACAGCAACATGCACAGCTCCTCGTTAGTATAGTGGACAGTATCTCCACCTGTCACGCGGAAGACCGGGGTTCGATTCCCCGACGGTGAGAGCTACCTCTTTTCGGCTTCTGAACGATCCATCCAAAAGTTTTGGGAGGAGCCACAGGTCACAGAAGGAGGTCTGCTTCGACATCAGCCCGAGCCAAAGGACATGCGTTGGCCGGGAATCGAACCCGGGTCAACTGCTTGGAAGGCAGCTATGCTCACCACTATACCACCAACGCAGTCAGCAGTCAGCCACTTGCGCCGTCCTTAAGAAGGCTCGAAGTGCACGAGTCGCCGATAGGGCTAGAGGAGCTGATGAGATCTTTGTTTGGACCCGTCACTAAAGAGAGCCTTCCAGAGTTTGCTTCCCGTCACGTACAAGAAAGTGCTGCCTTCCCATGCCAGCTAAATAAACACTAAGTGCTGACAGCGCAAACGCAGAGAGTGCAAATACAGACGATGACCAGTGGCACGCCCTCCTGCAGCGTGTTGGCGGACGGCCAAATTGATTCTGCTATTGCATTTTGTTGTAGCTCTGTCCTCGGTCCACCAATAACCACAAGCCCAATCAAGGCAATCTCTTTCTCATGCCTCCATCTGAAAAGTTGGAGAAAATCTTATATGAATAAAAGAGTCTTTTAAAGAAATCCCTTATTCCGAGGTCACCGTAGCCACCAGATCCATTCTGTATCCAGATCAGTGGGCCGCTTCAGTCACCCGGATCCAGTCAGTATCCAGACAAGATGGTGGATCAACACCTAGAAAGGACCTCTATGGCCCTGAAACACAGCGGAGACCGGGACAACTAGATGAGCCCCAGATACAGATCCCCTGTAAAGACCTTGTCTTAGACGACCACCAGGACAAGACCACAGGAAACAGATGATTCTTCTGCACAGTCTGACTTTTCTGCAGCCTGGAGCTGATTTGCTGGTTTCTTCTGACCAGAGGAGAACTGTCTCCCCGACTGAGCCTGGTTTCTCACCGGGTTTTTTCTCCATTTTTTCACCGATCGAGTTTTGGTTCCTTGCCTCTGTCGCCTCTGGCAGGCATAGCTGGGGACACTTCATGTACAGCGATATCGTTGACTTGATTGAAAATTATTGCACAGATACTATTTAAACTGAACTTAGCTGAATGATGACATCATCGATTTCAATGACGAAATGCCTTTAACTGTCATTTTGCTTTATTGACGCACTGTGTTCCTAATTAATGTTGTTCAGTTGCATTGACACAATCCTTTTTGTTTAAAGCACTATTTAAAAAAAAAAAAAAAAAAAGAGTCCAAACAATGACCCCTGCAACGGGTAGTGTTCCAAATGTAATGCCACTTTAGCTAATGATGGGTCCATCCAGAATTTGACGGTGCTAGGGCTGTGTCAGCGTCAGAAAAAGCCATGCATTGTTCAGTTATGTCGGTGCAGTAGCGTCGGTTGGGGGAGAAACAGCAACATACACAGCTCCTCGTTAGTATAGTGGACAGTATCTCCACCTGTCACGCGGAAGACCGGGGTTCGATTCCCCGACGGGGAGAGCTACCTCTTTTCGGCTTCTGAACGATCCATCCAAAAGTTTTGGGAGGAGCCACAGGTCACAGAAGGAGGTCTGCTTCGACATCAGCCCGAGCCAAAGGACATGCGTTGGCCGGGAATCGAACCCGGGTCAACTGCTTGGAAGGCAGCTATGCTCACCACTATACCACCAACGCAGTCAGCAGTCAGCCACTTGCGCCGTCGTTAAGAAGGCTCGAAGTGCACGAGTCGCCGATAGGGCTAGAGGAGCTGATGAGATCTTTGTTTGGACCCGTCACTAAAGAGAGCCTTCCAGAGTTTGCTTCCCGTCACGTACAAGAAAGTGCTGCCTTCCCATGCCAGCTAAATAAACACTAAGTGCTGACAGCGCAAACGCAGAGAGTGCAAATACAGACGATGACCAGTGGCACGCCCTCCTGCAGCGTGTTGGCGGACGGCCAAATTGATTCTGCTATTGCATTTTGTTGTAGCTCTGTCCTCGGTCCACCAATAACCACAAGCCCAATCAAGGCAATCTCTTTCTCATGCCTCCATCTGAAAAGTTGGAGAAAATCTTATATGAATAAAAGAGTCTTTTAAAGAAATCCCTTATTCCGAGGTCACCGTAGCCACCAGATCCATTCTGTATCCAGATCAGTGGGCCGCTTCAGTCACCCGGATCCAGTCAGTATCCAGACAAGATGGTGGATCAACACCTAGAAAGGACCTCTATGGCCCTGAAACACAGCGGAGACCGGGACAACTAGATGAGCCCCAGATACAGATCCCCTGTAAAGACCTTGTCTTAGACGACCACCAGGACAAGACCACAGGAAACAGATGATTCTTCTGCACAGTCTGACTTTTCTGCAGCCTGGAGCTGATTTGCTGGTTTCTTCTGACCAGAGGAGAACTGTCTCCCCGACTGAGCCTGGTTTCTCACCGGGTTTTTTCTCCATTTTTTCACCGATCGAGTTTTGGTTCCTTGCCTCTGTCGCCTCTGGCAGGCATAGCTGGGGATACTTCATGTACAGCGATATCGTTGACTTGATTGAAAATTATTGCACAGATACTATTTAAACTGAACTTAGCTGAATGATGACATCATCGATTTCAATGACGAAATGCCTTTAACTGTCATTTTGCTTTATTGACGCACTGTGTTCCTAATTAATGTTGTTCAGTTGCATTGACACAATCCTTTTTGTTTAAAGCACTATTTAAAAAAAAAAAAAAAAAAAGAGTCCAAACAATGACCCCTGCAACGGGTAGTGTTCCAAATGTAATGCCACTTTAGCTAATGATGGGTCCATCCGGAATTTGACGGTGCTAGGGCTGTGTCAGCGTCAGAAAAAGCCATGCATTGTTCAGTTATGTCGGTGCAGTAGCGTCGGTTGGGGGAGAAACAGCAACATGCACAGCTCCTCGTTAGTATAGTGGACAGTATCTCCGCCTGTCATGCGGAAGACCGGGGTTCGATTCCCCGACGGGGAGAGCTACCTCTTTTCGGCTTCTGAACGATCCATCCAAAAGTTTTGGGAGGAGCCACAGGTCACAGAAGGAGTTCTGCTTCGACATCAGCCCGAGCCAAAGGACATGCGTTGGCCGGGAATCGAACCCGGGTCAACTGCTTGGAAGGCAGCTATGCTCACCACTATACCACCAACGCAGTCAGCAGTCAGCAGTCAGCCACTTGCGCCGTCGTTAAGAAGGCTCGAAGTGCACGAGTCGCCGATAGGGCTAGAGGAGCTGATGAGATCTTTGTTTGGACCCGTCACTAAAGAGAGCCTTCCAGAGTTTGCTTCCCGTCACGTACAAGAAAGTGCTGCCTTCCCATGCCAGCTAAATAAACACTAAGTGCTGACAGCGCAAACGCAGAGAGTGCAAATACAGACGATGACCAGTGGCACGCCCTCCTGCAGCGTGTTTGCGGACGGCCAAATTGATTCTGCTATTGCATTTTGTTGTAGCTCTGTCCTCGGTCCACCAATAACCACAAGCCCAATCAAGGCAATCTCTTTCTCATGCCTCCATCTGAAAAGTTGGAGAAAATCTTATATGAATAAAAGAGTCTTTTAAAGAAATCCCTTATTCCGAGGTCACCGTAGCCACCAGATCCATTCTGTATCCAGATCAGTGGGCCGCTTCAGTCACCCGGATCCAGTCAGTATCCAGACAAGATGGTGGATCAACACCTAGAAAGGACCTCTATGGCCCTGAAACACAGCGGAGACCGGGACAACTAGATGAGCCCCAGATACAGATCCCCTGTAAAGACCTTGTCTTAGACGACCACCAGGACAAGACCACAGGAAACAGATGATTCTTCTGCACAGTCGAACTTTTCTGCAGCCTGGAGCTGATTTGCTGGTTTCTTCTGACCAGAGGAGAACTGTCTCCCCGACTGAGCCTGGTTTCTCACCGGGTTTTTTCTCCATTTTTTCACCGATCGAGTTTTGGTTCCTTGCCTCTGTCGCCTCTGGCAGGCATAGCTGGGGACACTTCATGTACAGCGATATCGTTGACTTGATTGAAAATTATTGCACAGATACTATTTAAACTGAACTTAGCTGAATGATGACATCATCGATTTCAATGACGAAATGCCTTTAACTGTCATTTTGCTTTATTGACGCACTGTGTTCCTAATTAATGTTGTTCAGTTGCATTGACACAATCCTTTTTGTTTAAAGCACTATTTAAAAAAAAAAAAAAAAAAAAAAAAGAGTCCAAACAATGACCCCTGCAACGGGTAGTGTTCCAAATGTAATGCCACTTTAGCTAATGATGGGTCCATCCGGAATTTGACGGTGCTAGGGCTGTGTCAGCGTCAGAAAAAGCCATGCATTGTTCAGTTATGTCGGTGCAGTAGCGTCGGTTCGGGGAGAAACAGCAACATGCACAGCTCCTCGTTAGTATAGTGGACAGTATCTCCGCCTGTCACGCGGAAGACCGGGGTTCGATTCCCCGACGGGGAGAGCTACCTCTTTTCGGCTTCTGAACGATCCATCCAAAAGTTTTGGGAGGAGCCACAGGTCACAGAAGGAGTTCTGCTTCGACATCAGCCCGAGCCAAAGGACATGCGTTGGCCGGGAATCGAACCCGGGTCAACTGCTTGGAAGGCAGCTATGCTCACCACTATACCACCAACGCAGTCAGCAGTCAGCCACTTGCGCCGTCGTTAAGAAGGCTCGAAGTGCACGAGTCGCCGATAGGGCTAGAGGAGCTGATGAGATCTTTGTTTGGACCCGTCACTAAAGAGAGCCTTCCAGAGTTTGCTTCCCGTCACGTACAAGAAAGTGCTGCCTTCCCATGCCAGCTAAATAAACACTAAGTGCTGACAGCGCAAACGCAGAGAGTGCAAATACAGACGATGACCAGTGGCACGCCCTCCTGCAGCGTGTTGGCGGACGGCCAAATTGATTCTGCTATTGCATTTTGTTGTAGCTCTGTCCTCGGTCCACCAATAACCACAAGCCCAATCAAGGCAATCTCTTTCTCATGCCTCCATCTGAAAAGTTGGAGAAAATCTTATATGAATAAAAGAGTCTTTTAAAGAAATCCCTTATTCCGAGGTCACCGTAGCCACCAGATCCATTCTGTATCCAGATCAGTGGGCCGCTTCAGTCACCCGGATCCAGTCAGTATCCAGACAAGATGGTGGATCAACACCTAGAAAGGACCTCTATGGCCCTGAAACACAGCGGAGACCGGGACAACTAGATGAGCCCCAGATACAGATCCCCTGTAAAGACCTTGTCTTAGACGACCACCAGGACAAGACCACAGGAAACAGATGATTCTTCTGCACAGTCTGACTTTTCTGCAGCCTGGAGCTGATTTGCTGGTTTCTTCTGACCAGAGGAGAACTGTCTCCCCGACTGAGCCTGGTTTCTCACCGGGTTTTTTCTCCATTTTTTCACCGATCGAGTTTTGGTTCCTTGCCTCTGTCGCCTCTGGCAGGCATAGCTGGGGACACTTCATGTACAGCGATATCGTTGACTTGATTGAAAATTATTGCACAGATACTATTTAAACTGAACTTAGCTGAATGATGACATCATCGATTTCAATGACGAAATGCCTTTAACTGTCATTTTGCTTTATTGACGCACTGTGTTCCTAATTAATGTTGTTCAGTTGCATTGACACAATCCTTTTTGTTTAAAGCACTATTTAAAAAAAAAAAAAAAAAAGAGTCCAAACAATGACCCCTGCAACGGGTAGTGTTCCAAATGTAATGCCACTTTAGCTAATGATGGGTCCATCCGGAATTTGACGGTGCTAGGGCTGTGTCAGCGTCAGAAAAAGCCATGCATTGTTCAGTTATGTCGGTGCAGTAGCGTCGGTTGGGGGAGAAACAGCAACATACACAGCTCCTCGTTAGTATAGTGGACAGTATCTCCACCTGTCACGCGGAAGACCGGGGTTCGATTCCCCGACGGGGAGAGCTACCTCTTTTCGGCTTCTGAACGATCCATCCAAAAGTTTTGGGAGGAGCCACAGGTCACAGAAGGAGGTCTGCTTCGACATCAGCCCGAGCCAAAGGACATGCGTTGGCCGGGAATCGAACCCGGGTCAACTGCTTGGAAGGCAGCTATGCTCACCACTATACCACCAACACAGTCAGCAGTCAGCCACTTGCGCCGTCGTTAAGAAGGCTCGAAGTGCACGAGTCGCCGATAGGGCTAGAGGAGCTGATGAGATCTTTGTTTGGACCCGTCACTAAAGAGAGCCTTCCAGAGTTTGCTTCCCGTCACGTACAAGAAAGTGCTGCCTTCCCATGCCAGCTAAATAAACACTAAGTGCTGACAGCGCAAACGCAGAGAGTGCAAATACAGACGATGACCAGTGGCACGCCCTCCTGCAGCGTGTTGGCGGACGGCCAAATTGATTCTGCTATTGCATTTTGTTGTAGCTCTGTCCTCGGTCCACCAATAACCACAAGCCCAATCAAGGCAATCTCTTTCTCATGCCTCCATCTGAAAAGTTGGAGAAAATCTTATATGAATAAAAGAGTCTTTTAAAGAAATCCCTTATTCCGAGGTCACCGTAGCCACCAGATCCATTCTGTATCCAGATCAGTGGGCCGCTTCAGTCACCCGGATCCAGTCAGTATCCAGACAAGATGGTGGATCAACACCTAGAAAGGACCTCTATGGCCCTGAAACACAGCGGAGACCGGGACAACTAGATGAGCCCCAGATACAGATCCCCTGTAAAGACCTTGTCTTAGACGACCACCAGGACAAGACCACAGGAAACAGATGATTCTTCTGCACAGTCTGACTTTTCTGCAGCCTGGAGCTGATTTGCTGGTTTCTTCTGACCAGAGGAGAACTGTCTCCCCGACTGAGCCTGGTTTCTCACCGGGTTTTTTCTCCATTTTTTCACCGATCGAGTTTTGGTTCCTTGCCTCTGTCGCCTCTGGCAGGCATAGCTGGGGATACTTCATGTACAGCGATATCGTTGACTTGATTGAAAATTATTGCACAGATACTATTTAAACTGAACTTAGCTGAATGATGACATCATCGATTTCAATGACGAAATGCCTTTAACTGTCATTTTGCTTTATTGACGCACTGTGTTCCTAATTAATGTTGTTCAGTTGCATTGACACAATCCTTTTTGTTTAAAGCACTATTTAAAAAAAAAAAAAAAAAAGAGTCCAAACAATGACCCCTGCAACGGGTAGTGTTCCAAATGTAATGCCACTTTAGCTAATGATGGGTCCATCCGGAATTTGACGGTGCTAGGGCTGTGTCAGCGTCAGAAAAAGCCATGCATTGTTCAGTTATGTCGGTGCAGTAGCGTCGGTTGGGGGAGAAACAGCAACATGCACAGCTCCTCGTTAGTATAGTGGACAGTATCTCCGCCTGTCATGCGGAAGACCGGGGTTCGATTCCCCGACGGGGAGAGCTACCTCTTTTCGGCTTCTGAACGATCCATCCAAAAGTTTTGGGAGGAGCCACAGGTCACAGAAGGAGTTCTGCTTCGACATCAGCCCGAGCCAAAGGACATGCGTTGGCCGGGAATCGAACCCGGGTCAACTGCTTGGAAGGCAGCTATGCTCACCACTATACCACCAACGCAGTCAGCAGTCAGCAGTCAGCCACTTGCGCCGTCGTTAAGAAGGCTCGAAGTGCACGAGTCGCCGATAGGGCTAGAGGAGCTGATGAGATCTTTGTTTGGACCCGTCACTAAAGAGAGCCTTCCAGAGTTTGCTTCCCGTCACGTACAAGAAAGTGCTGCCTTCCCATGCCAGCTAAATAAACACTAAGTGCTGACAGCGCAAACGCAGAGAGTGCAAATACAGACGATGACCAGTGGCACGCCCTCCTGCAGCGTGTTTGCGGACGGCCAAATTGATTCTGCTATTGCATTTTGTTGTAGCTCTGTCCTCGGTCCACCAATAACCACAAGCCCAATCAAGGCAATCTCTTTCTCATGCCTCCATCTGAAAAGTTGGAGAAAATCTTATATGAATAAAAGAGTCTTTTAAAGAAATCCCTTATTCCGAGGTCACCGTAGCCACCAGATCCATTCTGTATCCAGATCAGTGGGCCGCTTCAGTCACCCGGATCCAGTCAGTATCCAGACAAGATGGTGGATCAACACCTAGAAAGGACCTCTATGGCCCTGAAACACAGCGGAGACCGGGACAACTAGATGAGCCCCAGATACAGATCCCCTGTAAAGACCTTGTCTTAGACGACCACCAGGACAAGACCACAGGAAACAGATGATTCTTCTGCACAGTCGAACTTTTCTGCAGCCTGGAGCTGATTTGCTGGTTTCTTCTGACCAGAGGAGAACTGTCTCCCCGACTGAGCCTGGTTTCTCACCGGGTTTTTTCTCCATTTTTTCACCGATCGAGTTTTGGTTCCTTGCCTCTGTCGCCTCTGGCAGGCATAGCTGGGGACACTTCATGTACAGCGATATCGTTGACTTGATTGAAAATTATTGCACAGATACTATTTAAACTGAACTTAGCTGAATGATGACATCATCGATTTCAATGACGAAATGCCTTTAACTGTCATTTTGCTTTATTGACGCACTGTGTTCCTAATTAATGTTGTTCAGTTGCATTGACACAATCCTTTTTGTTTAAAGCACTATTTAAAAAAAAAAAAAAAAAAAAAAAAGAGTCCAAACAATGACCCCTGCAACGGGTAGTGTTCCAAATGTAATGCCACTTTAGCTAATGATGGGTCCATCCGGAATTTGACGGTGCTAGGGCTGTGTCAGCGTCAGAAAAAGCCATGCATTGTTCAGTTATGTCGGTGCAGTAGCGTCGGTTGGGGGAGAAACAGCAACATGCACAGCTCCTCGTTAGTATAGTGGACAGTATCTCCGCCTGTCACGCGGAAGACCGGGGTTCGATTCCCCGACGGGGAGAGCTACCTCTTTTCGGCTTCTGAACGATCCATCCAAAAGTTTTGGGAGGAGCCACAGGTCACAGAAGGAGTTCTGCTTCGACATCAGCCCGAGCCAAAGGACATGCGTTGGCCGGGAATCGAACCCGGGTCAACTGCTTGGAAGGCAGCTATGCTCACCACTATACCACCAACGCAGTCAGCAGTCAGCCACTTGCGCCGTCGTTAAGAAGGCTCGAAGTGCACGAGTCGCCGATAGGGCTAGAGGAGCTGATGAGATCTTTGTTTGGACCCGTCACTAAAGAGAGCCTTCCAGAGTTTGCTTCCCGTCACGTACAAGAAAGTGCTGCCTTCCCATGCCAGCTAAATAAACACTAAGTGCTGACAGCGCAAACGCAGAGAGTGCAAATACAGACGATGACCAGTGGCACGCCCTCCTGCAGCGTGTTGGCGGACGGCCAAATTGATTCTGCTATTGCATTTTGTTGTAGCTCTGTCCTCGGTCCACCAATAACCACAAGCCCAATCAAGGCAATCTCTTTCTCATGCCTCCATCTGAAAAGTTGGAGAAAATCTTATATGAATAAAAGAGTCTTTTAAAGAAATCCCTTATTCCGAGGTCACCGTAGCCACCAGATCCATTCTGTATCCAGATCAGTGGGCCGCTTCAGTCACCCGGATCCAGTCAGTATCCAGACAAGATGGTGGATCAACACCTAGAAAGGACCTCTATGGCCCTGAAACACAGCGGAGACCGGGACAACTAGATGAGCCCCAGATACAGATCCCCTGTAAAGACCTTGTCTTAGACGACCACCAGGACAAGACCACAGGAAACAGATGATTCTTCTGCACAGTCTGACTTTTCTGCAGCCTGGAGCTGATTTGCTGGTTTCTTCTGACCAGAGGAGAACTGTCTCCCCGACTGAGCCTGGTTTCTCACCGGGTTTTTTCTCCATTTTTTCACCGATCGAGTTTTGGTTCCTTGCCTCTGTCGCCTCTGGCAGGCATAGCTGGGGACACTTCATGTACAGCGACATCGTTGACTTGATTGAAAATTATTGCACAGATACTATTTAAACTGAACTTAGCTGAATGATGACATCATCGATTTCAATGACGAAATGCCTTTAACTGTCATTTTGCTTTATTGACGCACTGTGTTCCTAATTAATGTTGTTCAGTTGCATTGACACAATCCTTTTTGTTTAAAGCACTATTTAAAAAAAAAAAAAAAGAGTCCAAACAATGACCCCTGCAACGGGTAGTGTTCCAAATGTAATGCCACTTTAGCTAATGATGGGTCCATCCGGAATTTGACGGTGCTAGGGCTGTGTCAGCGTCAGAAAAAGCCATGCATTGTTCAGTTATGTCGGTGCAGTAGCTTCGGTTGGGGGAGAAACAGCAACATGCACAGCTCCTCGTTAGTATAGTGGACAGTATCTCCGCCTGTCACGCGGAAGACCGGGGTTCGATTCCCCGACGGGGAGAGCTACCTCTTTTCGGCTTCTGAACGATCCATCCAAAAGTTTTGGGAGGAGCCACAGGTCACAGAAGGAGTTCTGCTTCGACATCAGCCCGAGCCAAAGGACATGCGTTGGCCGGGAATCGAACCCGGGTCAACTGCTTGGAAGGCAGCTATGCTCACCACTATACCACCAACGCAGTCAGCAGTCAGCCACTTGCGCCGTCGTTAAGAAGGCTCGAAGTGCACGAGTCGCCGATAGGGCTAGAGGAGCTGATGAGATCTTTGTTTGGACCCGTCACTAAAGAGAGCCTTCCAGAGTTTGCTTCCCGTCACGTACAAGAAAGTGCTGCCTTCCCATGCCAGCTAAATAAACACTAAGTGCTGACAGCGCAAACGCAGAGAGTGCAAATACAGACGATGACCAGTGGCACGCCCTCCTGCAGCGTGTTGGCGGACGGCCAAATTGATTCTGCTATTGCATTTTGTTGTAGCTCTGTCCTCGGTCCACCAATAACCACAAGCCCAATCAAGGCAATCTCTTTCTCATGCCTCCATCTGAAAAGTTGGAGAAAATCTTATATGAATAAAAGAGTCTTTTAAAGAAATCCCTTATTCCGAGGTCACCGTAGCCACCAGATCCATTCTGTATCCAGATCAGTGGGCCGCTTCAGTCACCCGGATCCAGTCAGTATCCAGACAAGATGGTGGATCAACACCTAGAAAGGACCTCTATGGCCCTGAAACACAGCGGAGACCGGGACAACTAGATGAGCCCCAGATACAGATCCCCTGTAAAGACCTTGTCTTAGACGACCACCAGGACAAGACCACAGGAAACAGATGATTCTTCTGCACAGTCTGACTTTTCTGCAGCCTGGAGCTGATTTGCTGGTTTCTTCTGACCAGAGGAGAACTGTCTCCCCGACTGAGCCTGGTTTCTCACCGGGTTTTTTCTCCATTTTTTCACCGATCGAGTTTTGGTTCCTTGCCTCTGTCGCCTCTGGCAGGCATAGCTGGGGACACTTCATGTACAGCGATATCGTTGACTTGATTGAAAATTATTGCACAGATACTATTTAAACTGAACTTAGCTGAATGATGACATCATCGATTTCAATGACGAAATGCCTTTAACTGTCATTTTGCTTTATTGACGCACTGTGTTCCTAATTAATGTTGTTCAGTTGCATTGACACAATCCTTTTTGTTTAAAGCACTATTTAAAAAAAAAAAAAGGAGTCCAAACAATGACCCCTGCAACGGGTAGTGTTCCAAATGTAATGCCACTTTAGCTAATGATGGGTCCATCCGGAATTTGACGGTGCTAGGGCTGTGTCAGCGTCAGAAAAAGCCATGCATTGTTCAGTTATGTCGGTGCAGTAGCGTCGGTTGGGGGAGAAACAGCAACATGCACAGTTCCTCGTTAGTATAGTGGACAGTATCTCCACCTGTCACGCGGAAGACCGGGGTTCGATTCCCCGACGGTGAGAGCTACCTCTTTTCGGCTTCTGAACGATCCATCCAAAAGTTTTGGGAGGAGCCACAGGTCACAGAAGGAGGTCTGCTTCGACATCAGCCCGAGCCAAAGGACATGCGTTGGCCGGGAATCGAACCCGGGTCAACTGCTTGGAAGGCAGCTATGCTCACCACTATACCACCAACGCAGTCAGCAGTCAGCCACTTGCGCCGTCCTTAAGAAGGCTCGAAGTGCACGAGTCGCCGATAGGGCTAGAGGAGCTGATGAGATCTTTGTTTGGACCCGTCACTAAAGAGAGCCTTCCAGAGTTTGCTTCCCGTCACGTACAAGAAAGTGCTGCCTTCCCATGCCAGCTAAATAAACACTAAGTGCTGACAGCGCAAACGCAGAGAGTGCAAATACAGACGATGACCAGTGGCACGCCCTCCTGCAGCGTGTTGGCGGACGGCCAAATTGATTCTGCTATTGCATTTTGTTGTAGCTCTGTCCTCGGTCCACCAATAACCACAAGCCCAATCAAGGCAATCTCTTTCTCATGCCTCCATCTGAAAAGTTGGAGAAAATCTTATATGAATAAAAGAGTCTTTTAAAGAAATCCCTTATTCCGAGGTCACCGTAGCCACCAGATCCATTCTGTATCCAGATCAGTGGGCCGCTTCAGTCACCCGGATCCAGTCAGTATCCAGACAAGATGGTGGATCAACACCTAGAAAGGACCTCTATGGCCCTGAAACACAGCGGAGACCGGGACAACTAGATGAGCCCCAGATACAGATCCCCTGTAAAGACCTTGTCTTAGACGACCACCAGGACAAGACCACAGGAAACAGATGATTCTTCTGCACAGTCTGACTTTTCTGCAGCCTGGAGCTGATTTGCTGGTTTCTTCTGACCAGAGGAGAACTGTCTCCCCGACTGAGCCTGGTTTCTCACCGGGTTTTTTCTCCATTTTTTCACCGATCGAGTTTTGGTTCCTTGCCTCTGTCGCCTCTGGCAGGCATAGCTGGGGACACTTCATGTACAGCGATATCGTTGACTTGATTGAAAATTATTGCACAGATACTATTTAAACTGAACTTAGCTGAATGATGACATCATCGATTTCAATGACGAAATGCCTTTAACTGTCATTTTGCTTTATTGACGCACTGTGTTCCTAATTAATGTTGTTCAGTTGCATTGACACAATCCTTTTTGTTTAAAGCACTATTTAAAAAAAAAAAAAAAAAAAGAGTCCAAACAATGACCCCTGCAACGGGTAGTGTTCCAAATGTAATGCCACTTTAGCTAATGATGGGTCCATCCGGAATTTGACGGTGCTAGGGCTGTGTCAGCGTCAGAAAAAGCCATGCATTGTTCAGTTATGTCGGTGCAGTAGCGTCGGTTGGGGGAGAAACAGCAACATACACAGCTCCTCGTTAGTATAGTGGACAGTATCTCCACCTGTCACGCGGAAGACCGGGGGTGCGATTCCCCGACGGGGAGAGCTACCTCTTTTCGGCTTCTGAACGATCCATCCAAAAGTTTTGGGAGGAGCCACAGGTCACAGAAGGAGGTCTGCTTCGACATCAGCCCGAGCCAAAGGACATGCGTTGGCCAGGAATCGAACCCGGGTCAACTGCTTGGAAGGCAGCTATGCTCACCACTATACCACCAACGCAGTCAGCAGTCAGCCACTTGCGCCGTCGTTAAGAAGGCTCGAAGTGCACGAGTCGCCGATAGGGCTAGAGGAGCTGATGAGATCTTTGTTTGGACCCGTCACTAAAGAGAGCCTTCCAGAGTTTGCTTCCCGTCAAGTACAAGAAAGTGCTGCCTTCCCATGCCAGCTAAATAAACACTAAGTGCTGACAGCGCAAACGCAGAGAGTGCAAATACAGACGATGACCAGTGGCACGCCCTCCTGCAGCGTGTTGGCGGACGGCCAAATTGATTCTGCTATTGCATTTTGTTGTAGCTCTGTCCTCGGTCCACCAATAACCACAAGCCCAATCAAGGCAATCTCTTTCTCATGCCTCCATCTGAAAAGTTGGAGAAAATCTTATATGAATAAAAGAGTCTTTTAAAGAAATCCCTTATTCCGAGGTCACCGTAGCCACCAGATCCATTCTGTATCCAGATCAGTGGGCCGCTTCAGTCACCCGGATCCAGTCAGTATCCAGACAAGATGGTGGATCAACACCTAGAAAGGACCTCTATGGCCCTGAAACACAGCGGAGACCGGGACAACTAGATGAGCCCCAGATACAGATCCCCTGTAAAGACCTTGTCTTAGACGACCACCAGGACAAGACCACAGGAAACAGATGATTCTTCTGCACAGTCTGACTTTTCTGCAGCCTGGAGCTGATTTGCTGGTTTCTTCTGACCAGAGGAGAACTGTCTCCCCGACTGAGCCTGGTTTCTCACCGGGTTTTTTCTCCATTTTTTCACCGATCGAGTTTTGGTTCCTTGCCTCTGTCGCCTCTGGCAGGCATAGCTGGGGATACTTCATGTACAGCGATATCGTTGACTTGATTGAAAATTATTGCACAGATACTATTTAAACTGAACTTAGCTGAATGATGACATCATCGATTTCAATGACGAAATGCCTTTAACTGTCATTTTGCTTTATTGACGCACTGTGTTCCTAATTAATGTTGTTCAGTTGCATTGACACAATCCTTTTTGTTTAAAGCACTATTTAAAAAAAAAAAAAAAAAAAGAGTCCAAACAATGACCCCTGCAACGGGTAGTGTTCCAAATGTAATGCCACTTTAGCTAATGATGGGTCCATCCGGAATTTGACGGTGCTAGGGCTGTGTCAGCGTCAGAAAAAGCCATGCATTGTTCAGTTATGTCGGTGCAGTAGCGTCGGTTGGGGGAGAAACAGCAACATGCACAGCTCCTCGTTAGTATAGTGGACAGTATCTCCGCCTGTCACGCGGAAGACCGGGGTTCGATTCCACGACGGGGAGAGCTACCTCTTTTCGGCTTCTGAACGATCCATCCAAAAGTTTTGGGAGGAGCCACAGGTCACAGAAGGAGTTCTGCGTCGACATCAGCCCGAGCCAAAGGACATGCGTTGGCCGGGAATCGAACCCGGGTCAACTGCTTGGAAGGCAGCTATGCTCACCACTATACCACCAACGCAGTCAGCAGTCAGCCACTTGCGCCGTCGTTAAGAAGGCTCGAAGTGCACGAGTCGCCGATAGGGCTAGAGGAGCTGATGAGATCTTTGTTTGGACCCGTCACTAAAGAGAGCCTTCCAGAGTTTGCTTCCCGTCACGTACAAGAAAGTGCTGCCTTCCCATGCCAGCTAAATAAACACTAAGTGCTGACAGCGCAAACGCAGAGAGTGCAAATACAGACGATGACCAGTGGCACGCCCTCCTGCAGCGTGTTGGCGGACGGCCAAATTGATTCTGCTATTGCATTTTGTTGTAGCTCTGTCCTCGGTCCACCAATAACCACAAGCCCAATCAAGGCAATCTCTTTCTCATGCCTCCATCTGAAAAGTTGGAGAAAATCTTATATGAATAAAAGAGTCTTTCAAAGAAATCCCTTATTCCGAGGTCACCGTAGCCACCAGATCCATTCTGTATCCAGATCAGTGGGCCGCTTCAGTCACCCGGATCCAGTCAGTATCCAGACAAGATGGTGGATCAACACCTAGAAAGGACCTCTATGGCCCTGAAACACAGCGGAGACCGGGACAACTAGATGAGCCCCAGATACAGATCCCCTGTAAAGACCTTGTCTTAGACGACCACCAGGACAAGACCACAGGAAACAGATGATTCTTCTGCACAGTCTGACTTTTCTGCAGCCTGGAGCTGATTTGCTGGTTTCTTCTGACCAGAGGAGAACTGTCTCCCCGACTGAGCCTGGTTTCTCACCGGGTTTTTTCTCCATTTTTTCACCGATCGAGTTTTGGTTCCTTGCCTCTGTCGCCTCTGGCAGGCATAGCTGGGGACACTTCATGTACAGCGATATCGTTGACTTGATTGAAAATTATTGCACAGATACTATTTAAACTGAACTTAGCTGAATGATGACATCATCGATTTCAATGACGAAATGCCTTTAACTGTCATTTTGCTTTATTGACGCACTGTGTTCCTAATTAATGTTGTTCAGTTGCATTGACACAATCCTTTTTGTTTAAAGCACTATTTAAAAAAAAAAAAAAAAAAGAGTCCAAACAATGACCCCTGCAACGGGTAGTGTTCCAAATGTAATGCCACTTTAGCTAATGATGGGTCCATCCGGAATTTGACGGTGCTAGGGCTGTGTCAGCGTCAGAAAAAGCCATGCATTGTTCAGTTATGTCGGTGCAGTAGCGTCGGTTGGGGGAGAAACAGCAACATGCACAGCTCCTCGTTAGTATAGTGGACAGTATCTCCGCCTGTCACGCGGAAGACCGGGGTTCGATTCCCCGACGGGGAGAGCTACCTCTTTTCGGCTTCTGAACGATCCATCCAAAAGTTTTGGGAGGAGCCACAGGTCACAGAAGGAGTTCTGCTTCGACATCAGCCCGAGCCAAAGGACATGCGTTGGCCGGGAATCGAACCCGGGTCAACTGCTTGGAAGGCAGCTATGCTCACCACTATACCACCAACGCAGTCAGCAGTCAGCCACTTGCGCCGTCGTTAAGAAGGCTCGAAGTGCACGAGTCGCCGATAGGGCTAGAGGAGCTGATGAGATCTTTGTTTGGACCCGTCACTAAAGAGAGCCTTCCAGAGTTTGCTTCCCGTCACGTACAAGAAAGTGCTGCCTTCCCATGCCAGCTAAATAAACACTAAGTGCTGACAGCGCAAACGCAGAGAGTGCAAATACAGACGATGACCAGTGGCACGCCCTCCTACAGCGTGTTGGCGGACGGCCAAATTGATTCTGCTATTGCATTTTGTTGTAGCTCTGTCCTCGGTCCACCAATAACCACAAGCCCAATCAAGGCAATCTCTTTCTCATGCCTCCATCTGAAAAGTTGGAGAAAATCTTATATGAATAAAAGAGTCTTTTAAAGAAATCCCTTATTCCGAGGTCACCATAGCCACCAGATCCATTCTGTATCCAGATCAGTGGGCCGCTTCAGTCACCCGGATCCAGTCAGTATCCAGACAAGATGGTGGATCAACACCTAGAAAGGACCTCTATGGCCCTGAAACACAGCGGAGACCGGGACAACTAGATGAGCCCCAGATACAGATCCCCTGTAAAGACCTTGTCTTAGACGACCACCAGGACAAGACCACAGGAAACAGATGATTCTTCTGCACAGTCTGACTTTTCTGCAGCCTGGAGCTGATTTGCTGGTTTCTTCTGACCAGAGGAGAACTGTCTCCCCGACTGAGCCTGGTTTCTCACCGGGTTTTTTCTCCATTTTTTCACCGATCGAGTTTTGGTTCCTTGCCTCTGTCGCCTCTGGCAGGCATAGCTGGGGACACTTCATGTACAGCGATATCGTTGACTTGATTGAAAATTATTGCACAGATACTATTTAAACTGAACTTAGCTGAATGATGACATCATCGATTTCAATGACGAAATGCCTTTAACTGTCATTTTGCTTTATTGACGCACTGTGTTCCTAATTAATGTTGTTCAGTTGCATTGACACAATCCTTTTTGTTTAAAGCACTATTTAAAAAAAAAAAAAAAAAAAGAGTCCAAACAATGACCCCTGCAACGGGTAGTGTTCCAAATGTAATGCCACTTTAGCTAATGATGGGTCCATCCGGAATTTGACGGTGCTAGGGCTGTGTCAGCGTCAGAAAAAGCCATGCATTGTTCAGTTATGTCGGTGCAGTAGCGTCGGTTGGGGGAGAAACAGCAACATGCACAGCTCCTCGTTAGTATAGTGGACAGTATCTCCGCCTGTCACGCGGAAGACCGGGGTTCGATTCCCCGACGGGGAGGGCTACCTCTTTTCGGCTTCTGAACGATCCATCCAAAAGTTTTGGGAGGAGCCACAGGTCACAGAAGGAGTTCTGCTTCGACATCAGCCCGAGCCAAAGGACATGCGTTGGCCGGGAATCGAACCCGGGTCAACTGCTTGGAAGGCAGCTATGCTCACCACTATACCACCAACGCAGTCAGCAGTCAGCCACTTGCGCCGTCGTTAAGAAGGCTCGAAGTGCACGAGTCGCCGATAGGGCTAGAGGAGCTGATGAGATCTTTGTTTGGACCCGTCACTAAAGAGAGCCTTCCAGAGTTTGCTTCCCGTCACGTACAAGAAAGTGCTGCCTTCCCATGCCAGCTAAATAAACACTAAGTGCTGACAGCGCAAACGCAGAGAGTGCAAATACAGACGATGACCAGTGGCACGCCCTCCTGCAGCGTGTTGGCGGACGGCCAAATTGATTCTGCTATTGCATTTTGTTGTAGCTCTGTCCTCGGTCCACCAATAACCACAAGCCCAATCAAGGCAATCTCTTTCTCATGCCTCCATCTGAAAAGTTGGAGAAAATCTTATATGAATAAAAGAGTCTTTTAAAGAAATCCCTTATTCCGAGGTCACCGTAGCCACCAGATCCATTCTGTATCCAGATCAGTGGGCCGCTTCAGTCACCCGGATCCAGTCAGTATCCAGACAAGATGGTGGATCAACACCTAGAAAGGACCTCTATGGCCCTGAAACACAGCGGAGACCGGGACAACTAGATGAGCCCCAGATACAGATCCCCTGTAAAGACCTTGTCTTAGACGACCACCAGGACAAGACCACAGGATACAGATGATTCTTCTGCACAGTCTGACTTTTCTGCAGCCTGGAGCTGATTTGCTGGTTTCTTCTGACCAGAGGAGAACTGTCTCCCCGACTGAGCCTGGTTTCTCACCGGGTTTTTTCTCCATTTTTTCACCGATCGAGTTTTGGTTCCTTGCCTCTGTCGCCTCTGGCAGGCATAGCTGGGGACACTTCATGTACAGCGATATCGTTGACTTGATTGAAAATTATTGCACAGATACTATTTAAACTGAACTTAGCTGAATGATGACATCATCGATTTCAATGACGAAATGCCTTTAACTGTCATTTTGCTTTATTGACGCACTGTGTTCCTAATTAATGTTGTTCAGTTGCATTGACAAAATCCTTTTTGTTTAAAGCACTATTTAAAAAAAAAAAAAAAAAAAGAGTCCAAACAATGACCCCTGCAACGGGTAGTGTTCCAAATGTAATGCCACTTTAGCTAATGATGGGTCCATCCGGAATTTGACGGTGCTAGGGCTGTGTCAGCGTCAGAAAAAGCCATGCATTGTTCAGTTATGTCGGTGCAGTAGCGTCGGTTGGGGGAGAAACAGCAACATGCACAGCTCCTCGTTAGTATAGTGGACAGTATCTCCGCCTGTCACGCGGAAGACCGGGGGTCGATTCCCCGACGGGGAGAGCTACCTCTTTTCGGCTTCTGAACGATCCATCCAAAAGTTTTGGGAGGAGCCACAGGTCACAGAAGGAGTTCTGCTTCGACATCAGCCCGAGCCAAAGGACATGCGTTGGCCGGGAATCGAACCCGGGTCAACTGCTTGGAAGGCAGCTATGCTCACCACTATACCACCAACGCAGTCAGCAGTCAGCCACTTGCGCCGTCGTTAAGAAGGCTCGAAGTGCACGAGTCGCCGATAGGGCTAGAGGAGCTGATGAGATCTTTGTTTGGACCCGTCACTAAAGAGAGCCTTCCAGAGTTTGCTTCCCGTCACGTACAAGAAAGTGCTGCCTTCCCATGCCAGCTAAATAAACACTAAGTGCTGACAGCGCAAACGCAGAGAGTGCAAATACAGACGATGACCAGTGGCACGCCCTCCTGCAGCGTGTTGGCGGACGGCCAAATTCATTCTGCTATTACATTTTGTTGTAGCTCTGTCCTCGGTCCACCAATAACCACAAGCCCAATCAAGGCAATCTCTTTCTCATGCCTCCATCTGAAAAGTTGGAGAAAATCTTATATGAATAAAAGAGTCTTTTAAAGAAATCCCTTATTCCGAGGTCACCGTAGCCACCAGATCCATTCTGTATCCAGATCAGTGGGCCGCTTCAGTCACCCGGATCCAGTCAGTATCCAGACAAGATGGTGGATCAACACCTAGAAAGGACCTCTATGGCCCTGAAACACAGCGGAGACCGGGACAACTAGATGAGCCCCAGATACAGATCCCCTGTAAAGACCTTGTCTTAGACGACCACCAGGACAAGACCACAGGAAACAGATGATTCTTCTGCACAGTCTGACTTTTCTGCAGCCTGGAGCTGATTTGCTGGTTTCTTCTGACCAGAGGAGAACTGTCTCCCCGACTGAGCCTGGTTTCTCACCGGGTTTTTTCTCCATTTTTTCACCGATCGAGTTTTGGTTCCTTGCCTCTGTCGCCTCTGGCAGGCATAGCTGGGGACACTTCATGTACAGCGATATCGTTGACTTGATTGAAAATTATTGCACAGATACTATTTAAACTGAACTTAGCTGAATGATGACATCATCGATTTCAATGACGAAATGCCTTTAACTGTCATTTTGCTTTATTGACGCACTGTGTTCCTAATTAATGTTGTTCAGTTGCATTGACACAATCCTTTTTGTTTAAAGCACTATTTAAAAAAAAAAAAAAAAAAAAAGAGTCCAAACAATGACCCCTGCAACGGGTAGTGTTCCAAATGTAATGCCACTTTAGCTAATGATGGGTCCATCCGGAATTTGACGGTGCTAGGGCTGTGTCAGCGTCAGAAAAAGCCATGCATTGTTCAGTTATGTCGGTGCAGTAGCGTCGGTTGGGGGAGAAACAGCAACATGCACAGCTCCTCGTTAGTATAGTGGACAGTATCTCCGCCTGTCACGCGGAAGACCGGGGGTCGATTCCCCGACGGGGAGAGCTACCTCTTTTCGGCTTCTGAACGATCCATCCAAAAGTTTTGGGAGGAGCCACAGGTCACAGAAGGAGTTCTGCTTCGACATCAGCCCGAGCCAAAGGACATGCGTTGGCCGGGAATCGAACCCGGGTCAACTGCTTGGAAGGCAGCTATGCTCACCACTATACCACCAACGCAGTCAGCAGTCAGCCACTTGCGCCGTCGTTAAGAAGGCTCGAAGTGCACGAGTCGCCGATAGGGCTAGAGGAGCTGATGAGATCTTTGTTTGGACCCGTCACTAAAGAGAGCCTTCCAGAGTTTGCTTCCCGTCACGTACAAGAAAGTGCTGCCTTCCCATGCCAGCTAAATAAACACTAAGTGCTGACAGCGCAAACGCAGAGAGTGCAAATACAGACGATGACCAGTGGCACGCCCTCCTGCAGCGTGTTGGCGGACGGCCAAATTCATTCTGCTATTACATTTTGTTGTAGCTCTGTCCTCGGTCCACCAATAACCACAAGCCCAATCAAGGCAATCTCTTTCTCATGCCTCCATCTGAAAAGTTGGAGAAAATCTTATATGAATAAAAGAGTCTTTTAAAGAAATCCCTTATTCCGAGGTCACCGTAGCCACCAGATCCATTCTGTATCCAGATCAGTGGGCCGCTTCAGTCACCCGGATCCAGTCAGTATCCAGACAAGATGGTGGATCAACACCTAGAAAGGACCTCTATGGCCCTGAAACACAGCGGAGACCGGGACAACTAGATGAGCCCCAGATACAGATCCCCTGTAAAGACCTTGTCTTAGACGACCACCAGGACAAGACCACAGGAAACAGATGATTCTTCTGCACAGTCTGACTTTTCTGCAGCCTGGAGCTGATTTGCTGGTTTCTTCTGACCAGAGGAGAAATGTCTCCCCGACTGAGCCTGGTTTCTCACCGGGTTTTTTCTCCATTTTTTCACCGATCGAGTTTTGGTTCCTTGCCTCTGTCGCCTCTGGCAGGCATAGCTGGGGACACTTCATGTACAGCGATATCGTTGACTTGATTGAAAATTATTGCACAGATACTATTTAAACTGAACTTAGCTGAATGATGACATCATCGATTTCAATGACGAAATGCCTTTAACTGTCATTTTGCTTTATTGACGCACTGTGTTCCTAATTAATGTTGTTCAGTTGCATTGACACAATCCTTTTTGTTTAAAGCGCAATTAAAAAAAAAAAAAAAAAGAGTCCAAACAATGACCCCTGCAACGGGTAGTGTTCCAAATGTTATGCGACTTTAGCTAATTATGGGTCCATCCAGAATTTGGCGGTGCTAGGGCTGTGTCAGCGTCAGAAAAAGCCATGCATTGTTCAGTTATGTCGGTGCAGTAGCATCGGTTGGGGGAGAAACAGCAACATGCGCAGCTCCTCGTTAGTATAGTGGACAGTATCTCCGCCTGTCACACGGAAGACCGGGGTTTGATTCCCCGACGGGGAGAGCTAGTTCTTTTTGGCTTCCGAACGATCCATCCAAAAGTTTTGGGAGGAGCCACAGGTCACAGAAGGAGTTCCGCTTCGACATCAGCCCGAGCCAAAGGACATGCGTTGGCCGGGAATCGAAACCGGGTCAACAGCTTGGAAGGCAGCTATGCTCACCACTATACCACCAACGCAGTCAGCAGTCAGCAGTCAGCAGTCAGCCACTTGCGCCGTCGTTAAGAAGGCTCGAAGTGCACGAGTCGCCGATAGGGCAAGAGGAGCTGATGAGATCTTTGTTTGGACCCGTCACTAAAGAGAGCCTTCCAGAGTTTGCATCCCGTCACGTACAAGAAAGTGCTGCCTTCCCATGCCAGCTAAATAAACACTAAGTGCTGACAGCGCAAACGCAGAGAGTGCAAATACAGAGGATGACCAGTGGCACGCCTTCCTGCAGCGTGTTGGCGGACGGCCAAATTGATTCTGCTATTGCATTTTGATGTAGCTCTGTCCTCGGTCCACCGATAACCACAAGCCCAATCAAGGCAATCTCTTTCTAATGCCTCCATCTGAAAAGTTGGAGAAAATCTTATATGAATAAAAGAGTCTTTTAAAGAAATCCCTTATTCCGAGGTCACCGTAGCCACCAGATCCATTCTGTATCCAGATCAGTGGGCCACTTCAGTCACCCGGATCCAGTCGGTATCCAGACAAGATGGTGGATCAACACCTAGAAAGGACCTCTATGGCCCTGAAACACAGCGGAGACCGGGACAACTAGATGAGCCCCAAATACAGATCCCCTGTAAAGACCTTGTCTTAGATGACCACCAGGACAAGACCACAGGAAACAGATGATTCTTCTGCACAGTCTGACTTTTCTGCAGCCTGGAGCTGATTTGCTGGTTTCTTCTGACCAGAGGAGAACTGTCTCCCCGACTGAGCCTGGTTTTCACCGGGTTTTTTCTCCATTTTTTCACTGATCGAGTTTTGGTTCCTTGCCTCTGTCGCCTCTGGCAGGCATAGCTGGGGACACTTCATGTACAGCGATATCGTTTACTTGATTGCAAATTATTGCACAGATACTATTTAAACTGAACTCAGCTGAATGATGACATCATCGATTTCAATGACGAAATGCCTTTAACTGTCATTTTGCTTTATTGACGCACTGTGTTCCTAATTAATGTTGTTCAGTGGCATTGACACAATCCTTTTTGTTTAAAGCGCAATTAAAAAAAGTCCAAACAATGACCCCTGCAACGGGTAGTGTTCCAAATGTTATGCGACTTTAGCTAATGATGGGTCCATCCGGAATTTGACGGTGCTTGGGCTGTGTCAGCGTCAGAAAAAGCCATGCATTGTCCAGTTATGTCGGTGCAGTAGCGTCGGTTTGGGGAGAAACAGCAAAATGCACAGCTCCTCGTTAGTATACTGGACAGTATCTCCGCCTGTCACGCGAAGGCCAGTCGCGGATAGGTGTAGAGCGCTGACTAGCCAATAGGAACGAAGGCAATTCCAGGGAGGCGGGACGAAAAAAATACACAGAATTAGAGGTTCGAATCCCGTCTCGGCCACAAATACCATTAAATTAGTTTGTATTCGTTTTTTCATCTAGATACACTGTAGGTACGATTAACATATAATAAACGAACTTTGTGAACAAAGATAAAATAAATATTGTAATAATTGTTGTTTTGTAGGATGTAAAAAATGTGCAACGATCTTAAGAAACAAATTTATTTTTAATATAGAAAATTGTGAATTATTAAAAAGAATATTTTGATAATGTTTCAGGCCTTTATTTTTAAAGAGACATCTATTTATATTTGTATAACTGTGTACAGAAAACCCATATATATGTAATATAACTAACACTCACAAAAAAGTAAGTTTTCCATTTTATTTATAGTAAAGTAATTACTTATATACTTATTATAAAAATGATAAGAAAAACTAACCAAAATATATAATGATTAAATAAATATATCTTAATAAATTTTAATAAATATTTACATTATAATAGGGAATAGGTATTTTTAATATAGAACAATTAGAATAATTAAAAAAGAACATTTGGTAATGTTTCAGGCCTTTATTTTTAAAGAGAAATTCATTTTATATTTGTATAACTATGTACAGAAAACCCATATATATATATATATATGAAATATAACCAATAACAGCAAAAAAGTAAGTTTCTAATTTTTATCTATAGGTCAGTAATACATATATTATATAAAACTGAAAAATTTAATTATTAAAGTACAGTACTTACTAAAATATTTAATAGTTAAATAAATAAACATTAAATAATTATATATTAAACAACAACAATAATAAAAAGAGAGAACACAGGAAAACAATTAAATTGTGTTTTAAATTAAATAATTATGAACAATTATGTATATTTAATAGTAACAGTGATTAACATTTAGTGTTTTCAAATCTGAGCAAGATAATAACAACGCAAGTCTATAAAATTTACTTATAAAAAAAACACTAACAATGCAAATAAGGCCAATGTTTCAGGTATTTTAAAGATCACAAATGGGAATAAATAATTTAAAATTACAGATTAAACAACAGTAATAATAATAAAATCTACAGTTGTGGATAACACGGGGGAGAAAATACAAGAAACACATATTTTAAATTAAAAAAGAGTTTAATAGCAACAGTTATTAACATATAGTGTTTATGAGGCAAGATAAAATAATGCAAGTCAATAAAATAAAAATAAAAACACTAAAATACAAGGCAATACAATAAAATATATTACTTTTGGTATTTTAATGAACAGAAATAGAAAACAGAAATAAATTAAATAATTTACAATTATAGATTAAATAACAATAACAACAATAATGATAATATAATCTAAAGTTGTGGATAACGGGGGGGAAAAAAACAAGAAATGAAATAATTATGTAGACAGTTTAGTTATAACAGTTATTAACAATGCAAGTCAACAATATAAAAACCCCACTAAAATACAATGCAATAGAATAAAATAATCATTTCGGTATTTTATTGAACAAAAGGAAATAAATGAAATAATTAAAAAAACAAACAAATTTTAATAAATTTTTTTTACAAGTGCAACAAATATATAAATATATATACATATAAACACAACCTTGTGCAAGAAATGTCTTTGTCAAATGACATGCCCAGATCTCAAATACTGTTTTGTAGCACAGTGAAGTCATTTTTTCTTTTCCTTTATCCACCTCTGCTTCTCAGTCTCATAGAATGGAGACTGCTGAAAGTCTCTCCATGACATTTCTGCACTCATTCCCTGAGCCTGGTAAAGAGAAAACACTTTAGCAGGACAGTAAATGTATTTGCCTGCCACTCCAGGTAAACCAGTGTGAATATGAGGACTGTTGGGTCCTTGTTTCAGTGGCAGGTGGCAGAATCTGCACAGACGACCAGTAGGATGCTCTACTGCTGACTTCCGCTTGCTTCTCTCATCAGTGACCCTCTTCCTTTCTGCCCCTCTCTGCTTAGAGGCCTCCAGTTCCCACTGAAAAAAAGGAGTCTCTGCAAAGTCTTCAAAAGGCATTCTGGGGTTGGTCAGGCCCTCTGCTGAATATGTGTCAAATACTTTCTTGGAGCAGTAGAAGTATTTAACATCACTACCTTGATAGAAGAAATGTATTGAGGAGCCATCACCCATGTATCGAGACTTAGGCTGGCCACAGGCTAAACAGGATCTGGTTTGCTTTTTTTGCAGCGCCTGCAATTGTTGTTGCTGCTGAACTGCCTGCTGCTTCTCTATGATGTCCTTCACCATCTTCTCGAATGCTGTCTGGTCCAGAGGGACAGCCTCAGGAACAGCCTTTGCAGGTGGATTGACTGGGGCAGGTGGCAGTACTGTCACTGGGACTCTGATTGTTTCACTGCCTGAGTGAAGACGCTGCCATAAATGCTGTGTCTCCAAGAGCTTTTCTGGGCTGGTGTTGAGAGAAGCATTAGTGTTCTTTTTTTTAGCAAGGTGTTTTATGTACCTGCTTATGTGCTGCTTTGTGGTGGAATGCAGAAGGCTGTTGGGGTCAGTACAGGCACTCTGTACCATAGCAGCATATTCAGCATCCACCTTTGTAAGGAGATCCTTGCTCCCATGATGCTTGGCCAGCAAACCATCAATTGCATTTCTCATTGGATCCGTCCATCTGTTATGGTCCAACACAAAAACTCGGCCACCGGTCTTAATAGGTCCAGTGCGAGCAGCAGAGGGAGAAGCAGCTACAGGCAGTGGTGATGTGCTTGGGAGTTCTAAAAGAGATTCACAAAATTACTAATTTAAGTATTTGTTTTTTGTGTCCATAGATGAGGCAGACAGATTACACACATTGACGCCTGTATGTATTATATAGTTACCTCCAAATAAAAGACACTCCTCAGATGTTTGTTCCTTCACTGTCACAGCACTTGGTGTAGGAAACTGGTGAAAAATGACAGGCTGTGAGGTAGCCTCTGGTTCTGCAGCAAGAGGGGTCTCGGCAGAAGAGGTATCCTTTAAGCATTCCTAAAAAAATGAGTGCAATATGCAAGTGAGAATTATAAATGTATTATTTTTATAAAAAAAAACTGTTATCAATTTTTTTAAAGGCTTACCTGAGATGGGAATGGAAACGGAACGCCAGATGAAGACTCCTCTTGCATCTCCACATCTCCTAGGTCTGTCTTCCTGCTTTTGTGCTTGTCAAAGTCAAGAGGCACAGGTCGACAACCTGGCTCCACGTATTGCAGGCCAAACCTCTCTCCTGTGTCCCTGCTGGAGATGTGCAAGGCTGGATATTTGGGTTGCCCTGTCACTCTTATAGATGCCCTGTTTAACTCCATCATCAAAACAGGGTCAAACACTCCAGGTAAGACAACCCCAGGCTGCTTCAGGTCCACCAGCCGCTGATAATTCCAGCGTGCCACACCAGTCATACCCTGTGCTTGGAACAACTCAGGAGAGACACGATTGCCTGTTACCCACTGAGCCTGGTGGAAATGAAACCCCTCCTGCTGTGAAGTGCCTCTCACAGGGATCCAAATCGGCACAGCAGCTCCATCACCCTTGACATGATTCAGCTGTAGGGTTCCACCATATCTGTAGAGGATTCCTTCCTCCACCTCAGGATCACTCAGGCAGCCTCTAAGGATGTGGATACGCTGAATCCACCATAATTTTAACATTGAGGGTTTGAAAAGGAAGATGTTGTTGGGATCCTTTGCCAGATAGAAATGGTGTAACACTTCTTCCACCCTTTGAACCAGCTCTCTGGGATGTGGCACTTTTGTCCTGCAGTGCTCTCTGATGTGCAGCTTGGTGGGATTAGCAGGCTCGATACCACAGAATCTGTATGCGTTCTTCAGTTTCTCCAGGTCACTCTGATCAACTACAGAGAAGGCAGAAGAGAGGAACTGGCAGAAGGAGCCATACAGAGGATGGTGCTCCGAAACACACTCCCTGGTGAACCGCCGCATACAGTGAAACAAGTCCAGTTTAACAACCATGTCCTCGTTGAACTTCCTGCAAGCGGCATGTAAATTCTTGAGGTTTCCTGATGTAACCTCTGCCACAATAGCTTCTGTGGTCCTCCAGGCTTCCCACTGCTGGTGCTCATAAGGTCCTGGGTCCATCACTCTGAAAGCGGCACAGCAGTCCCTAAGTACATAAAGGAGAAAGAAAAATACATTTTAATGTATTCATAACCTTTGCTTACACCACTTGATGTAATGTTTGGTTAGATGTGATGATTTATACCTGTCCACCCACTGGTACTTGGCCTTGGGAATACCAGCAGCACTGTAGCGATTGGATAGCCCACAGTACATTGACTCCAATGACTGCTCACTTTCACTCTGCAGCATCACCCAGGACAGAATCATCCAGTTCTCGTTCATCACAGCATAGGATGACATTGTGCCAGATAAGAGGGTCACTTTTCTAGCAACTTTGCGTGTGTGATCTGACCTGAACACCTGTCCAAAAGTGCCTTGTAGGAGCTGAGTGAGAGCTGCTTCCTGCCGCTGATATTCATGAAGGAGGCACTCTATTAAATAGTGTGCAGAGACAGACACCCCATTCCACCCATCAGTGTCTCCGTAATCCCCAAACGGTGCAGGTGTGTCATCCTTCCTCAGTGCCCCAGTGATGGTTTTCTGACCATACATCCCTGCTTCAGCATCCCTGACATTCTGCACACTGAGAAGGTAAGCCAGATGTGCTCTTTCAAATTTAAGGTGAAGCACCTCAGACAGCTGGTTGGCCATGTCATTAGGGGATTTTCCAGAGCGCCTCAGTTCATCCATCACTGTTTTACAGATTGCCTTCTTATGGGTGAGGAAGGCTGGCAAGACGTTTCTGAATCGCTGTGGTAGAATGTCCAGCCACTGAGGTTTATCAGCAAACCAGTATCTTTTGCATGCCTTACAACACAGACGTGAAGCAAGGATGTAAAATTGCCCAGTAGTAACAAGGATCACTCTGGGTCTTCCCACACCAGAGGACACAACATTTGGATTTTGACATCTGTAAAGACAAGGCAGGATGTAATTGTTCCTAAGCCTTTCCATTATACTGTGCTCAGGTTTCCAAATGAAAAAGGGATGGAGTTGGAAGTATTTGGGTGATGGAAGGCCAGTGTTTGTCTCTATAAGCTCAGGCTGAGGTGGATAGCGCCACAAGGAGACCATATTCATGAGGTGTCTTACTGGGTGTGATCCTGGCCAGAGCCCCATGGATTCCATCTCTGTCTTCATCCAAATTCTTTGATGAAGAGAGCAGTTCCAGCGGCTGATATCTTGCAAGTAGCTAGGAACAGGTGCTTCTTTCTGTACAGAAGGCATTGATGCAGGAGCTGTAGGTGCTGATTGTGCAGCAGGAGGTGGTACAGGCCCATCAGTCTGTGAAGAAGGCATACTGGGACTGGGAGAACTAGAGACTGCATGTGATGTCGACAGAACTGGATGGAACACAAAAAAAAAAAAAAAAATATATATATATATATATATATATATATATATATATATATATATATATATATATATATATATATATATATATATATATATATATGTGTGTGTGTGTGTGTGTGTATTAACAATGATTGCACATGATGTGTATTTAACTGTCTTTACCTTTTTTGTAGCTGAGAACAGGGGCTTCAGTCAGTGCAGATGGCATTGGTGCCGGTGTTGATTGTGTTGCTGCAGGTGGTACAGAGCCTTCACCCCGTGAAGAAGGCCTACACACAGGAACTGATGTTGATGGAGGCTGTGGCAGACCTGCATGGAACAGCACAAGGAGGAAATAAAAAATATATTAAAACACTGAATGTACATGATGTGTATTTAATTGTCTTGACTACATTAAATGACTCATTTAATGTAATGCATGAATCATTGTTTATTCTATTATTCTATTTATTCTAGGAATGCAAATTCTAATAATGTTCAAAAGTCTGTAAGTAAACATTCCACTTATAACAACAAATGACACTTTAAATACCATGCATACAATTCATGAAGTGCACTCACCCTCACCACTGGTATGTTCAACCCTTAATTATAGTTAGAACAAAAAAACATGTTTTTTAGAACAGGCAAGAACACTGCCAAAGCAACAAATAAGATAATTAAATTCAGAAATAGAGGATAAGTCTGTATGTAACAGAATAAGCCTCTGAATCTGATTTGGAAAGTAACCTGCTGTAGACAAGTGTGTGGATTCCGTGGCTGCAGATGATCCTGAAAATTAAGCATAATTTGAACATTTTTGCTCCAGTATGTGCAATTGCATGTGTCAAAAACATGCTGAACTTGAAATGGCTCTGTATAACACACATGACGTGACTCTTGATTCACTTACTCAGCTTTGTGAGATACTTTGTTGGAGACAGACTCAGCATTATCCTCTCCAGTTCTTCATCCTCCTCCATCACTATAAAACAAAATCAATGGATCAGTAGGCTTTAAGTAAAAATATAAGCAAATTTGCATGAATTTTATTAACTTACCAGGCTGATCAGAAGCAGTACTAGAAGGAACAAGTGGTCTTGCAGTGGAAGCTGATGGTGAGGGCAACGGAGGAGTGTTTATTGTCAGCTGTTGTTGCTGCTGTTTTAAAAGATACTGCTGCAAGTTGTACATTTTGCTGCCTGGAACACACTTCTGCTTCATTATAAAGAAAGCATATCCATCTGCCCTGGTATCCCAAATTTGTCTCCAAGTGTTTTGAGCTCTTGTTCCAAATCCAACAGTATTGTCTTCCTCTATCAAAACTGGCAATGGATCTGGCCTTTGAGACAGATACCGTTTAAGATCATCAATTTCCTTAAAGCTTCTTGAGTATTCAATAAAGGAAATTAGACTTGCAAGGACCCTCTGGGTTGAACTGCCCAGCCTGTTCTTCTTCCTCAACCTTATTGGACAGGTACAAAGCATAGCCGACATCATTCTCTAGTAACCACCTGAAAGACTGGCCCTTGTATTTGCCAAACTGTAGAATGTATTCTCCCAACACCTCTTGCTTGTCAGAGACATCCCCTCCTCTCTGTAAGACAACAGAACGGGCATTCATCCTGACCAGATCTTCTCTTTGAGGTGTTGACTTGTTCTGCAGTGAAGGGTTGTCTTTAATTTTTTTTTGCCTCTTCTGATGGGTCCCGGCGTAAATGGACTGATGGGCCTTTCCTGAAAGACACCTTGTATCTCCCGGGGAAAAAAACTGTTTTCTTCATGTTGCAGTTCTGAGATCATGGCCACATAAAAATACTTAATATAGTGAAATAAGACAGTTATCAGCAGCAGTTATATATATATATATATATTATTATATATAAGTTATTTTAACTTGCCATAATATTTCATAATATTACAGTTTTTTAGCTTAATAAATGCAGCCTTAGAGCATAAGAGACTTATAAATTTGTGTTATTTAATATTTATTTAATCCACTCAATATATGAGTACGTATATAAAATATTTATTATGAAAATGTATACATGTATATATTAAAACAAGTTTAACTAATTAAAAATGTTGTTTTATATACACACAGTTTAAATTATACCATTAAATTGCACAAGTACAATGTAATATATATAATAATATAGAATATATATGTAATAAATGTAATATGTGTGTAATACATATTAATTACATTATGAGTATCATATTGCATTGTTAACATTTTCAAAAAAACATTTTTAAGTACTTAGAGATCAATTATGAAACCTTCACTCTTACAAAGAAACTATAACAATTATATAAAATAACTGCTGTATGTTCAACTATGAGTTTGGTTTAATATTTCCTAAAATCACAAACCATTCAACACAATTAACAATACCATTACATGAGAATATACATGTCATTTATATGATAATGTATTTACAATACAGAAAGTTAATATTGCTAAAGTAACGTAGCATTTAACTTAACTTACCTTCTCGCTTAACATTAATTGCGTTGATCTCGAACTCTTACGTAAAAACAGCGGTCACCTGAGGTAAAACTTTTGCGACGGTAGTTTAGACAGTAAATGCTTGCCAGCAAACTTGTTTTGTTTTGTACAACAATTCGGTAAACAGATATCTCTCCGATCGTGAAACTGGTCTCCTCCCCTCCTCCACTCACTACGAATGATTGACAGATGACACCAGGCTTCTTAAATTCCCCGCCACGGAAGAGGCAAAACGGTGCCAGGAAATCTACGTGTGGCCACAAATATATTGCATCCGTAGTGTTAAGCACTACCATAGAGAATGAATGGGAAAAGTTAAGAGAAGTTAAGCTTAACTATTTTCGGCTCTCGCGCGGAAGACCGGGGTTCGATTCCCCGACTGGGAGAGCTAGCTCTTTTCAGCTTCCGAACGATCCATTCAAAAGTTTTGGGAGGAGCCACAGGTCACAGAAGGAGTTCTGCTTCGACATCAGCCCGAGCCAAAGGACATGCGTTGGCCGGGAATCGAACCCGGGTCAACTGCTTGGAAGGCAGCTATGCTCACCACTATACCACCAACGCAGTCAGCAATCAGCCACTTGCGCCGTCGTTAAGAAGGCTCAAAGTGCACGAGTCGCCGATAGGGCTAGAGGAGCTGATGAGATCTTTGTTTGGACCCATCACTAAAGAGAGCCTTCCAGAGTTTGCATCCCGTCACGTACAAGAAAGTGCTGCCTTCCCATGCCAGCTAAATAAACACTAAGTGCTGACAGCGCAAACGCAGAGAGTGCAAATACAGAGGATGACCAGTGGCACGCCCTCCTGCAGCGTGTTGGCGGACGGCCAAATTGATTCTGCTATTGCATTTTGATGTAGCTCTGTCCTCGGTCCACCAATAACCACAAGCCCAATCAAGGCAATCTCTTTCTCATGCCTCCATCTGAAAAGTTGGAGAAAATCTTATATGAATAAAAGAGTCTTTTAAAGAAATCCCTTATTCCGAGGTCACCGTAGCCACCAGATCCAGTCTGTATCCAGATCAGTGGGCCGCTTCAGTCACCCGAATCCAGTCAGTATCCAGACAAGATGGTTAATCAACACCTAGAAAGGACCTCTCTGGCCCTGAAACACCTCTAGCCCTATCGGACAACTAGATGAGCCCCAGATACAGATCCCCTGTAAAGACCTTGTCTCAGACGACCACCAGGACAAGACCACAGGAAACAGATGATTCTTCTGCACAGTCTGACTTTTCTGCAGCCTGGAGCTGATTTGCTGGTTTCTTCTGACCAGAGGAGAACTGTCTCCCCAACTGAGCCTGGTTTCTCACCGGGTTTTTTCTCCATTTTTTCACCGATCGAGTTTTGGTTCCTTGCCTCTGTCGCCTCTGGCAGGCATAGCTGGGGACACTTCATGTACAGCGATATCGTTGACTTGATTGCAAATTATTGCACAGATAATATTTAAACTGAACTTAGCTGAATGATGACATCACCGATTTCAATGACGAAATGCATTTAACTGTCATTTTGCTTTATTGACGCACTGTGTTCCTAATTAATGTTGTTCAGTTGCATTGACACAATCCTTTTTGTTTAAAGCGCAATTAAAAAAAAAAAAAAAAAAAAAAAGAGTCCAAACAATGACCCCTGCAACGGGTAGTGTTCCAAATGTTATGCGACTTTAGCTAATGATGGGTCAATCCGGAATTTGACGGTGCTAGGGCTGTGTCAGCGTCAGAAAAAGCCATGCATTGTTCAGTTATGTCAGTGCAGTAGCGTCAGTTGGGGGAGAAACGGCAGCATGCGCAGCTCCTCGTTAGTATAGTGGACAGTATCTCCGCCTGTCACGCGGAAGACCGGGGTTCGATTCCCCGACGGGGAGAGCTAGCTCTTTTCGGCTTCTGAACGATCCATCCAAAAGTTTTGGGAGGAGCCACAGGTCACAGAAGGAGTTCTGCTTCGACATCAGCCCGAGTCAAAGGACATGCGTTGGCCGGGAATCGAACCCGGGTAAGCTGCTTGGAAGGCTGCTATGCTCACCACTATACCACCAACGCAGTCAGCCACTTGCGCCGTCGTTAAGAAGGCTCGAAGTGCATGAGTCGCCGATAGGGCTAGAGGAGCTGATGAGATCTTTGTTTGGACCCGTCACTAAAGAGAGCCTTCCAGAGTTTGCATCCCGTCACGTACAAGAAAGTGCTGCCTTCCCATGCCAGCTAAATAAACACTAAGTGCTGACAGCGCAAACGCAGAGAGTGCAAATACAGACGATGAACAGTGGCACGCCCTCCTGCAGCGTGTTTGCGGACTGCCAAATTGATTCTGCTATTGCATTTTGATGTAGCTCTGTCCTCGGTCCACCAATAACCACAAGCCCAATCAAGGCAATCTCTTTCTCATGCCTCCATCTGAAAAGTTGGAGAAAATATTATATGAATAAAAGAGTCTTTTAAAGAAATCCCTTATTCCGAGGTCACCCTAGCCACCAGATCCATTCTGTATCCAGATCAGTGGGCCACTTCAGTCACCCGGATCCAGTCAGTATCCAGACAAGATGGTGGATCAACACCTAGAAAGGACTTCTATGGCCCTGAAACACAGCGGAGACCGGGACAACTAGATGAGCCCCAGATACAGATCCCCTGTAAAGACCTTGTCTTAGACGACCACCAGGACAAGACCACAGGAAACAGATGATTCTTCTGCACAGTCTGACTTTTCTGCAGCCTGGAGCTGATTTGCTGGTTTCTTCTGACCAGAGGAGAACTGTCTCCCCGACTGAGCCTGGTTTTCACCGGGTTTTTTCTCCATTTTTTCACTGATCGAGTTTTGGTTCCTTGCCTCTGTCGCCTCTGGCAGGCATAGCTGGGGACACTTCATGTACAGCGATATCGTTTACTTGATTGCAAATTATTGCACAGATACTATTTAAACTGAACTCAGCTGAATGATGACATCATCGATTTCAATGACGAAATGCCTTTAACTGTCATTTTGCTTTATTGACGCACTGTGTTCCTAATTAATGTTGTTCAGTGGCATTGACACAATCCTTTTTGTTTAAAGCGCAATTAAAAAAAGTCCAAACAATGACCCCTGCAACGGGTAGTGTTCCAAATGTTATGCGACTTTAGCTAATGATGGGTCCATCCGGAATTTGACGGTGCTTGGGCTGTGTCAGCGTCAGAAAAAGCCATGCATTGTCCAGTTATGTCGGTGCAGTAGCGTCGGTTTGGGGAGAAACAGCAAAATGCACAGCTCCTCGTTAGTATACTGGACAGTATCTCCGCCTGTCACGCGAAGGCCAGTCGCGGATAGGTGTAGAGCGCTGACTAGCCAATAGGAACGAAGGCAATTCCAGGGAGGCGGGACGAAAAAAATACACAGAATTAGAGGTTCGAATCCCGTCTCGGCCACAAATACCATTAAATTAGTTTGTATTCGTTTTTTCATCTAGATACACTGTAGGTACGATTAACATATAATAAACGAACTTTGTGAACAAAGATAAAATAAATATTGTAATAATTGTTGTTTTGTAGGATGTAAAAAATGTGCAACGATCTTAAGAAACAAATTTATTTTTAATATAGAAAATTGTGAATTATTAAAAAGAATATTTTGATAATGTTTCAGGCCTTTATTTTTAAAGAGACATCTATTTATATTTGTATAACTGTGTACAGAAAACCCATATATATGTAATATAACTAACACTCACAAAAAAGTAAGTTTTCCATTTTATTTATAGTAAAGTAATTACTTATATACTTATTATAAAAATGATAAGAAAAACTAACCAAAATATATAATGATTAAATAAATATATCTTAATAAATTTTAATAAATATTTACATTATAATAGGGAATAGGTATTTTTAATATAGAACAATTAGAATAATTAAAAAAGAACATTTGGTAATGTTTCAGGCCTTTATTTTTAAAGAGAAATTCATTTTATATTTGTATAACTATGTACAGAAAACCCATATATATATATATATGAAATATAACCAATAACAGCAAAAAAGTAAGTTTCTAATTTTTATCTATAGGTCAGTAATACATATATTATATAAAACTGAAAAATTTAATTATTAAAGTACAGTACTTACTAAAATATTTAATAGTTAAATAAATAAACATTAAATAATTATATATTAAACAACAACAATAATAAAAAGAGAGAACACAGGAAAACAATTAAATTGTGTTTTAAATTAAATAATTATGAACAATTATGTATATTTAATAGTAACAGTGATTAACATTTAGTGTTTTCAAATCTGAGCAAGATAATAACAACGCAAGTCTATAAAATTTACTTATAAAAAAAACACTAACAATGCAAATAAGGCCAATGTTTCAGGTATTTTAAAGATCACAAATGGGAATAAATAATTTAAAATTACAGATTAAACAACAGTAATAATAATAAAATCTACAGTTGTGGATAACACGGGGGAGAAAATACAAGAAACACATATTTTAAATTAAAAAAGAGTTTAATAGCAACAGTTATTAACATATAGTGTTTATGAGGCAAGATAAAATAATGCAAGTCAATAAAATAAAAATAAAAACACTAAAATACAAGGCAATACAATAAAATATATTACTTTTGGTATTTTAATGAACAGAAATAGAAAACAGAAATAAATTAAATAATTTACAATTATAGATTAAATAACAATAACAACAATAATGATAATATAATCTAAAGTTGTGGATAACGGGGGGGAAAAAAACAAGAAATGAAATAATTATGTAGACAGTTTAGTTATAACAGTTATTAACAATGCAAGTCAACAATATAAAAACCCCACTAAAATACAATGCAATAGAATAAAATAATCATTTCGGTATTTTATTGAACAAAAGGAAATAAATGAAATAATTAAAAAAACAAACAAATTTTAATAAATTTTTTTTACAAGTGCAACAAAATATATATACATATAAACACAACCTTGTGCAAGAAATGTCTTTGTCAAATGACATGCCCAGATCTCAAATACTGTTTTGTAGCACAGTGAAGTCATTTTTTCTTTTCCTTTATCCACCTCTGCTTCTCAGTCTCATAGAATGGAGACTGCTGAAAGTCTCTCCATGACATTTCTGCACTCATTCCCTGAGCCTGGTAAAGAGAAAACACTTTAGCAGGACAGTAAATGTATTTGCCTGCCACTCCAGGTAAACCAGTGTGAATATGAGGACTGTTGGGTCCTTGTTTCAGTGGCAGGTGGCAGAATCTGCACAGACGACCAGTAGGATGCTCTACTGCTGACTTCCGCTTGCTTCTCTCATCAGTGACCCTCTTCCTTTCTGCCCCTCTCTGCTTAGAGGCCTCCAGTTCCCACTGAAAAAAAGGAGTCTCTGCAAAGTCTTCAAAAGGCATTCTGGGGTTGGTCAGGCCCTCTGCTGAATATGTGTCAAATACTTTCTTGGAGCAGTAGAAGTATTTAACATCACTACCTTGATAGAAGAAATGTATTGAGGAGCCATCACCCATGTATCGAGACTTAGGCTGGCCACAGGCTAAACAGGATCTGGTTTGCTTTTTTTGCAGCGCCTGCAATTGTTGTTGCTGCTGAACTGCCTGCTGCTTCTCTATGATGTCCTTCACCATCTTCTCGAATGCTGTCTGGTCCAGAGGGACAGCCTCAGGAACAGCCTTTGCAGGTGGATTGACTGGGGCAGGTGGCAGTACTGTCACTGGGACTCTGATTGTTTCACTGCCTGAGTGAAGACGCTGCCATAAATGCTGTGTCTCCAAGAGCTTTTCTGGGCTGGTGTTGAGAGAAGCATTAGTGTTCTTTTTTTTAGCAAGGTGTTTTATGTACCTGCTTATGTGCTGCTTTGTGGTGGAATGCAGAAGGCTGTTGGGGTCAGTACAGGCACTCTGTACCATAGCAGCATATTCAGCATCCACCTTTGTAAGGAGATCCTTGCTCCCATGATGCTTGGCCAGCAAACCATCAATTGCATTTCTCATTGGATCCGTCCATCTGTTATGGTCCAACACAAAAACTCGGCCACCGGTCTTAATAGGTCCAGTGCGAGCAGCAGAGGGAGAAGCAGCTACAGGCAGTGGTGATGTGCTTGGGAGTTCTAAAAGAGATTCACAAAATTACTAATTTAAGTATTTGTTTTTTGTGTCCATAGATGAGGCAGACAGATTACACACATTGACGCCTGTATGTATTATATAGTTACCTCCAAATAAAAGACACTCCTCAGATGTTTGTTCCTTCACTGTCACAGCACTTGGTGTAGGAAACTGGTGAAAAATGACAGGCTGTGAGGTAGCCTCTGGTTCTGCAGCAAGAGGGGTCTCGGCAGAAGAGGTATCCTTTAAGCATTCCTAAAAAAATGAGTGCAATATGCAAGTGAGAATTATAAATGTATTATTTTTATAAAAAAAAAACTGTTATCAATTTTTTTAAAGGCTTACCTGAGATGGGAATGGAAACGGAACGCCAGATGAAGACTCCTCTTGCATCTCCACATCTCCTAGGTCTGTCTTCCTGCTTTTGTGCTTGTCAAAGTCAAGAGGCACAGGTCGACAACCTGGCTCCACGTATTGCAGGCCAAACCTCTCTCCTGTGTCCCTGCTGGAGATGTGCAAGGCTGGATATTTGGGTTGCCCTGTCACTCTTATAGATGCCCTGTTTAACTCCATCATCAAAACAGGGTCAAACACTCCAGGTAAGACAACCCCAGGCTGCTTCATGTCCACCAGCCGCTGATAATTCCAGCGTGCCACACCAGTCATACCCTGTGCTTGGAACAACTCAGGAGAGACACGATTGCCTGTTACCCACTGAGCCTGGTGGAAATGAAACCCCTCCTGCTGTGAAGTGCCTCTCACAGGGATCCAAATCGGCACAGCAGCTCCATCACCCTTGACATGATTCAGCTGTAGGGTTCCACCATATCTGTAGAGGATTCCTTCCTCCACCTCAGGATCACTCAGGCAGCCTCTAAGGATGTGGATACGCTGAATCCACCATAATTTTAACATTGAGGGTTTGAAAAGGAAGATGTTGTTGGGATCCTTTGCCAGATAGAAATGGTGTAACACTTCTTCCACCCTTTGAACCAGCTCTCTGGGATGTGGCACTTTTGTCCTGCAGTGCTCTCTGATGTGCAGCTTGGTGGGATTAGCAGGCTCGATACCACAGAATCTGTATGCGTTCTTCAGTTTCTCCAGGTCACTCTGATCAACTACAGAGAAGGCAGAAGAGAGGAACTGGCAGAAGGAGCCATACAGAGGATGGTGCTCCGAAACACACTCCCTGGTGAACCGCCGCATACAGTGAAACAAGTCCAGTTTAACAACCATGTCCTCGTTGAACTTCCTGCAAGCGGCATGTAAATTCTTGAGGTTTCCTGATGTAACCTCTGCCACAATAGCTTCTGTGGTCCTCCAGGCTTCCCACTGCTGGTGCTCATAAGGTCCTGGGTCCATCACTCTGAAAGCGGCACAGCAGTCCCTAAGTACATAAAGGAGAAAGAAAAATACATTTTAATGTATTCATAACCTTTGCTTACACCACTTGATGTAATGTTTGGTTAGATGTGATGATTTATACCTGTCCACCCACTGGTACTTGGCCTTGGGAATACCAGCAGCACTGTAGCGATTGGATAGCCCACAGTACATTGACTCCAATGACTGCTCACTTTCACTCTGCAGCATCACCCAGGACAGAATCATCCAGTTCTCGTTCATCACAGCATAGGATGACATTGTGCCAGATAAGAGGGTCACTTTTCTAGCAACTTTGCGTGTGTGATCTGACCTGAACACCTGTCCAAAAGTGCCTTGTAGGAGCTGAGTGAGAGCTGCTTCCTGCCGCTGATATTCATGAAGGAGGCACTCTATTAAATAGTGTGCAGAGACAGACACCCCATTCCACCCATCAGTGTCTCCGTAATCCCCAAACGGTGCAGGTGTGTCATCCTTCCTCAGTGCCCCAGTGATGGTTTTCTGACCATACATCCCTGCTTCAGCATCCCTGACATTCTGCACACTGAGAAGGTAAGCCAGATGTGCTCTTTCAAATTTAAGGTGAAGCACCTCAGACAGCTGGTTGGCCATGTCATTAGGGGATTTTCCAGAGCGCCTCAGTTCATCCATCACTGTTTTACAGATTGCCTTCTTATGGGTGAGGAAGGCTGGCAAGACGTTTCTGAATCGCTGTGGTAGAATGTCCAGCCACTGAGGTTTATCAGCAAACCAGTATCTTTTGCATGCCTTACAACACAGACGTGAAGCAAGGATGTAAAATTGCCCAGTAGTAACAAGGATCACTCTGGGTCTTCCCACACCAGAGGACACAACATTTGGATTTTGACATCTGTAAAGACAAGGCAGGATGTAATTGTTCCTAAGCCTTTCCATTATACTGTGCTCAGGTTTCCAAATGAAAAAGGGATGGAGTTGGAAGTATTTGGGTGATGGAAGGCCAGTGTTTGTCTCTATAAGCTCAGGCTGAGGTGGATAGCGCCACAAGGAGACCATATTCATGAGGTGTCTTACTGGGTGTGATCCTGGCCAGAGCCCCATGGATTCCATCTCTGTCTTCATCCAAATTCTTTGATGAAGAGAGCAGTTCCAGCGGCTGATATCTTGCAAGTAGCTAGGAACAGGTGCTTCTTTCTGTACAGAAGGCATTGATGCAGGAGCTGTAGGTGCTGATTGTGCAGCAGGAGGTGGTACAGGCCCATCAGTCTGTGAAGAAGGCATACTGGGACTGGGAGAACTAGAGACTGCATGTGATGTCGACAGAACTGGATGGAACACAAAAAAAAAAAAAAAAACAAAAAAAAAAAAAAAAAAATATATATATATATATATATATATATATATATATATATATATATATATATATATATATATGTGTGTGTGTGTGTATTAACAATGATTGCACATGATGTGTATTTAACTGTCTTTACCTTTTTTGTAGCTGAGAACAGGGGTTTCAGTCAGTGCAGATGGCATTGGTGCCGGTGTTGATTGTGTTGCTGCAGGTGGTACAGAGCCTTCACCCCGTGAAGAAGGCCTACACACAGGAACTGATGTTGATGGAGGCTGTGGCAGACCTGCATGGAACAGCACAAGGAGGAAATAAAAAATATATTAAAACACTGAATGTACATGATGTGTATTTAATTGTCTTGACTACATTAAATGACTCATTTAATGTAATGCATGAATCATTGTTTATTCTATTATTCTATTTATTCTAGGAATGCAAATTCTAATAATGTTCAAAAGTCTGTAAGTAAACATTCCACTTATAACAACAAATGACACTTTAAATACCATGCATACAATTCATGAAGTGCACTCACCCTCACCACTGGTATGTTCAACCCTTAATTATAGTTAGAACAAAAAAACATGTTTTTTAGAACAGGCAAGAACACTGCCAAAGCAACAAATAAGATAATTAAATTCAGAAATAGAGGATAAGTCTGTATGTAACAGAATAAGCCTCTGAATCTGATTTGGAAAGTAACCTGCTGTAGACAAGTGTGTGGATTCCGTGGCTGCAGATGATCCTGAAAATTAAGCATAATTTGAACATTTTTGCTCCAGTATGTGCAATTGCATGTGTCAAAAACATGCTGAACTTGAAATGGCTCTGTATAACACACATGACGTGACTCTTGATTCACTTACTCAGCTTTGTGAGATACTTTGTTGGAGACAGACTCAGCATTATCCTCTCCAGTTCTTCATCCTCCTCCATCACTATAAAACAAAATCAATGGATCAGTAGGCTTTAAGTAAAAATATAAGCAAATTTGCATGAATTTTATTAACTTACCAGGCTGATCAGAAGCAGTACTAGAAGGAACAAGTGGTCTTGCAGTGGAAGCTGATGGTGAGGGCAACGGAGGAGTGTTTATTGTCAGCTGTTGTTGCTGCTGTTTTAAAAGATACTGCTGCAAGTTGTACATTTTGCTGCCTGGAACACACTTCTGCTTCATTATAAAGAAAGCATATCCATCTGCCCTGGTATCCCAAATTTGTCTCCAAGTGTTTTGAGCTCTTGTTCCAAATCCAACAGTATTGTCTTCCTCTATCAAAACTGGCAATGGATCTGGCCTTTGAGACAGATACCGTTTAAGATCATCAATTTCCTTAAAGCTTCTTGAGTATTCAATAAAGGAAATTAGACTATCTTTGCAAGGACCCTCTGGGTTGAACTGCCCAGCCTGTTCTTCTTCCTCAACCTTATTGGACAGGTACAAAGCATAGCCGACATCATTCTCTAGTAACCACCTGAAAGACTGGCCCTTGTATTTGCCAAACTGTAGAATGTATTCTCCCAACACCTCTTGCTTGTCAGAGACATCCCCTCCTCTCTGTAAGACAACAGAACGGGCATTCATCCTGACCAGATCTTCTCTTTGAGGTGTTGACTTGTTCTGCAGTGAAGGGTTGTCTTTAATTTTTTTTGCCTCTTCTGATGGGTCCCGGCGTAAATGGCCTGATGGGCCTTTCCTGAAAGACACCTTGTATCTCCCGGGGAAAAAAACTGTTTTCTTCATGTTGCAGTTCTGAGATCATGGCCACATAAAAATACTTAATATAGTGAAATAAGACAGTTATCAGCAGCAGTTATATATATATATATATATTATTATATATAAGTTATTTTAACTTGCCATAATATTTCATAATATTAGTTTTTTAGCTTAATAAATGCAGCCTTAGAGCATAAGAGACTTATAAATTTGTGTTATTTAATATTTATTTAATCCACTCAATATATGAGTACGTATATAAAATATTTATTATGAAAATGTATACATGTATATATTAAAACAAGTTTAACTAATTAAAAATGTTGTTTTATATACACACAGTTTAAATTATACCATTAAATTGCACAAGTACAATGTAATATATATAATAATATAGAATATATATGTAATAAATGTAATATGTGTGTAATACATATTAATTACATTATGAGTATCATATTGCATTGTTAACATTTTCAAAAAAACATTTTTAAGTACTTAGAGATCAATTATGAAACCTTCACTCTTACAAAGAAACTATAACAATTATATAAAATAACTGCTGTATGTTCAACTATGAGTTTGGTTTAATATTTCCTAACATCACAAACCATTCAACACAATTAACAATACCATTACATGAGAATATACATGTCATTTATATGATAATGTATTTACAATACAGAAAGTTAATATTGCTAAAGTAACGTAGCATTTAACTTAACTTACCTTCTCGCTTAACATTAATTGCGTTGATCTCGAACTCTTACGTAAAAACAGCGGTCACCTGAGGTAAAACTTTTGCGACGGTAGTTTAGACAGTAAATGCTTGCCAGCAAACTTGTTTTGTTTTGTACAACAATTCGGTAAACAGATATCTCTCCGATCGTGAAACTGGTCTCCTCCCCTCCTCCACTCACTACGAATGATTGACAGATGACACCAGGCTTCTTAAATTCCCCGCCACGGAAGAGGCAAAACAGCGCCAGGAAATCTACGTGTGGCCACAAATATATTGCATCCGTAGTGTTAAGCACTACCATAGAGAATGAATGGGAAAAGTTAAGAGAAGTTAAGCTTAACTATTTTCGGCTCTCGCGCGGAAGACCGGGGTTCGATTCCCCGACTGGGAGAGCTAGCTCTTTTCAGCTTCCGAACGATCCATTCAAAAGTTTTGGGAGGAGCCACAGGTCACAGAAGGAGTTCTGCTTCGACATCAGCCCGAGCCAAAGGACATGCGTTGGCCGGGAATCGAACCCGGGTCAACTGCTTGGAAGGCAGCTATGCTCACCACTATACCACCAACGCAGTCAGCAGTCAGCCACTTGCGCCGTCGTTAAGAAGGCTCAAAGTGCACGAGTCGCCGATAGGGCTAGAGGAGCTGATGAGATCTTTGTTTGGACCCATCACTAAAGAGAGCCTTCCAGAGTTTGCATCCCGTCACGTACAAGAAAGTGCTGCCTTCCCATGCCAGCTAAATAAACACTAAGTGCTGACAGCGCAAACGCAGAGAGTGCAAATACAGAGGATGACCAGTGGCACGCCCTCCTGCAGCGTGTTGGCGGACGGCCAAATTGATTCTGCTATTGCATTTTGATGTAGCTCTGTCCTCGGTCCACCAATAACCACAAGCCCAATCAAGGCAATCTCTTTCTCATGCCTCCATCTGAAAAGTTGGAGAAAATCTTATATGAATGAAAGAGTCTTTTAAAGAAATCCCTTATTCCGAGGTCACCGTAGCCACCAGATCCAGTCTGTATCCAGATCAGTGGGCCGCTTCAGTCACCCGAATCCAGTCAGTATCCAGACAAGATGGTGGATCAACACCTAGAAAGGACCTCTATGGCACTGAAACACAGCGGAGACCGGGACAACTAGATGAGCCCCAGATACAGATCCCCTGTAAAGAACTTGTCTTAGACGACCACCAGGACACGACCACAGGAAACAGATGATTCTTCTGCACAGTTTGACTTTTCTGCAGCCTGGAGCTGATTTGCTGGTTTCTTCTGACCAGAGGAGAACTGTCTCCCCGACTGAGCCTGGTTTCTCACCGGGTTTTTTCTCCATTTTTTCACTGATCGAGTTTTGGTTCCTTGCCTCTGTCGCCTCTGGCAGGCATAGCTGGGGACACTGCATGTACAGCGATATTGTTGACTTGATTGCAAATTATTGCACAGATACTATTTAAACTGAACTTAGCTGAATGATGACATCATCGATTTCAATGACGAAATGCATTTAACTGTCATTTTGCTTTATTGACGCACTGTGTTCCTAATTAATGTTGTTCAGTTGCATTGACACAATCCTTTTTGTTTAAAGCGCAATTAAAAAAAGTCCAAACAATGACCCCTGCAACGGGTAGTGTTCCAAATGTTATGCGACTTTAGCTAATGATGGGTCCATCCGGATTTTGACGGTGCTAGGGCTGTGTCAGCGTCAGAAAAAGCCATGCATTGTTCAGTTATGTCGGTGCAGTAGCATCGGTTGGGGGAGAAACAGCAACATGCGCAGCTCCTCATTAGAAAAGTGGACAGTATCTCCGCCTGTCATGCGGAAGACCGGGGTTCGATTCCCCGACGGGGAGAGCTAGCTCTTTTCGGCTTCCGAACGATCCATCCAAAAGTTTTGGGAGGAGCCACAGGTCACAGAAGGAGTTCTGCTTCGACATCATCCCGAGCCAAAGGACATGCGTTGGCCAGGAATCGAACCCGGGTCAACTGCTTGGAAGGCAGCTATGCTCACCACTTTACCACCAACGCAGTCAGCAGTCAGCCACTTGTGCCGTCGTTAAGAAGGCTCGAAGTGCACGAGTCGCCGATAGGGCTAGAGGAGCTGATGAGATCTTTCTTTGGACCCGTCACTAAAGAGAGCCTTCCAGAGTTTGCATCCCGTCAAGTACAAGAAAGTGCTGCCTTCCCATGCCAGCTAAATAAACACTAAATGCTGACAGCGCAAACGCAGAGAGTGCAAATACAGAGGATGACCAGTGGCACGCCCTCCTGCAGCGTGTTGGCGGACGGCCAAACTGATTCTGCTATTTCATTTTGATGTAGCTCTGTTCTCGGTCCACCGATAACCAAAAGCCCAATCAAGGCAATCTCTTTCTAATGCCTCCATCTGAAAAGTTGGAGAAAATCTTATATGAATAAAAGAGTCTTTTAAAGAAATCCCTTATTCCGAGGTCACCGTAGCCACCAGATCCATTCTGTATCCAGATCAGTGGGCCGCTTCAGTCACCCGGATCTAGTCAATATCCAGACAAGATGGTTGATCAACACCTAGAAAGGACCTCTATGGCCCTGAAACACAGCGGAGACCGGGACAACTAGATGAGCCCCAGATACAGATCCCCTGTAAAGACCTTGTCTTAGACGACCACCAGGACAAGACCACAGGAAACAGATGATTCTTCTGCACAGTCTGACTTTTCTGCAGCCTGGAGCTGATTTGCTGGTTTCTTCTGACCAGAGGAGAACTCTCTCCCCGACTGAGCCTGGTTTCTCACCGGGTTTTTTCTCCATTTTTTCACTGATCGAGTTTTGGTTCCTTGCCTCTGTCGCCTCTGGCAGGCATAGCTGGGGACACTTCATGTACAGCGATATCGTTGACTTGATTGCAAATTATTGCACAGATACTATTTAAACTGAACTTAGCTGAATGATGACATCATCGATTTCAATGACGAAATGCCTTTAACTGTCATTTTGCTTTATTGACGAACTGTGTTCCTAATTAATTTTGTTCAGTTGCATTGACACAATCCTTTTGTTTAAAGCGCAATTAAAAAAAAAAAAAGGGTCCAAACAATGACCCCTGCAACGGGTAGTGTTCCAAATGTTATGCGACTTTAGCTAATTATGGGTCCATCCAGAATTTGACGGTGCTAGGGCTGTGTCAGCGTCAGAAAAAGCCATGCATTGTTCAGTTATGTCGGTGCAGTAGCGTTGGTTGGGGGAGAAACAGCAACATGCGCAGCTCCACGTTAGTATAGTGGACAGTATCTCCGCCTGTCACGCGGAAGACTGGGGTTCGATTCCCCGACGGGGAGAGCTAGTTCTTTTTGGCTTCCGAACGATCCATCCAAAAGTTTTGGGAGGAGCCACAGGTCACAGAAGGAGTTCTGCTTCGACATCAGCCCGAGCCAAAGGACATGCGTTGGCCGGGAATCGAAACCGGGTCAACTGCTTGGAAGGCAGCTATGCTCACCACTATACCACCAACGCAGTCAGCAGTCAGCCACTTGCGCCGTCGTTAAGAAGGCTCGAAGTGCACGAGTCGCCGATAGGGTTAGAGGAGCTGATGAGATCTTTGTTTGGACCCGTCACTAAAGAGAGCCTTCCAGAGTTTGCATCCCGTCACGTACAAGAAAGTGCTGCCTTCCCATGCCAGCTAAGTAAACACTAAGTGCTGACAGCGCAAACGCCGAGAGTGCAAATACAGAGGATGACCAGTGGCACGCCCTCCTGCAGCGTGTTGGCGGACGGCCAAATTGATTCTGCTATTGCATTTTGATGTAGCTCTGTCCTCGGTCCACCGATAACCACAAGCCCAATCAAGGCAATCTCTTTCTAATGCCTCCATCTGAAAAGTTGGAGAAAATCTTATATGAATAAAAGAGTCTTTTAAAGATATCCCTTATTCCGAGGTCACCGTAGCCACCAGATCCACTCTGAATCCAGATCAGTGGGCCGCTTCAGTCACCCGGATCCAGTCAGTATCCAGACAAGATGGTGGATCAACACCTAGAAAGGACCTCTATGGCCCTGAAACACAGCGGAGACCGGGACAACTAGATGAGCCCAAGATACAGATCCCCTGTAAAGACCTTGTCTTAGACGACCACCAGGACAAGACCACAGGAAACAGATGATTCTTCTGCACAGTCTGACTTTTCTGCAGCCTGGAGCTGATTTGCTGGTTTCTTCTGACCAGAGGAGAACTGTCTCCCCGACTGAGCCTGGTTTCTCACCGGGAGTTTTCTCCATTTTTTCACCAATCGAGTTTTGGTTCCTTGCCTCTGTCGCCTCTGGCAGGCATAGCTGGGGACACTTCATGTATAGCGATATCGTTGACTTGATTGCAAATTATTGCACAGATACTATTTAAACTGAACTTAGCTGAATGATGACATCATCGATTTCAATGACGAAATGCCTTTAACTGTCATTTTGCTTTATTGACGCACTGTGTTCCTAATTAATGTTGTTCAGTTGCATTGACACAATCCTTTTTGTTTAAAGCGCAATTAAAAAAAGTCCAAACAATGACCCCTGCAACGGGTAGTGTTCCAAATGTTATGCGACTTTAGCTAATGATGGGTCCATCCGGAATTTGATGGTGCTAGGGCTGTGTCAGCGTCAGAAAAAGCCATGCATTGTTCAGTTATGTCGGTGCAGTAGCATCGGTTGGGGGAGAAACAGCAACATGCGCAGCTCCTCGTTAGTATAGTGGACAGTATCTCCGCCTGTCACGCGGAAAACCTGGGTTCGATTCCCCGACGGGGAGAGCTAGCTCTTTTCGGCTTCCGAACGATCCATCCAAAAGTTTTGGGAGGAGCCACAGGTCACAGAAGGAGTTCTGGTTCGACATCAGCCCGAGCCAAAGGACATGCATTGGCCGGGAATCGAACCCAGGTCAACTGCTTGGAAGGCAGCTATGCTCACCACTATACTACCAACGCAGTCACCAGTCAGCCACCTGCGCCGTCATTAAGAAGGCTCGAAGTGCACGAGTCGCCGATAGGGCTAGAGGAGCTGATGAGATCTTTGTTTGGACCCGTCACTAAAGAGAGCCTTCCAGAGTTTGCATCCCGTCACGTACAAGAAAGTGCTGCCTTCCCATGCCAGCTAAATAAACACTAAGTGCTGACACCGCAAACGCAGAGAGTGCAAATACAGACGATGACCAGTGGCACGCCCTCCTGCAGCGTGTTGGCGGACGGCCAAATTGATTCTGCTATTGCATTTTAATGTAGCTCTGTCCTCGGTCCACCAATAACCACAAGCCCAATCAAGGCAATCTCTTTCTCATGCCTCCATCTGAAAAGTTGGAGAAAATGTTATATGAATAAAAGAGTCTTTTAAAGAAATCCCTTATTCCGAGGTCACCGTAGCCACCAGATCCAGTCTGTATCCAGATCAGTGGGCCGCTTCAGTCACCCGGATCCAGTCAGTATCCAGACAAGATGGTGGATCAACACCTAGAAAGGACCTCTATGGCCCTGAAACACAGCGGAGACCGGGACAACTAGATGAGCCCAAGATACAGATCCCCTGTAAAGACCTTGTCTTAGACAACCACCAGGACAAGACCACAGGAAACAGATGATTCTTCTGCACAGTCTGACTTTTCTGCAGCCTGGAGCTGATTTGATGGTTTCTTCTGACCAGAGGAGAACTCTCTCCCCGACTGAGCCTGGTTTCTCACCGGGTTTTTTCTCCATTTTTTCACCGATCGAGTTTTGGTTCCTTGCCTCTGTCACCTCTGGCAGGCATAGCTGGGGACACTTCATGTACAGCGATATCGTTGACTTGATTGCAAATTATTGCACAGATTCTATTTAAACTGAACTTAGCTGAATGATGACATCATCGATTTCAATGACGAAATGCCTTTAACTGTCATTTTGCTTTATTGACGCACTTTGTTCCTAATTAATGTTGTTCAGTTGCATTGACACAATCCTTTTTGTTTAAAGCGCAATTAAAAAAAGTCCAAACAATGACCCCTGCAACGGGTAGTGTTCCAAATGTTATGCGACTTTAGCTAATGATGGGTCCATCCGGAATTTGACGGTGCTAGGGCTGTGTCAGCGTCAGAAAAAGCCATGCATTGTTCAGTTATGTCGGAGCAGTAGCATCGGTTGGGGGAGAAACAGCAGCATGCGCAGCTCCTTGTTAGTATAGTGGACAGTATCTCCGCCTGTCACGCGGAAGACCGTGGTTCGATTCCCCGACGGGGAGAGCTAGCTCTTTTCGGCTTCCGAACGATCCATCCAAAAGTTTTGGGAGGAGCCACAGGTCACAGAAGGAGTTCTGCTTCGACATCAGCCCGAGCCAAAGGACATGCGTTGGCCGGGAATCGAACCCAGGTCAACTGCTTGGAAGGCAGCTATGCTCACTACTATACCACCAATGCAGTGACCAGTCAGCCACTTGCGCCGTCGTTAAGAAAGCTTGAAGTGCACGAGTCGCCGATAGGGCTAGAGGAGCTGATGAGATCTTTGTTTGGACCCGTCACTAAAGAGAGCTTTCCAGAGTTTGCATCCCGTCACGTACAAGAAAGTGCTGCCTTCCCATGCCAGCTAAATAAACACTAAGTGCTGACAGCGCAAACGCAGAGAGTGCAAATACAGACGATGACCAGTGGCACGCCCTCCTGCAGCGTGTTGGCGGACGGCCAAATTGATTCTGCTATTGCATTTTGATGTAGCTCTGTCCTCGGTCCACCAATAACCACAAGCCCAATCAAGGCAATCTCTTTCTCATGCCTCCATCTGAAAAGTTGGAGAAAATCTTATATGAATAAAAGAGTCTTTTAAAGAAATCCCTTATTCCGAGGTCACCGTAGCCACCAGATCCAGTCTGTATCCAGATCAATGGGCCGCTTCAGTCACCCGGATCCAGTCAGTATCCAGACAAGATGGTGGATCAACACCTAGAAAGGACCTCTATGGCCCTGAAACACAGCGGAGACCGGGACAACTAGATGAGCCCAAGATACAGATCCCCTGTAAAGACCTTGTCTTAGACAACCACCAGGACAAGACCACAGGAAACAGATGATTCTTCTGCACAGTCTGACTTTTCTGCAGCCTGGAGCTGATTTGATGGTTTCTTCTGACCAGAGGAGAACTGTCTCCCCGACTGAGCCTGGTTTCTCACCGGGTTTTTTCTCCATTTTTTCACCGATCGAGTTTTGGTTCCTTGCCTCTGTCACCTCTGGCAGGCATAGCTGGGGACACTTCATGTACAGCGATATCGTTGACTTGATTGCAAATTATTGCACAGATACTATTTAAACTGAACTTAGCTGAATGATGACATCATCGATTTCAATGACGAAATGCCTTTAACTGTCATTTTGCTTTTTTGACGCACTTTGTTCCTAATTAATGTTGTTCAGTTGCATTGACACAATCCTTTTTGTTTAAAGCGCAATTAAAAAAGAGTCCAAACAATGACCCCTGCAACGGGTAGTGTTCCAAATGTTATGCGACTTTAGCTAATGATGGGTCCATCCGGAATTTGACGGTGCTAGGGCTGTGTCAGCGTCAGAAAAAGCCATGCATTGTTCAGTTATGTCGGTGCAGTAGCATCGGTTGGGGGAGAAACAGCAACATGCGCAGCTCCTCGTTAGTATAGTGGACAGTATCTCCGCCTGTCATGCGGAAAACCGGGGTTCGATTCCCCGACGGGGAGAGCTAGCTCTTTTCGGCTTCCGAACGATCCATCCAAAAGTTTTGGGAGGAGCCACAGGTCACAGAAGGAGTTCTGGTTCGACATCAGCCCGAGCCAAAGGACATGCATTGGCCGGGAATCGAACCCAGGTCAACTGCTTGGAAGGCAGCTATGCTCACCACTATACCACCAACGCAGTCACCAGTCAGCCACCTGCGCCGTCGTTAAGAAGGCTCGAAGTGCACGAGTCGCCGATAGGGCTAGAGGAGCTGATGAGATCTTTGTTTGGACCCGTCACTAAAGAGAGCCTTCCAGAGTTTGCATCCCGTCACGTACAAGAAAGTGCTGCCTTCCCATGCCAGCTAAATAAACACTAAGTGCTGACAGCGCAAACGCAGAGAGTGCAAATACAGACGATGACCAGTGGCACGCCCTCCTGCAGCGTGTTGGCGGACGGCCAAATTGATCCTGCTATTGCATTTTAATGTAGCTCTGTCCTCGGTCCACCAATAACCACAAGCCCAATCAAGGCAATCTCTTTCTCATGCCTCCATCTGAAAAGTTGGAGAAAATCTTATATGAATAAAAGAGTCTTTTAAAGAAATCCCTTATTCCGAGGTCACCGTAGCCACCAGATCCAGTCTGTATCCAGATCAGTGGGCCGCTTCAGTCACCCGGATCCAGTCAGTATCCAGACAAGATGGTGGATCAACACCTAGAAAGGACCTCTATGGCCCTGAAACACAGCGGAGACCGGGACAACTAGATGAGCCCCAGATACAGATCCCCTGTAAAGACCTTGTCTTAGGCGACCACCAGGACAAGACCACAGGAAACAGATGATTCTTCTGCACAGTCTGACTTTTCTGCAGCCTGGAGCTGATTTGCTGGTTTCTTCTGACCAGAGGAGAACTGTCTCCCCGACTGAGCCTGGTTTCTCACCGGGTTTTTTCTCCATTTTTTCACCGATCGAGTTTTGGTTCCTTGCCTCTGTCGCCTCTGGCAGGCATAGCTGGGGACACTTCATGTACAGCGATATCGTTGACTTGATTGCAAATTATTGCACAGATACTATTTAAACTGAACTTAGCTGAATGATGACATCATCGATTTCAATGACGAAATGCCTTTAACTGTCATTTTGCTTTTTGACGCACTGTGTTCCTAATTAATGTTGTTCAGTTGCATTGACACAATCCTTTTTGTTTAAAGCGCAATTTAAAAAAAAAAAAAAAAAAGAGTCCAAACAATGACCCCTGCAACGGGTAGTGCTCCAAATGTAATGCGACTTTAGCTAATGATGGGTCCATCCAGAATTTGACGGTGCTAGGGCTGTGTCAGCGTCAGAAAAAGCCATGCATTGTTCAGTTATGTCGGTGCAGTAGCGTCGGTTTGGGGAGAAACAGCAACATGCACAGCTCCTCGTTAGTATAGTGGACAGTATCTCCGCCTGTCACGCGGAAGACCGGGGTTCGATTCCCCGACGGGGAGAGCTAGCTCTTTTCGGCTTCTGAACGATCCATCCAAAAGTTTTGGGAGGAGCCACAGGTCACAGAAGGAGTTCTGCTTCGACATCAGCCCGAGCCAAAGGACATGCGTTGGCCAGGAATCGAAACCGGGTCAACTGCTAGGAAGGCAGCTATGATCACCACTATACCACCAACGCAGTCAGCAGTCAGCCACTTGCGCCGTCGATAAGAAGGCTCGAAGTGCACGAGTCGCCGATAGGGCTAGAGGAGCTGATGAGATCTTTGTTTGGACCCGTCACTAAAGAGAGCCTTCCAGAGTTTGCATCCCGTCACGTACAAGAAAGTGCTGCCTTCCCATGCCAGCTAAATAAACACTAAGTGCTGACAGCGCAAACGCAGAGAGTGCAAATACAGACGATGACCAGTGGCACGCCCTCCTGCAGCGTATTTGCGGACGGCCAAATTGATTCTGCTATTGCATTTTGATGTAGCTCTGTCCTCGGTCCACCAATAACCACAAGCCCAATCAAGGCAATCTCTTTCTCATGCCTTTATCTGAAAAGTTGGAGAAAATCTTATATGAATAAAAGAGTCTTTTAAAGAAATCCCTTATTCCGAGGTCACCGTAGCCACCAGATCCATTCTGTATCCAGATCAGTGGGCCGCTTCAGTCACCCGGATCCAGTCAGTATCCAGACAAGATGGTGGATCAACACCTAGAAAGGAACTCTATGGCCCTGAAACACAGCGGAGACCGGGACAACTAGATGAGCCCCAGATACAGATCCCCTGTAAAGTCCTTGTCTCAGACGACCACCAGGACAAGACCACAGGAAACAGATGATTCTTCTGCACAGTCTGACTTTTCTGCAGCCTGGAGCTGATTTGCTGGTTTCTTCTGACCAGAGGAGAACTGTCTCCCCGACTGAGCCTGGTTTCTCACCGGGTTTTTTCTCCATTTTTTCACCGATCGAGTTTTGGTTCCTTGCCTCTGTCGCCTCTGGCAGGCATAGCTGGGGACACTTCATGTACAGCGATATCGTTGACTTGATTGCAAATTATTGCACAGATAATATTTAAACTGAACTTAGCTGAATGATGACATCACCGATTTCAATGACGAAATGCCTTTAACTGTCATTTTGCTTTATTGACGCACTGTGTTCCTAATTAATGTTGTTTAGTTGCATTGACACAATCCTTTTTGTTTAAAGCGCAATTAAAAAAAAAAAAAAAAGAGTCCAAACAATGACCCCTGCAACGGATAGTGTTCCAAATGTTATGCGACTTTAGCTAATGATGGGTCCATCCGGAATTTGACGGTGCTAGGGCTGTGTATTCGTCAGAAAAAGCCATGCATTGTTCAGTTATGTCAGTGCAGTAGCCTCGGTTGGGGGAGAAACGGCAGCATGCGCAGCTCCTCGTTAGTATAGTGGACAGTATCTCCGCATGTCACGCGGAAGACCGGGGTTCGATTCCCCGACGGGGAGAGCTAGCTCTTTTCGGCTTCTGAACGATCCATCCAAAAGTTTTGGGAGGAGCCACAGGTCACAGAAGGAGTTCTGCTTCGACATCAGCCCGAGCCAAAGGACATGCGTTGGCCGGGAATCGAACCCGGGTCAACTGCTTGGAAGGCAGCTATGCTCACCACTATACCACCAACGCAGTCAGCAGTCAGCAGTCAGCAGTCAGCCACTTGCGCCGTCGTTAAGAAGGCTCGAAGTGCACGAGTCGCCGATAGGGCTAGAGGAGCTGATGAGATCTTTGTTTGGACCCGTCACTAAAGAGAGCCTTCCAGAGTTTGCATCCCGTCACGTACAAGAAACTGCTGCCTTCCCATGCTAGCTAAATAAACACTAAGTACTGACAGCGCAAACGCAGAGAGTGCAAATACAGACGATGACCAGTGGCACGCCCTCCTGCAGCGTGTTTGCGGACTGCCAAATTGATTCTGCTATTGCATTTTGATGTAGCTCTGTCCTCGGTCCACCAATAACCACAAGCCCAATCAAGGCAATCTCTTTCTCATGCCTCCATCTGAAAAGTTGGAGAAAATCTTATATGAATAAAAGAGTCTTTTAAAGAAATCCCTTATTACGAGGTCACCGTAGCCACCAGATCCATTCTGTATCCAGATCAGTGGGCCGCTTCAGTCACCCGGATCCAGTCAGTATCCAGACAAGATGGTGGATCAACACCTAGAAAGGACCTCTATGGCCCTGAAACACAGCGGAGACCGGGACAACTAGATGAGCCCCAGATACAGATCCCCTGTAAGGACCTTGTCTTAGACTACCACCAGGACAAGACCACAGGAAACAGATGATTCTTCTGCACAGTCTGACTTTTCTGCAGCCTTGAGCTGATTTGCTGGTTTTTCTGACCAGAGGAGAACTGTCTCCCCGACTGAGCCTGGTTTCTCACCGGGTTTTTTCTCCATTTTTTCACCGATCGAGTTTTGGTTCCTTGCCTCTGTCGCCTCTGGCAGGCATAGCTGGGGACACTTCATGTACAGCGATATCGTTGACTTTATTGCAGATTATTGCACAGATACTATTTAAACTGAACTTAGCTGAATGATGACATCATCGATTTCAATGACGAAATGCCTTTAACTGTCATTTTGCTTTATTGACGCACTGTGTTCCTAATTAATGTTGTTCAGTTGCATTGACACAATCCTTTTGTTTAAAGCGCAATTAAAAAAAAAAAAAAAAAAGAGTCCAAACAATGACCCCTGCAACGGGTAGTGTTCCAAATGTTATGCGACTTTAGCTAATTATGGGTCCATCCAGAATTTGACGGTGCTAGGGCTGTGTCAGCGTCAGAAAAAGCCATGCATTGTTCAGTTATGTCGGTGCAGTAGCGTTGGTTGGGGGAGAAACAGCAACATGCGCAGCTCCACGTTAGTATAGTGGACAGTATCTCCGTCTGTCACGCGGAAGACCGGGGTTCGATTCCCCGACGGGGAGAGCTAGTTCTTTTCGGCTTCCGAACGATCCATCCAAAAGTTTTGGGAGGAGCCACAGGTCACAGAAGGAGTTCTGCTTCGACATCAGCCCGAGCCAAAGGACATGCGTTGGCCGGGAATCGAAACCGGGTCAACTGCTTGGAAGGCAGCTATGCTCACCACTATACCACCAACGCAGTCAGCAGTCAGCCACTTGCGCCGTCGTTAAGAAGGCTCGAAGTGCACGAGTCGCCGATAGGGCTAGAGGAGCTGATGAGATCTTTGTTTGGAACCGTCACTAAAGAGAGCCTTCCAGAGTTTGCATCCCGTCACGTACAAGGAAGTGCTGCCTTCCCATGCCAGCTAAATAAACACTAAGTGCTGACAGCGCAAACGCAGAGAGTGCAAATACAGACGATGACCAGTGGCACGCCCTCCTGCAGCGTGTTGGCGGACGGCCAAATTGATTCTGCTATTGCATTTTAATGTAGCTCTGTCCTCGGTCCACCAATAACCACAAGCCCAATCAAGGCAATCTCTTTCTCATGCCTCCATCTGAAAAGTTGGAGAAAATCTTATATGAATAAAAGAGTCTTTTAAAGAAATCCCTTATTCCGAGGTCACCGTAGCCACCAGATCCAGTCTGTATCCAGATCAGTGGGCCGCTTCAGTCACCCGGATCCAGTCAGTATCCAGACAAGATGGTGGATCAACACCTAGAAAGGACCTCTATGGCCCTGAAACACAGCGGAGACCGGGACAACTAGATGAGCCCAAGATACAGATCCCCTGTAAAGACCTTGTCTTAGACAACCACCAGGACAAGACCACAGGAAACAGATGATTCTTCTGCACAGTCTGACTTTTCTGCAGCCTGGAGCTGATTTGATGGTTTCTTCTGACCAGAGGAGAACTGTCTCCCCGACTGAGCCTGGTTTCTCACCGGGTTTTTTCTCCATTTTTTCACCGATCGAGTTTTGGTTCCTTGCCTCTGTCACCTCTGGCAGGCATAGCTGGGGACACTTCATGTACAGCGATATCGTTGACTTGATTGCAAATTATTGCACAGATACTATTTAAACTGAACTTAGCTGAATGATGACATCATCGATTTCAATGACGAAATGCCTTTAACTGTCATTTTGCTTTATTGACGCACTTTGTTCCTAATTAATGTTGTTCAGTTGCATTGACACAATCCTTTTTGTTTAAAGCGCAATTAAAAAAAGTCCAAACAATGACCCCTGCAACGGGTAGTGTTCCAAATGTTATGCGACTTTATCTAATGATGGGTCCATCCGGAATTTGACGGTGCTAGGGCTGTGTCAGCGTCAGAAAAAGCCATGCATTGTTCAGTTATGTCGGTGCAGTAGCATCGGTTGGGGGAGAAACAGCAGCATGCGCAGCTCCTCGTTAGTATAGTGGACAGTATCTCCGCCTGTCACGCGGAAGACCGTGGTTCGATTCCCCGACGGGGAGAGCTAGCTCTTTTCGGCTTCCGAACGATCCATCCAAAATTTTGGGAGGAGCCACAGTTCACAGAAGGAGTTCTGCTTCGACATCAGCCCGAGCCAAAGGACATGCGTTAGCCGGGAATCGAACCCAGGTCAACTGCTTGGAAGGCAGCTATGCTCACCACTATACCACCAACACAGTCACCAGTCAGCCACTTGCGCCGTCGTTAAGAAGGCTTGAAGTGCACGAGTCGCCGATAGGGCTAGAGGAGCTGATGAGATCTTTGTTTGGACCCGTCACTAAAGAGAGCCTTCCAGAGTTTGCATCCCGTCACGTACAAGAAAGTGCTGCCTTCCCATGCCAGCTAAATAAACACTAAGTGCTGACAGCGCAAACGCAGAGAGTGCAAATACAGACGATGACCAGTGGCACGCCCTCCTGCAGCGTGTTGGCGGACGGCCAAATTGATTCTGCTATTGCATTTTGATGTAGCTCTGTCCTCGGTCCACCAATAACCACAAGCCCAATCAAGGCAATCTCTTTCTCATGCCTCCATCTGAAAAGTTGGAGAAAATCTTATATGAATAAAAGAGTCTTTTAAAGAAATCCCTTATTCCGAGGTCACCGTAGCCACCAGATCCAGTCTGTATCCAGATCAGTGGGCCGCTTCAGTCACCCGGATCCAGACAAGATGGTGGATCAACACCTAGAAAGACCTCTATGGCCCTGAAACACAGCGGAGACCGGGACAACTAGATGAGCCCAAGATACAGATCCCCTGTAAAGACCTTGTCTTAGACAACCACCAGGACAAGACCACAGGAAACAGATGATTCTTCTGCACAGTCTGACTTTTCTGCAGCCTTTAGCTGATTTGATGGTTTCTTCTGACCAGAGGAGAACTGTCTCCCCGACTGAGCCTGGTTTCTCACCGGGTTTTTTCTCCATTTTTTCACCGATCGAGTTTTGGTTCCTTGCCTCTGTCCCCTCTGGCAGGCATAGCTGGGGACACTTCATGTACAGCGATATCGTTGACTTGATTGCAAATTATTGCACAGATACTATTTAAACTGAACTTAGCTGAATGATGACATCATCGATTTCAATGACGAAATGCCTTTAACTGTCATTTTGCTTTATTGACGCACTTTGTTCCTAATTAATGTTGTTCAGTTGCATTGACACAATCCTTTTTGTTTAAAGCGCAATTAAAAAAAGTCCAAACAATGACCCCTGCAACGGGTAGTGTTCCAAATGTTATGCGACTTTAGCTAATGATGGGTCCATCCGGAATTTGACGGTGCTAGGGCTGTGTCAGCGTCAGAAAAAGCAATGCATTGTTCAGTTATGTCGGTGCAGTAGCATCGGTTGGGGGAGAAACAGCAACATGCGCAGCTCCTCGTTAGTATAGTGGACAGTATCTCCGCCTGTCACGCGTAAGACCGGGGTTCGATTCCCCGACGGGGAGAGCTAGTTCTTTTCGGCTTCCGAACGATCCATCCAAAAGTTTTGGGAGGAGCCACAGGTCACAGAAGGAGTTCTGCTTCGACATCAGCCCGAGCCAAAGGACATGCGTTGGCCGGGAATCGAAACCGGGTCAACTGCTTGGAAGGCAGCTATGCTCACCACTATACCACCAACGCAGTCACCAGTCAGCCACTTGCGCCGTCGTTAAGAAGTCTTGAAGTGCACGAGTCGCCGATAGGGCTAGAGGAGCTGATGAGATCTTTGTTTGGACCCGTCACTAAAGAGAGCCTTCCAGTGTTTGCATCCCGTCACGTACAAGAAAGTGCTGCCTTCCCATGCCAGCTAAATAAACACTAAGTGCTGACAGCGCAAACGCAGAGATTGCAAATACAGACGATGACCAGTGGCACGCCCTCCTGCAGCGTTTTGACGGACGGCCAAATTGATTCTGCTATTGCATTTTGATGTAGCTCTGTCCTCGGTCCACCAATAACCACAAATCCCAATCAAGGCAATCTCTTTCTCATGCCTCCATCTGAAAAGTTGGAGAAAATCTTATATGAATAAAAGAGTCTTTTAAAGAAATCCCTTATTCTGAGGTCACCGTAGCCACCAGATCCAGTCTGTATCCAGATCAGTGGGCCGCTTCAGTCACCCGGATCCAGTCAGTATCCAGACAAGATGGTTGATCAACACCTAGAAAGACCTCTATGGCCCTGAAACACCTCTAGCCCTATCGGACAACTAGATGAGCCCCAGATACAGATCCCCTGTAAAGACCTTGTCTCAGACGACCACCAGGACAAGACCACAGGAAACAGATGATTCTTCTGCACAGTCTGACTTTTCTGCAGCCTGGAGCTGATTTGCTGGTTTCTTCTGACCAGAGGAGAACTGTCTCCCCGACTGAGCCTGGTTTCTCACCGGGTTTTTTCTCCATTTTTTCACCGATCAAGTTTTGGTTCCTTGCCTCTGTCGCCTCTGGCAGGCATAGCTGGGGACACTTCATGTACAGCGATATCGTTGACTTGATTGCAAATTATTGCACAGATACTATTTAAACTGAACTTAGCTGAATGATGACAACACCGATTTCCATGACGAAATGCCTTTAACTGTCATTTTGCTTTATTGACGCACTGTGTTCCTAATTAATGTTGTTCAGTTGCATTGACACAATCCTTTTTGTTTAAAGCGCAATTAAAAAAAGTCCAAACAATGACCCCTGCAACGGGTAGTGTTCCAAATGTTATGCGACTTTAGCTAATGATGGGTCCATCCGGAATTTGACGGTGCTAGGGCTGTGTCAGCGTCAGAAAAAGCCATGCATTGTTCAGTTATGTCGGTGCAGTAGAGTCGGTTCGGGGAGAAACGGAAGCATACGCAGCTCCTCGTTAGTACAGTGGACAGTATCTCCGCCTGTCACGCGGAAGACCCGGGTTCGATTCCCCGACGGGAAGAGCTAGCTATTTTCGGCTTCCGAATGATCCATCCAAAAGTTTTGGGAGGAGCCACAGGTCACAGAAGGAGTTCTGCTTCGACATCAGCCCGAGCCAAAGGACATGCGTTGGCCGGGAATCGAACCCGGGTCAACTGCTTGGAAGGCAGCTATGCTCACCACTATACCACCAACGCAGTCAGCAGCCAGCCACTTGCGCCGTCGCTAAAAAGGCTCGAAGTGCACGAGTCGCCGATAGGGCTAGAGGAGCTGATGAGATCTTTGTTTGGACCCGTCACTAAAGAGAGCCTTCCAGAATTTGCATCCCGTCACGTACAAGAAAGTGCTGCCTTCCCATGCCAGCTAAATAAACACTAAGTGCTGACAGCGCAAACGCAGAGATTGCAAATACAGACGATGACCAGTGGCACGCCCTCCTGCAGCGTGTTGGCAGACGGCCAAATTGATTCTGCTCTTGACATTTCGATGTAGCTCTGCTGTGAGCAGAGCACCCAAAAATACAGGTCACTTGCAAAAGTTCCCCTCCACGGAAATCTTTAGTAAAAGGCGAAAGATTTATGCGACAATGAAGAGAAACTCGAGCTGTGTCTACGACCCCTCGGGCCTGTGCGATGCCTCTGGTAAACCACTACGCACGCCAAGGGTCATCAAGGGTGACAACGCCTGCCCACATGCGTTTCGCCAGCCCCCCCCCCCCCACTCCAAAAGGGAGGAGTAAAACTCACAAAACTAGATGAGCCCCAGATACAGATCCCCTGTAAAGACCTTGTCTCAGACGACCACCAGGACAAGACCACAGGAAACAGATGATTCTTCGGCACAGTCTGGCTTTTCTGCAGCCTGGAGCTGATTTGCTTGTTTCTTCTGACCAGAGGAGAACTGTCTCTCCGACTGAGCCTGGTTTCTCACCGGGATTTTTCTCCATTTTTTCACCGATCGAGTTTTGGTTCCTTGCCTCTGTCGCCTCTGGCAGGCATAGCTGGGGACACTTCATGTACAGCAATATCGTTGACTTGATTGCAAATTATTGCACAGATAATATTTAAACTGAACTTAGCTGAATGATGACATCACCGATTTCAATGACGAAATGCCTTTAACTGTCATTTTGCTTTATTGACGCACTGTGTTCCTAATTAATGTTGTTCAGTTGCATTGACACAATCCTTTTTGTTTAAAGCGCAATTAAAAAAAAAAAAGAAAAAAAGAAAAAAAAAAGAGTCAAAACAATGACCCCTGCAACAAGTAGTGTTACAAATGTTATGCGACTTTAGCTAATGATGGGTCCATCCGGAATTTGACGGTGCTAGGGCTGTGTCAGCGTCAGAAAAAGCCATGCATTGTTCAGTTATGTCGGTGCAGTAGCGTCGGTTGGGGGAGAAACGGCAGCATGTGCAGCTCCTCGTTAGTATAGTGGACAGTATCTCCACCTGTCATGCGTAAGACCGGGATTCGATTCCCCGAAGGGGAGAGCTAGCTCTTTTCGGCTTCCAAACAATCCATCCAAAAGTTTTGGGAAGAGCCACAGGTCACAGAAGGAGTTCTGCTTCGACATCAGCCCGAGCCAAAGGACATGCGTTGGCCGGGAATCGAACCCAGGTCAACTGCTTGGAAGGCAGCTATGCTCACCACTATACCACCAACGCAGTCAGCAGTCAGCAGTCAGCCACTTGCGCCGTCGCTAAGAAGGCTCGAAGTGCACGAGTCGCCGATAGGGCTAGAGGAGCTGATGAGATCTTTGTTTGGACCCGTCACTAAAGAGAGCCTTCCAGAATTTGCATCCCGTCACGTACAAGAAAGTGCTGCCTTCCCATGCCAGCTAAGTAAACACTAAGTGCTGACAGCGCAAACGCAGAGAGTGCAAATACAGACGATGACCAGTGGCACGCCCTCCTGCAGCGTGTTGGCGGACGGCCAAATTGATTCTGCTCTTAACATTTCGATGTAGCTCTGCTGTGAGCAGAGCACCCAAAAATACAGGTCACTCGCAAAAGTTCCCCTTCACGGAAATCTTTAGTAAAAGGCGAAAGATTTATGCGACAATGAAGAGAAACTCGAGTTGTGTCTACGACCCCTCGGGCCTGTGCGCTGCCTCTGGTAAACCACTACGCTCGCCAAGGGTCATCAAGGGTGACGACGTCTGCCCACATGCGTTTCATCAGCCCCCCCCCCCACTCTAAAAGGGAGGAGTAAAACTCACAAAAGTCCCCTCGGTCCACCAATAACCACAAGCCCAATCAAGGCAATCTCTTTCTCATGCCTCCATCTGAAAAGTTGGAGAAAATCTTATATGAATAAAAGAGTCTTTTAAAGAAATCCCTTATTCCGAGGTCACCGTAGCCACCAGATCCAGTCTGTATCCAGATCAGTGGGCTGCTTCAGTCACCCGGATCCAGTCAGTATCCAGACAAGATGGTTGATCAACACCTAGAAAGGACCTCTATGGCCCTGAAACACCTCTAGCCCTATCGGACAACTAGATGAGCCCCAGATACAGATCCCCTGTAAAGACCTTGTCTCAGACGACCACCAGGACAAGACCACAGGAAACAGATGATTCTTCTGCACAGTCTGACTTTTCTGCAGCCTGGAGCTGATTTGCTGGTTTCTTCTGACCAGAGGAGAACTGTCTCCCCGACTGAGCCTGGTTTCTCACCGGGTTTTTTCTCCATTTTTTCACCGATCAAGTTTTGGTTCCTTGCCTCTGTCGCCTCTGACAGGCATAGCTGGGGACACTTCATGTACAGCGATATCGTTGACTTGATTGCAAATTATTGCACAGATACTATTTAAACTGAACTTAGCTGAATGATGACATCACCGATTTCCATGACGAAATGCCTTTAACTGTCATTTTGCTTTATTGACGCACTGTGTTCCTAATTAATGTTGTTCAGTTGCATTGACACAATCCTTTTTGTTTAAAGCGCAATTAAAAAAAAAAAAAAAAAAAGAGTCCAAACAATGACCCCTGCAACGGGTAGTGTTCCAAATGTTATGCGACTTTAGCTAATGATGGGTCCATCTGGAATTTGACGGTGCTAGGGCTGTGTCAGCGTCAGAAAAAGCCATGCATTGTTCAGTTATGTCGGTGCAGTAGAGTCGGTTGGGGGAGAAACGGCAGCATGCGCAGCTCCTCGTTAGTATAGTGGACAGTATCTCCGCCTGTCACGCGTAAGACCGGGGTTCGATTCCCCGACGGGGAGACCTAGCTCTTTTCGGCTTCCGAATGATCCATCCAAAAGTTTTGGGAGAAGCCACAGGTCACAGAAGGAGTTCTGCTTCGACATCAGCCCGAGCCAAAGGACATGCGTTGGCCAGGAATCGAAACCCGGGTGAACTGCTTGGAAGGCAGCTATGCTCACCACTATACCACCAACGCAGTCAGCAGTCAGCCACTTGCGCCGTCGCTAAGAAGGCTCGAAGTGCAAGAGTCGCCGATAGGGCTAGAGGAGCTGATGAGATCTTTGTTTGGACCCGTCACTAAAGAGAGCCTTCCAGAATTTGCATCCCGTCACGTACAAGAAAGTGCTGCCTTCCCATGCCAGCTAAATAAACACTAAGTGCTGACAGCGCAAACGCAGAGAGTGCAAATACAGACGATGACCAGTGGCACGCCCTCCTGCAGCGTGTTGGCAGACGGCCAAATTGATTCTGCTCTTGACATTTCGATGTAGCTCTGCTGTGAGCAAAGCACCCAAAAATACAGGTCACTTTCAAAAGTTCCCCTCCACGGAAATCTTTAGTAAAAGGCGAAAGATTTATGCGACAATGAAGAGAAACTCGAGCTGTGTCTACGACCCCTCGGGCCTGTGCGATGCCTCTGGTAAACCACTACGCACGCCAAGGGTCATCAAGGGAGACGACGCCTGCCCACATGCGTTTCGTCAGCCCCCCCCCCCCCCACTCCAAAAGGGAGGAGTAAAACTCACAAAAGTCCCCTCGGTCCACCAATAACCACAAGCCCAATCAAGGCAATCTCTTTCTCATGCCTCCATCTGAAAAGTTGGAGAAAATCTTATATGAATAAAAGAGTCTTTTAAAGAAATCCCTTACTCCGAGGTCACCGTAGCCACCAGATCCAGTCTGTATCCAGATCAGTGGGCTGCTTCAGTCACCTGGATCCAGTCAGTATCCAGACAAGATGGTTGATCAACACCTAGAAAGGACCTCTATGGCCCTGAAACACCTCTAGCCCTATCGGACAACTAGATGAGCCCCAGATACAGATCCCCTGTAAAGACCTTGTCTCAGACGACCACAAGGACAAGACCACAGGAAACAGATGATTCTTCTGCACAGTCTGACTTTTCTGCAGCCTGGAGCTGATTTGCTGGTTTCTTCTGACCAGAGGAGAACTGTCTCCCCGACTGAGCCTGGTTTCTCACCGGGTTTTTTTCTCCATTTTTTCACCGATCAAGTTTTGGTTCCTTGCCTCTGTCGCCTCTGGCAGGCATAGCTGGGGACACTTCATGTACAGCGATATCGTTGACTTGATTGCAAATTATTGCACAGATACTATTTAAACTGAACTTAGCTGAATGATGACATCACCGATTTCAATGACGAAATGCCTTTAACTGTCATTTTGCTTTATTGACGCACTGTGTTCCTAATTAATGTTGTTCAGTTGCATTGACACAATCCTTTTTGTTTAAAGCGCAATTTAAAAAAAAAAAAAAAAAGTCCAAACAATGACCCCTACAACGGGTAGTGTTCCAAATGTCATGCGACTTTAGCTAATGATGGGTCAATCTGGAATTTGACGATGCTAGGGCTGTGTCAGCGTCAGAAAAAGCCATTCATTGTTCAGTTATGTCGGTGCAGTAGCGTCGGTTGGGGGAGAAACAGCAGCATGCGCAGCTCCTCGTTAGTATAGTGGACAGTATCTCCGCCTGTCATGCGAAAAAACCGGGGTTCGATTCCCCGACAGGGAGAGCTAGCTCTTTTCGGCTTGGGAACGATCCATCCAAAAGTTTTGGGAGGAGCCACAGGTCACAGAAGGAGTTCTGCTTCGACATCAGCCCGAGCCAAAGGACATGCGTTGGCCGGGAATCGAACCCAGGTCAAGTGCTTGGAAGGCAGCTATGCTCACCACTATACCACCAACGCAGTCAGCAGTCAGCCACTTGCGCCGTCGCTAAGAAGGCTCGAAGTGCACGAGTCGCCGATAGGGCTAGAGGAGCTGATGAGATCTTTGTTTGGACCGGTCACTAAAGGGAGCCTTCCAGAGTTTGCATCCCATCACGTACAAGAAAGTGCTGCCTTCCCATGCCAGCTAAATAAACACTAAGTGCTGACAGCGCAAACGCAGAGAGTGCAAATACAGACGATGACCAGTGGCATGCCCTCCTGCAGCGTGTTGGCAGACGGCCAAATTGATTCTGCTCTTGACATTTCGATGTAGCTCTGCTGTGAGCAGAGCACCCAAAAATACAAGTCACTCGCAATAGTTCCCCTCTACGGAAATCTTTAGTAAAAGACGAAAGTTTTATGCGACAATGAAGAGAAACTCGAGCTGTGTCTACGACCCCTCGGGCCTGTGCGCTGCCTCTGGTAAACCACTACGCTCGCCAAGGGTCATCAAGGGTGACGACGCCTGCCCACATGCGTTTCGTCAGCCCCCCCCCACTCCAAAAGGGAGGAGTAAAACTCACAAAAGTTCCCTCGGTCCACCAATAACCACAAGCCCAATCAAGGCAATCTCTTTCTCATGCCTCCATCTGAAAAGTTTGGAGAAAATCTTATATGAATAAAAGAGTCTTTTAAAAAAATCCCTTATTCCGAGGTCACCGTAGCCACCAGATCCAGTCTGTATCCAGATCAGTGGGCCTCTTCAGTCACCCGGATCCAGTCAGTATCCAGACAAGATGGTGGATCAACACCTAGAAAGGACCTCTATGGCCCTGAAACACAGCAGAGACCGGGACAACTAGATGAGCCCCAGATACAGATCCCCTGTAAAGACCTTGTCTCAGACGACCACCAGGACAAGACCACAGGAAACAGATGATTCTTCTGCACAGTCTGACTTTTCTGCAGCCTGGAGCTGATTTGCTGGTTTCTTCTGACCAGAGGAGGACTGTCTCCCCGACTGAGCCTGGTTTCTCACCGGGTTTTTTCTCCATTTTTTCACCGATCGAGTTTTGGTTCCTTGCCTCTGTCGCCTCTGGCAGGCATAGCTGGGGACACTTCATGTACAGCGATATCGTCGACTTGATTGCAAATTATTGCACAGATACTATTTAAACTGAACTTAGCTGAATGATGACATCACCGATTTCAATGACGAAACGCCTTTAAACTGTCATTTTGCTTTATTGACGCACTGTGTTCCTAATTAATGTTTTTCAGTTGCATTGACACAATCCTTTTTGTTTAAAGCGCAATTAAAAAAAAAAAAAGAGTCCAAACAATGACCCCTGCAACGGGTAGTGTTCCAAATGTTATGCGACTTTAGCTAATGATGGGTCAATCCGGAATTTGACGGTGCTAAGGCTGTGTCAGCGTCAGAAAAGGCCATGCGTTGTTCAGTTATGTCGGTGCAGTAGCATCGTTTGGGGGAGAAACAGCAGCATGCGCAGCTCCTCGTTAGTATAGTGGACAGTATCTCCACCTGTCACGCGGAAAACCGGGGTTCGATTCCCCGACGGGGAGAGCTAGCTCTTTTCGGCTTCCGAACGATCCATCCAAAAGTTTTGGGAGGAGCCACAGGTCACAGAAGGAGTTCTGCTTCGACATCAGCCCGAGCCAAAGGACATGCGTTGGCCGGGAATCGATCCCAGGTCAAGTGCTTGGAAGGCAGCTATGCTCACCACTATACCACCAACGCAGTCAGCAGTCAGCCACTTGCGCCGTTGCTAAGAAGGCTCGAAGTGCACGAGTCGCAGATAGGGCTAGAGGAGCTGATGAGATCTTTGTTTGGACCCGTCACTAAATGGAGCCTTCCAGAGTTTGCATCCCATCACGTACAAGAAAGTGCTGCCTTCCCATGCCAGCTAAATAAACACTAAGTGCCGACAGCGCAAACACAGAGAGTGCAAATACAGACGATGACCAGTGGCACGCCCTCCTGCAGCGTGTTGGCGGACGGCCAAATTGATTCTGCTATTGCATTTCGATGTAGCTCTGCCCTCGGCCCACCAATAACCACAAGCCCAATCAAGGCAATCTCTTTCTCATGCCTCCATCTGAAAAGTTGGAGAAAATCTTATATGAATAAAAGAGTCTTTTAAAGAAATCCCTTATTCCGAGGTCACCGTAGCCACCAGATCCAGTCTGTATCCAGATCAGTGGGCCTCTTCAGTCACCCGGATCCAGTCAGTATCCAGACAAGATGGTGGATCAACACCTAGAAAGGACCTCTATGGCCCTGAAACACAGCGGAGACCGGGACAACTAGATGAGCCCCAGATACAGATCCCCTGTAAAGTCCTTGTCTCAGACGACCACCAGGACAAGACCACAGGAAACAGATGATTCTTCTGCACAGTCTGACTTTTCTGCAGCCTGGAGCTGATTTGCTGGTTTCTTCTGACCAGAGGAGAACTGTCTCCCCGACTGAGCCTGGTTTCTCACCGGGTTTTTTCTCCATTTTTTCACCGATCGAGTTTTGGTTCCTTGCCTCTGTCGCCTCTGGCAGGCATAGCTGGGGACACTTCATGTACAGCGATATCGTTGACTTGATTGCAAACTATTGCACAGATACTATTTAAACTGAACTTAGCTGAATGATGACATCACCGATTTCAATGACGAAATGCCTTTAACTGTCATTTTGCTTTATTGTCGCACTGTGTTCCTAATTAATGTTGTTCAGTTGCATTGACACAATCCTTTTTGTTTAAAGCGCAATTTAAAAAAAAAAAAGAGTCCAAACAATGACCCCTGCAACGGGTAGTGTTCCAAATATTATGCGACTTTAGCTAATTATGGGTCAATATTGAATTTTTTTTATTTTTATTTTTTTTTTTTTATAATTGTTTTTGTTATGCATGAGCAAAGAAAGACAAAGAGACAAAACAATAAACAACCTTGTCAACCTGGTTTTCCATCCAAGTCTATCCAAGTATTAACCAATACTAAACAATATCCTCTGTGCAATAGGGGGGAAAAAAAAAAAAAAAAAAAATTAAATAAATAAATACATAAATAAATAAAATAATTCACAATAAACATTCCCCTTCACTTTATACATACAGCACTTTTATTTCCCTCTTCCCCCCTCCCTTTTTTAAAAAATTAGAACAAACATAAACAAAACAAGCTAACAAACCAAAGTAATAACAATAATAATAATGATGTCTCATTTACACACACACACACACACAAATTACACTGGTGGTGCTCCTTGGGTGAACTGTTGAGAGAGAGAGAAAAAAAAAGAAAAAAATAACTTAACATTGCCATGTTAAATTTACAAACAAATAAAAATAAAATACAAAATAAATTAAGGTAGCTTTGGGCTAATTACAGGGCATCAAATATTGGTTTCCACACCGAATTAAACTGTTTTTGTTTATTTTTGTCCACTGACAGAGTTTTCTCGATGTTTAGATAATATTTCATTACATTTTTCCATTTATCCAAACCTGGGGTATCTGTGTTTTTCCAATTTTGTAACAACAGTTTCTTATAGACTAAAGAGGAGAATATTAACTGCCATCCCATAGGATATTTCATTTTTGTTACATTTTGAAGTAAACAAGCTTCTGGTGTAAATACAAATCTCTGCTTACAGGTGTTAGAGAGCCATCTCTCAATATCAAACCAGGTTTTCTTTATTTTTTCACAGTACCAAAATGAATGAGTGAGATAATCACTACTACCGCATTTTAAGCAGGTGGGGGGGGGGGGATGCATCAAACTTATGAATTCTGTCCCTACTATAATAAATTCTAGTCATTAGCTTATATTGAATCAATCTAAGATTTTCGTTGGATGTGACTTTATATGTTAAATTCAAGCACTCCTTCCATTTTGTTTTAGCATTGAAGTCCTTTATATCTCTATCCCATCCTTCATATATCTTGCTTAGCAGATTACAATTGATTACGACATTATTGAGATAATCATACATAACACTTATACATTTTTTCTTTTTCTTACTTTCTTCCCAAAGGGTCTTTATCTTTTCAGGAACATCATTCACTATATCACAGTTCTCTTTGACCCAGATTTTTAACTGCATATATTTAAATATCTCTGAATCTTTTAATTTAAATTTATCTTTCAGTGTATCAAATGAGGATATATTATTTAAGCAAATATTATCTGATAATGTTTCGATACCTCCATTCATCCAAGTTTTCCACATTAATTTAGTACCTTGAATTCTAACAGACGGATTGTTCCAAATCTTAATATGTGTTGGAGTGCCGATCTCCATCCCTAAAATCTGCTTCGTTTTTTTCCACATATTTAATGTACTATTGACAACAAAGTTATCAGTCTTTACTTTTTTCTTGGAGAACAAGATGGATAGTAAACTATTTGGTTGTAGTTGATGATTTTCGATAACCAGCCATGGGTCTTCATTAGTATTATTAATAATACGATCAATATAAAACATCTGAGCTGCTATCTGATACAATTCCATATTAGGGAGGTTTAACCCTCCTTCCCGTTTAGAGCAAAACAATAGAGTTCTTTTTATTCTGGGGGTTTTTCCAGCCCAAATGAAAGATGTAATTATGGAATTTATTTCCTTAAAAAAGGTTTTTGGTGGTGTCAGTGGGATACATTGAAACAAATAAATAAACTTAGAAAGCCAAATCATCTTTACCAAGTTTATTCTACCAATTAAGTTCAGCTTGAGATCACTATAGTTATTGAGATTATGTTTTAGATTATTTTTCAGTGTTAAAAAATTACTCTTATACAATTGCTTTTTATTTGCACTGATATAACAACCTAAATATTTAATTTTACAGCTTTGTACTTTAAATTGTTTAAATACTTCTGGGTTTATTGGTTTTTGGCCAAAAGTCAAAATTTCGGTTTTGCCACTGTTAATTTTATAACCTGAAATTTTTGAAAATTGACTCATTATATTAATTACACTCGGAATTGAAATATCCACATCACTTAGATACAACAACAAATCATCCGCAAATAAGCTTAATTTATATTCATTTTTGCCTATAGTAATACCCGTTATGTTATCTGTCTGTCTTATTTTCTCAGCCAAGGGTTCAATAGCCATCGCGAACAGCGCTGGAGATAATGGACAGCCTTGAGCAGTACCTCGGCTTAAAGAAAATGCCTCAGAAAGAACGCCATTGGTGTAGACTTGTGCTTTGGGGGCTCTATACACTGTTTCTACCATATTAATAAATTCTACTGGGAATTCAAATGTTTCAAGCACTTTATACAAATATGACCATTCAAGGCGATCGAATGCTTTTTCAGCATCAACCGCCATCAAAGTCAAATCTATATTATGTTTTTTTGCATATTGTGTTAAGGATATACATGTTCTAACATTAGTTCTAAGATCCCTATTAGGAATAAACCCAGTTTGATTATGGTGGATAATGCTAGGTAAAATTAATGCCAATCTATTATTCATTACTTTTGTTATGATTTTCTTATCACAATTGATTAAACTAATAGGCCTAAAATCAGAAGGCTTATTACATTCACGACCTGGTTTTGGTATCACAGAAATAGTTGAAAGATACATAGTTTCTGGCAACTTTTGTTGATTAACAAATGAATTCACAACCTCCATGAACAAAGATCTAATATTTGGCCAAAATGTTGAGTAAAACTCGATAGGGAGGCCATCTATTAAGCACTGTAATTTGACTGATTTAAGGAAGGAATCTGAGTCATCTTTAACCTCTGCTGTATACAAATGTTCATAAAATTGCTTAAATCTTTTATTAATAATAGCATTGTTTGTAATAACCTCATCCGATTCTTCCTCTTTTAAAGATATAGACTGAGTCTTTGCAACCCTTTTGACCAATGATGCCAGGTGTTTACCCGATTTATTAGCTGAAATATAATTAAGCTTATTCGAATTATGTCTAAAGTCTTTAACTTTATCCATCAGCATAGTATCCATTTCTATTTTCTTTTCTTGCAATTTACTTTTTTTTTGTTTGGTCTCCATTTTTAAGTTGTATTTCCATTAAATTAATGTCCTGTTTTATTTTAGCCATATTCTGCTCAAAACTAGCTTTCCTTTTTGCTGCGAAGGCTATCATTACCCCCCTTATATATGCTTTAAAGGAGTCCCATATAATACAGATATTTGGCTTATCTTGATGATGAGGTTGCTGCACATTAGTTAAAATAAAAATATTAATTTGTTCTTTTACATAGGCAACAAATTCCATATCCATTAAATATTTCCTATTCATTCTCCAAATTCTATGATGTAAAGTGTTTTCCTTCGGAGTCATGGTGCAGACAACTGAAGCATGATCAGATATTATAATATTGTCAATTTCACATGATATACAATTATTAATTCCCTCTTGAAACACAAAAAGATAATCCAATCTACTATAACTATTCTGAGGACTTGAATAATAAGTGTAATCTTTTGAGTTTGGATGTAAGGTCCTCCATATATCTTGAAGAGCATTGACAGAAAGAAATTTCTGTAAATGTTTTGGAACATTGGCCTTCCTAGTTTTTGTTGTACTGTCACAAACACTAAAAATGCTATTTAGGTCTCCTCCCATAATTATCCGACCTGTTTGTGAACTATCCAATCTTGTTTGAATATCTTTTAAAAGGGCCATATTTGAGGCCGGAGGCCTATAAATGCTCAAGAGCGTATGAAATTCCCCAAATAATTCACATTTGATTATAAGATATCGACCATACGGATCTGAATACTGTGACACTAGTTTAAAGGGTATTCTCTTATTAATCAGTATCCCAACTCCTCTACTTCTGGATGTATATACTGCCTCAAAAGCCTCCCCCACCCATCTTCTTTTCAAGTACTCTATTTGACCGGCTTTAAAATGGAGTTCTTGGAGAAAAACTATGTCAGCGGACATTTTTTCCAAATGATAAATAACTTTGTGTTTTTTTGAACCCTCCTGTAATCCATTTACATTCCAAGTTACTACTTTAAATGTGTTTAACATATCTTTTATACTCCTTATATGCATTTTTATTTGATCTTAACTACTAGTTTATATAATTTTGTTTTTATTTTTTATATGTAAATGGAGTGATATAGGCCAAATTGCATAGCCCAACCCCATCTGTTGAATAACTTTGTTCAAAAGTAGTAGGAAGCACCTAAAGAGTTCAAACAAACATTCATCCATCCATACCAGCATGTAACATATAAACAAATAACATATACCCTCTCCTTCCCCCCTCCCTTCCTTCCCAGGAAACATGCTTTGTTAGAGCTTAAACTCCCAACTACATCTGGCGTAGAAACAGTGACTTCCAAATAGTTCAAATAATACCACCCCCCCCCCTTTAAAAAATAATAATAACAAACAAAAACCAACCAAAAAATAAAAATAAAAATTAAAAATTAAAAAAAAAAAAAAATTAAAAAAAAAAGACTAGTAAAGAAAATGTACAACCAAATTAAATATAATTGTAGCAATTCTGCTTTACATAAACCTTTGCCAATATCCCATATTTCCAAAAACAAAAAAAAAACAAAAACAAAAAATGTTAGAAAAGAAATAATTAAACAACCACTTTCCCATCCAACTGTACAATTAGGTCATATTCTTTATATTCAAATTTAATATCTTTAAGTCCAGTCTCATTTCTTCAACGGTGATTTAAGAGTAAATGCTCTTACCAGGTTCTGCAAGATCAGGTCATTTTATACCTAGGTACTTCTTTTTTAGTTCCAATCTAGCTTTCTCCGGTGAGGTAAAAGTATTTACGAGGTCTCCATCCTCCACATACAACGTCGCTGGGAATTTTAGAAAAGTCTTAATGTTGATCTGATGTAGCTGTTCTCTCAGAGGCCAGAACGCCTTCCTTTTCTCCCGCACCGCCGCAGACATGTCAGGCACTACTTTGAAGTTGCAACCCTCTATTTGCTTGCGGGTTCCTTTCCAAATATACAACTTCTTCTGATAGTGGTGCAGCTTGAAAATGATAGCGCGCGGATACCTGGTGTCATCTCTCTTGGCCCCAACGCAATGTGCCCTTTCAAAGTCCTCTTCTTTAAGCTCCAGCTTCCACTTATCCTTGAAAGTTTTAATCAAGAAAGCGGACATGGGCAAATCCTTTTCACTACCTTCCAAAACATTCAGCAAGCGCAGGTTGTTCTGACGATGCCTATTTTCCAGTTGGTCAATACAATCCAAAGCATCTTGTAGCTTCTTTTCAAGCGCACCTGTGCGGCTCACCTGCGCCTCCACCAAAACACCGTAATCATGCACCTCAGCCATCGCGTTCTCAAATCGGTTTTCGAAAGCCTCAATCCTCTTCACCGCGGAATCAAGCAGTGTGTTAGTAGAGGTATTGACTTGCAGTAGCTTGTTGAGTTTGGACTCGAGACCATCAAACCTGGAGTTGTAGTCGAGGCCAGTTGCTTCCACTGCTGCTCCCGCACCTGCCATTTTCTGTCGTTGTTGCCTCGTGTGCGGTCTCCCTTTCGTACGCAGTCAATCCGGAATTTGACGGTGCTAAGGCTGTGTCAGCGTCAGAAAAAGCCATGCATTGTTCAGTTATGTCGGTGCAGTAGCGTCGGTTGGGGGAGAAACAGCAGCATGCACAGCACCTCGTTAGTATAGTGGACAGTATCTCCGCCTGTCACGAGGAAGCCCGGGATTCGATTCCCCGACGGGGAGAGCTAGCTCTTTTTGGCTTCCGAACGATCCATCTAAAAAAGTTTTGGGAGGAGCCACAGGTCACAGAAGGAGTTCTGCTTCGACATCAGCCCGAGCCAAAGGACATGCGTTGGCCGGGAATTGAACCCAGGTCAAGTGCTTGGAAGGCAGCTATGCTCACCACTATACCACCAACACAGTCAGCAGTCAGCCACTTGCGCCATCGCTCGAAGTGCACGAGTCGCCGATAGGGCTAGAGGAGCTGATGAGATCTTTGTTTGGACCCATCACTAAAGGAAGCCTTCCAGAGTTTGCATCCCATCACGTACAAGAAAGTGCTGCCTTCCCATGCCAGCTAAATAAACACTAAGTGCTGACAGCGCAAACGCAGAGAGTGCAAATACAGACGATGACCAGTGGCACGCCCTCCTGCAGCGTGTTGGCGGATGGCCAAATTGATTCTGCTCTTGACATTTTGATGTAGGTCTGCTGTGAGCAGAGCACCCAAAAATACAGGTCACTCGCAAAAGTTCCCCTCCACGGAAATCTTTAGTAAAAGGCGAAAGATTTATGCGACAATGAAGAGAAACTCGAGCTGTGTCTACGACCCCTCGGGCCTGTGCGCTGCCTCTGGTAAACCACTACGCTCGCCAAGGGTCATCAAGGGTGACGACGCCTGCCCATATGCGTTTCGTCACCCCCCCCCCCACTCCAAAAGGGAGGAGTAAAACTCACAAAAGTCCCCTCGGTCCACCAATAACAGCAAAGCCCAATCAAGGCAATCTCTTTCTCATGCCTCCATCTGAAAAGTTGGAGAAAATCTTATATGAATAAAAGAGTCTTTTAAAGAAATCCCTTATTCCGAGGTCACCGTAGCCACCAGATCCAGTCTGTATCCAGATCAGTGGGCCGCTTCAGTCACCCGGATCCAGTCAGTATCCAGACAAGATGGTTGATCAACACCTAGAAAGGACCTCTATGGCCCTGAAACACAGCAGAGACCGGGACAACTAGATGAGCCCCAGATACAGATCCCCTGTAAAGACCTTGTCTCAGACGACCACCAGGACAAGACCACATGAAACAGATGATTCTTCTGCACAGTCTGACTTTTCTGCAGCCTGGAGCTGATTTGCTGGTTTCTTCTGACCAGAGGAGAACTGTCTCCCCGACTGAGCCTGGTTTCTCACCGGGTTTTTTATCCATTTTTTAACAGATCGAGATTTGGTTCCTTGCCTCTGTCGCCTCTGGCAGGCATAGCTGGGGACACTTCATGTACAGCGATATCGTTGACTTGATTGCAAATTATTGCACAGATACTATTTAAACTAAACTTAGCTGAATGATGACATCACCGATTTCAATGACGAAATGCCTTTAACTGTCATTTTGCTTTATTGACGCACTGTGTTCCTAGTTAATGTTGTTCAGTTGCATTGACACAATCCTTTTTGTTTAAAGCGCAATTTAAAAAAAAAAAAAAAAAAAAAAAAAGAGTCCAAACAATGACCCCTGCAACGGGAAGTGTTCCAAATGTTATGCGACTTTAGCTAATGATGGGTCAATCCGGAATTTGACGGTGCTAGGGCTGTGTCAGCGTCAGAAAAAGCCATGCATTGTTCAGTTATGTCGGTGCAGTAGCGTCGGTTGGGGGAGAAACAGCAGCATGCGCAGCTCCTCGTTAGTATAGTGGACAGTATCTCCGCCTGTCAAGCGGAAGACTGGGGTTCGATTCCCCGACGTGGAGAGCTAGCTCTTTTCGGCTTCCGAACGATCCATCCAAAAGTTTTGGGAGGAGCCACAGGTCACAGAAGGAGTTCTGCTTCGACATCAGCCCGAGCCAAAGGACATGCGTTGGCCGGGAATCGAACCCAGGTCAAGTGCTTGGAAGGCAGCTATGCTCACCACTATACCACCAACGCAGTCAGCAGTCAGCCACTTGCGCCGTCGTTAAGAAGGCTCGAAGTGCACGAGTCGCCGATAGGTCTAGAGGAGCTGATGAGATCTTTGTTTGGACCCGTCACTAAATGGAGCCTTCCAGAGTTTGCATCCCATCACGTACAAGAAAGTGCTGCCTTCCCATGCCAGCTAAATAAACACTAAGTGCTGACAGCACAAACGCAGAGAGTGCAAATACAGACGATGACCAGTGGCACGCCCTCCTGCAGCGTGTTGGCAGACGGCCAAATTGATTCTGCTCTTGGCATTTTGATGTAGCTCTGCTGTGAGCAGAGCACCCAAAAATACCGGTCACTCGCAAAAGTTCCCCTCCACGGAAATCTTTAGTAAAAGGCGAAAGATTTATGCGACAATGAAGAGAAACTCAAGCTGTGTCTACGACCCCACAGGCCTGTGCGCTGCCTCTGGTAAACCACTACGCTCGCCAAGGGTCATCAAGGGTGACGACGCCTGCCCACATGCGTTTCGTCAGCCCCCCCCACTCCAAAAGGGAGGAGTAAAACTCACAAAAGTCCCCTCGGTCCACCAATAACCACAAGCCCAATCAAGGCAATCTCTTTCTCATGCCTCCATCTGAAAAGTTGGAGAAAATCTTATATGAATAAAAGAGTCTTTTAAAGAAATCCCTTATTCCGAGGTCAACGTAGCCACCAGATCCAGTCTGTATCCAGATCAGTGGGCCGCTTCAGTCACCCGGATCCAGTCAGTATCCAGACAAGATGGTGGATCAACACCTAGAAAGGACCTCTATGGCCCTGAAACACAGCGGAGACCGGGACAACTAGATGAGCCCCAGATACAGATCCCCAGTAAAGACCTTGTCTCAGACGACCACCAGGACAAGACCACAGGAAACAGATGATTCTTCTGCACAGTCTGACTTTTCTGCAGCCTGGAGCTGATTTGCTGGTTTCTTCTGACCAGAGGAGAACTGTCTCCCCGACTGAGCCTTGTTTCTCACCGGGTTTTTTCTCCATTTTTTCACAGATCGAGTTTTGGTTCCTTGCCTCTGTCGCCTCTGGCAGGCATAGCTGGGGACTATTCATGTACAGAGATATCGTTGACTTGATTGCAAATTATTGCACAGATACTATTTAAACTGAACTTAGCTGAATGATGACATCACTGATTTCAATGACGAAATGCCTTTAACTGTCATTTTGCTTTATTGACGCACTGTGTTCCTAATTAAGTCAAAGTCAAAGTCAAAGTCACCTTTATTTATATAGCGCTTTAAACAAAATACATTGCGTCAAAGCAACTGAACAACATTCATTAGGAAAACAGTGTCAATAATGCAAAAATGATAGTTAAAGGCAGTTCATCATTGGATTCAGTTATGTCATCTCTGTTCAGTTAAATAGTGTCTGTGCATTTATTTGCAATCAAGTCAACGATATCGCTGTAGATGAAGTGTCCCCAACTAAGCAAGCCAGAGGCGACAGCGGCAAGGAACCGAAACTCCATCGGTGACAGAATGGAGAAAAAAACCTTGGGAGAAACCAGGCTCAGTTGGGGGGCCAGTTTTCCTCTGACCAGACGAAACCAGTAGTTCAATTCCAGGCTGCAGCAAAGTCAGTTTGTGCAGAAGAATCATCTGTTTCCAGTGGTCTTGTCCTGGTGCTCCTCTGAGACAAGGTCTTTACAGGGGATCTGTATCTGGGGCTCTAGTTGTCCTGGTCTCCAGGGAAGTCGTGGCCTAATGGTTAGAGAGTCGGACTCCCAATCAAAAGGTTGTGAGTTTGAGTCCTGGGCCGGCAGGAACTGTGGGTGGGGGGAGTGCATGTACAGCTCTCTCTCCACCTTCAATACCACGACTTAGGTGCCCTTGAGCAAGGCATCGAACCCCCAACTGCTCCCCGGGCGCCGCAGCATAAATGGCGGCTCACAGTGTGTGTGTGTGTTCACTGCTCTGTGTGTGTGCATTTCGGATGGGTTAAATGCAGAGCACAAATTCTGGGTATGGGTCACCATACTTGGCTGAATGTCACTTCACTTTCAGGGATGTAGAGGTCCTTTCTAGGTTCTGATCCAGCATCTGGTCTGGATACGTACTGGATCCGGGTGACTGCAGTGACCCTCTGATCTGGATACAGACTGGATCTGGTGACCTCGGAACAAGAGAGAAACAGACAAATATTAGCGTAGATGGCATTCTTCTAATGATGTAGCAAGTACATAGGGTGTTATGGGAAGTGTTTCCGGTTCCGGTTTACCTAATTAATGCAGCCTAAAAATCCTTTAACGGATTTGGATAATAAAAGCATATTACTATGTTATGTGTATGCCAGGTTAAAGAGATGGGTCTTTAATCTAGATTTAAACTGCAAGAGTGTGTCTGCCTCCCGAACAATGTTAGGTAGGTTATTCCAGAGTTTGGGCGCCTAGGTTATTCCAGAGTTTGGGCGCCAAATAGGAAAAGGATCTGCCGCCTGCAGTTGATTTTGATATTCTAGGTATTATCAAATTGCCTGAGTTTTGAGAACGTAGCGGACGTAGAGGATTATAATTTAAAAGGAGCTCATTCAAATACTGAGGTGCTAAACCATTCAGGGCTCTATAAGTAATAAGCAATATTTTAAAATCTATGCGATGCTTGATAGGGAGCCAGTGCAGTGTTGACAGGACCAGGCTAATATGGTCATACTTCCTGGTTCTAGTAAGAACTCTTACTGCTGCATTTTGGACTAGCTGTAGTTTGTTTACTAAGCGTGCAGAACAACCACCCAATAAAGCATTACAATAATCTAACCTTGAGGTCATAAATGCATGGATTAACATTTCTGCATTTGACATTGAGAGCATAGGCCGTAATTTAGATATATTTTTGAGATGGAAAAATGCAGTTTTACAGATGCTAGAAACGTGGCTTTCTAAGGAAAGATTGCGATCAAATAGCACACCTAGGTTCCTAACTGATGACGAAGAATTGACAGAGCAACCATCAAGTCTTAGACAGTGTTCTAGGTTATTACAAGCAGAGTTTTTAGGTCCTATAATTAACACCTCTGTTTTTTCAGAATTTAGCAGTAAGAAATTACTCGTCATCCAGTTTTTTATATCGACTATGCAATCCATTAGTTTTTCAAATTGGTGTGTTTCACCGGGCTGCGAAGAAATATAGAGCTGAGTATCATCAGCATAACAGTGAAAGCTAACACCATGTTTCCTGATGATATCTCCCAAGGGTAACATATAAAGCGTGAAGAGTAGCGGCCCTAGTACTGAGCCTTGAGGTACTCCATACTGCACTTGTGATCGATAGGATACATCTTCATTCACTGCTACGAACTGATGGCGGTCATATAAGTACGATTTAAACCATGCTAATGCACTTCCACTGATGCCAACAAAGTGTTCAAGTCTATGCAAAAGAATGTTGTGGTCAATTGTGTCAAACACAGCACTAAGATCCAATAAAACTAATAGAGAGATACACCCACGATCAGATGATAAGAGCAGATCATTTGTAACTCTAAGAAGAGCAGTCTCAGTACTATGATACGGTCTAAATCCTGACTGGAAATCCTCACATATACCATTTTTCTCTAAGAAGGAATATAATTGTGTGGATACCACCTTTTCTAGTATCTTGGACAGAAAAGGGAGATTCGAGATTGGTCTATAATTAACTAGTTCTTTGGGGTCAAGTTGTGGTTTTTTGATGAGAGGCTTAATAACAGCCAGTTTGAAGGTTTTGGGGACATATCCTAATGACAATGAGGAATTAATAATAGTCAGAAGAGGATCTATGACTTCTGGAAGCACCTCTTTTAGGAGCTTAGATGGTATAGGGTCTAACATACATGTTGTTGGTTTAGATGATTTAACAAGTTTATACAATTCTTCCTCTCATATGGTAGAGAATGAGTGGAACTGTTCCTCAGGGGGTCTATAGTGCACTGTCTGATGTGATACTGTAGCTGACGGCTGAATGGTTGCAATTTTATCTCTAATAGTATCGATTTTAGAAGTAAAGTAGTTCATAAAGTCATTACTGCTATGGTGTTGGGAAATGTCAACACTTGCTGAGGCTTTATTTTTCGTTAATTTAGCCACTGTATTGAATAAATACCTGGGGTTATGTTTGTTTTCTTCTAAAAGAGAAGAAAAGTAATCGGATCTAGCAGTTTTGAATGCTTTTCTGTAGGATATGTTACTTTCCCGCCAAGCAATACGAAATACCTCTAGTTTTGTTTTCCTCCAGCTGCGCTCCATTTTTCGGGCTGCTCTCTTTAGGGTGCGCGTATACTCATTATACCATGGTGTCAAACTGTTTTCCTTAACCTTCCTTAAGCGTAAAGGAGCAACTTTATTTAAAGTGCTAGAAAAGAGAGAGTCCATAGTTTCTGTTACATCATCAAGTTGTTCTGAGGTTTTGGATATGCTAAGGAATTTGGATACATCAGGAAGATAACTTAAAAAGCAGTATTTTGTGTTAGAAGTGATGGTTCTTCCATACTTGTAACAAGAAGTAGAATTTACAATTTTGGCTATATGAATTTTGCAAAGAACTAAATAATGATCTGAGATCTCATCACTTGGCTGAATAATTTCAACACCATTAACATCAATTCCATGTGACAGTATTAAATCTAGAGTATGATTTCGACAATGAGTAGGTCCTGAAACGTGTTGTCTAACACCAATAGAGTTCAGAATGTCTATAAATGCTGATCCCAATGCATCGTTTTCATTATCAACATGGATATTAAAATCACCAACTATTAAAACTTTATCTGCAGCCAGAACTAACTCGGATGTAAAATCACCAAACTCTTTAATAAAGTCTGTATGGTGCCCTGGTGGCCTGTATACAGTAGCCAGTACAAACATAACAGGGGATTTATCATTAACATTTGTTTCTAATATAATGTTATATGAAGCACCATTACTTCAAACGAGTTATAATTGTAGCCTGCCATCTGAGAAATCCTGAAAATGTTGTTATAAATTGAAGCAACACCTCCACCTTTGCCTTTTAGACGTGGCTCATGTTTATAACAGTAATCTTGGGGGGTGGACTCATTTAAAATAATGTAATCATCAGGTTTTAGCCAGGTTTCTGTCAAACAGAGTACATCTATATTATGATCAGTGATCATATTATTTACAAAAAGTGTTTTCGTAGAAAGCGATCTGATATTCAATAGGCCAAGCTTTATCATTTGTTTATCCATATTGCTTCTGTTTTTTATTTGTTGAACCTCAATTAAATTGTTAATCTTAACTTGGTTTGGACGTTTTTTGTTTTTTCTAGTTCGGGGAACAGACACAGTCTCTATAGTGTGATATCTAGGTGAAAAAGTCTCTATGTGCTGAGAATTAACTGACCTCTGTGAATTAATGTTGTTCAGTTGCATTGACACAATCCTTTTTGTTTAAAGCTCAATTAAAAAAAAAAAAAAAAAAAAAAAGAGTCCAAACAATGACCCCTGCAACGGGAAGTGTTCCAAATGTTATGCGACTTTAGCTAATGATGGGTCAATCCAGAATTTGACGGTGCTAGGGCTGTGTCAGCGTCAGAAAAAGCCATGCATTGTTCAGTTATGTCGGTGCAGTAGCGTCGGTTGGGGGAGAAACAGCAGCATGCGCAGCTCCTCGTTACTATAGTGGACAGTATCTCCGCCTGTCACACAGAAGACCGGGGTTCGATTCCCCGACGGGGAGAGATAGCTCTTTTCGGCTTCCGAACGATCCATCCAAAAGTTTTGGGAGGAGCCACAGGTCACAGAAGGAGTTCTGCTTCGACATCAGCCCGAGCCAAAGGACATGCGTTGGCTGGGAATCAAACCCAGGTCAAGTGCTTGGAAGGCAGCTATGCTCACCACTATACCACCAACGCAGTCAGCAGTCAGCCACTTGCGCCGTCGCTAAGAAGGCTCGAAGTGCACGAGTCGCCGATAGGGCTAGAGGAGCTGATGAGATCTTTGTTTGGACCCGTCACTAAAGGGAGCCTTCCAGAGTTTGCATCCCATCACGTACAAGAAAGTGCTGCCTTCCCATGCCAGCTAAATAAACACTAAGTGCTGACAGCGCAAACGCAGAGAGTGCAAGACAGACGATGACCAGTGGCACGCCCTCCTGCAGCGTGTTGGCGGACGGCCAAATTGATTCTGCTCTTGACATTTCGATGTAGCTCTGCTGTGAGCAGAGCACCCAAAAATACAGGTCACTCGCAATAGTTCCCCTCCACGGAAATCTTTAGTAAAAGGCAAAAGATTTATGCGACAATGAAGAAAAACTCGAGCTGTGTCTACGACCCCTCGGGCCTGTGCGCTGCCTCTGGTAAACCACTACGCTCGCCAAGGGTCATCAAGGGTGACGACGCCTGCCCACATGCGTTTCGTCAGCCCCCCCCCCACTCCAAAAGGGAGGAGTAAAACTCACAAAAGTCCCCTCGGTCCACCAATAACCACAAGCCCAATCAAGGCAATCTCTTTCTCATGCCTCCATCTGAAAAGTTGGAGAAAATCTTATATGAATAAAATAGTCTTTTAAAGAAATCCCTTATTCCGAGGTCACCGTAGCCACCAGATCCAGTCTGTATCCAGATCAGTGGGCCGCTTCAGTCACCCGGATCCAGTCAGTATCCAGACAAGATGGTTGATCAACACCTAGAAAGGACCTCTATGGCCCTGAAACACAGCGGAGACCGGGACAACTAGATGAGCCCCAGATACAGATCCCCTGTAAAGACCTTGTCTCAGATGACCACCAGGACAAGACCACAGGAAACAGATGATTCTTCTGCACAGTCTGACTTTTCTGCAGCCTGGAGCTGATTTGCTGGTTTCTTCTGACCAAAGGAGATCTGTCTCCCCGACTGAGCCTGGTTTCTCACCGGGTTTTTTCTCCATTTTTTCACCGATCGAGTTTTGGTTCCTTGCCTCTGTCGCCTCTGGCAGGCATAGCTGGGGACACTTCAAGTACAGCGATATGGTTGACTTGATTGCAAATTATTGCACAGATACTATTTAAACTGAACTTAGCTGAATGATGACATCACCGATTTCAATGATGAAATGCCTTTAACTGTCATTTTTCTTTATTGACGCACTGTTCCTAATTAATGTTGTTCAGTTTCATTGACACAATCCTTTTTGTTTAAAGCGCAATAAAAAAAAAATTAAAAAAAAGAGACCAAACAATGACCCCTGCAACGGGTAGTGTTCCAAATGTTATGCGACTTTAGCTAATGATGGGTCCATCCGGAATTTGACGGTGCTAGGGCTGAGTCAGCGTCAGAAAAAGCCATGCATTGTTTAGTTATGTCGGTGCAGTAGCATCGTTTGGGGGAGAAACGGCAGCATGCACAGCTCCTCGTTAGTATATTGGTAAGTATCTCCGCCTGTCATACGGAAGACCGGGGTTCGATTCCCCGACGGGGAAAGCTAGCTCTTTTCGGCTTCCGAACAATCCATCTAAAAGTTTAGGGAGAAGCCACAGGTCACAGAAGGAGTTCTGATTCGACATCAGCCCGAGCCAAAGGACATGCGTTGGCCGGGAATCGAACCCGGGTCAACTGCTTGGAAGGCAGCTATGCTGACCACTATACCACCAACGCAGTCAGCCACTTGCGCCGTCGCTAAGAAGGCTCGAAGTGCATGAGTCGCCGATAGGGCTAGAGGAGCTGATGAGATCTTTGTTTGGACCCGTCACTAAAGAGAGCCTTCCAGAGTTTGCATCCCGTCACGTACAAGAAAGCGCTGCCTTCCAATGCCGGCTAAATAAACACTAAGTGCTGACAGCGCAAACGCAGAGAGTGCAAATACAGACGATGACCAGTGGCACGCCCTCCCGCAGCGTGTTGGCGGATGGCCAAATTGATTCTGCTCTTGACATTTCGATGTAGCTCTGCTGTGAGCAGAATACCCAAAAATACAGGTCACTCGCAAAAGTTTCCCTCCATGGAAATCTTTAGTAAAAGGCGAAATATTTATGCGACAATGAAGAGAAACTCGAGCTGTGTCTACGACCCTTAGGGCCTGTGCGCTGCCTCTGGTAAACCACTAAGCTCGCCAAGGGTCATCAAGGGTGACGACGCCTGCCCACATGCGTTTCATCAGCCACCCCCCCCCCCCCCCCCCCCTGTCCTTCCCAAATGTACTGACTTTTATCCATAATAACAGTTGCATTCCCCTTATCAGCAGGTTTTATGATGATGTTCCTATTTCTTTGTAATTCTAGCAGAGCTTTTCTTTCTGCCCTTGTTAGGTTTTCCATTGTTTGAAGGCCCCAGTTTAGGTGCCCTAAATGCGTAGTTGTCAGCTCTGATTATTTGTTTTATTTGTTTGGGCAGACTAGACTAGATAACGCTGGAGTCCAGTCTGAGGCTCCAGTGAAGGGAATTTTTTGTTTTTGATTATTTTTCCCCTCAAAGAAAGTCTCTAGTTTGATTCTGCGGTGATAGGCCTGCATGTCTTTTAGTAGCTGTATTTTTTGAGTTTTAACTCCCATGGGTGTGGGAACAAAAGATAGGCCTTTAAGTAAAACCGCACGTTGTTCTTTGGATAATTTGAATTTCTTTGAGAGGTTCACAATGAGTTTATTCTGGTCTTGTTTTGGACTCTCATGAATTAACAGTTTAAATGCGTTTTCCAGTGTTGAAGCATGGCTTTGGCAGTGGAGGCCCTCCAGTGTATCCCATCACTTTCCACCATGAATTGTTCTGAGGGAAGTGGAGGGATGCAACTGGTATTTTTCTTTATGTGAGTGTTCAAGTGATCAATCATGATTAGCTCGTACAGTGGCAATGATCTGGTGAAATTGATCAGTGGGAAGAACACTTCTGTGTTAGGCAGTCTCTTAGTGACAGCTTTGTGGGCTTTTTACAGTTCGGTTATGGCCACAATTCTGTACCTTTGATGTCTGTTATTGAAGCCAAAGGATAGGATGATCTTTTCAGACTGTACTCTAATTGTGGCCCTTTCAATCAGGTTAGTTGCGAGCTGCAGTTTGGCCCCCAGGTAACTGTCTACCTGTAGGTCAGGACAGTTGAGGGCTGGGACTCTGGACACATTGGAATCACCAATTATCACATATTTTTTCTCAATTGTTAGAACCCAATCTGCCATTTTTTTACACATATTTATGTGTCTGGTAGGCCATGCTACAGGGCTGTCAGGGATTTCTGCAGATGAGGTCTGTTTGGACCTTATTTGGGGAATGCAATGTGAGGTGCTTGCCTCACATTCATCAGCCTCCATTGCTGTTTCTTGTGGTGCATCTGAACTGATCGTATCATCGTACTCTGCCAGAAATCTAGATATGGGTGAGAGGCCCTGTGTGAGTTCATCTGGAGTGTCAGAGAACTGTAAAATGTTTAGTGGAGATGAATGATCTAAGCCACTGAGCACCAACTGTTCCCCATTGTAATCTTCTTCCCCTGACAGGTCTAGCTCTTCCATTGGTGCTACCTCCTGTGGTGGAGAAGCAGCATTCAACTCTGGGCATTGTTGCGTTTCTCCTGAGGTGGCGAGAGCAACATCAAGGGGCGCTATTAGGACTCTACCTGGTCTAACTGTTCTTTGCTCTCTGGGGGAAATGGATGGGTCTTGTATGTTAGGGTTAGGAAAGAAGAGAGTTTTCCCAGGATAGGACCCTGAGGGTCCCACTCTGGGTTGTGCACGGTCCATCCCTCCACTGGTCACCCCCAAATCACATAAAGACCAAGGGAGGTCACAGCAGGCCAACTGTTAAAGGCTGTTCATAGGGCTATTGAGGCCAGGGCTATTAAGTTTTAGGTCTGGTTAAGTTTAGGTTTGTGCAGGATGGGTCTGTAAAATCCAAGGTATGAATCCCGGGGTGTCTGGTAGGTTTTAGGTTTTGGGTATGGTGAGTTGGTTAGGTTTAGGTTGTGTTATGGTTAGTCGGTTAGGTTTAGGTTTGGGTTAGGGTTAGGGTTAGGTATATAGATAAAATCGAGTTTCACCCTCATTAATTCCACCCTCATTAGCATATGCGATCTGATTGGCCAAAGCTTACCTGTCCGTATGTTTTGAAGTGTAGGTCCGATGTGCACATAACTGGTATCATTGGATTCAGAAAGCGGCCTTCTTTCAGGTAGCTATGGAAGAAAGGATGTTGCTTTCAAATCCAATGTGACCGTACATCAGTCTAAAGTGTGACAAAAAGGAAGTCAATCATCGGTAAAAGCAAGAATACATCCAAATTAAATAACCTGTGAAATCATTTGTCTTTTTAGCAAGAAGGTATTACACGTCTGAATAAAAAGTGATTTCCAGCCAGTTCGTGTGTGTCTGTGTGTTTGAGTGCATGTGTGTGAGTGTGCACATGTGTGTGTGAGTGTGCACAGGAGTGTATGTGTGTGCCTTCTTTCAGGTAGCGTGGATCTATGGAAGAAAGGATGTTGCTTTCAAATCCAATGTGACTGTACAACAGTCTAAAGTGTGACAAAAAGAAAGTCAGTCACTTTTTTTTTCCTTTTTTCTCTTCCTGTGTGTTGTTGTCTCTGTGCACTGAAAGCGTATGTCACTAAAACAAATTCCTTGAATGAGCAAGCCTACTTGGCAATAAAGCTCTTTCTGATTCTGATTCTGTTAATGTCCAAAAATACATCCAAATGAAAACAGTTTCCAGCCAGTTTGTATGAGTGTGTGCAGAGGTGTGTGTGTGTGTGTGTGTGTGTGTGTGTGTGTGTGTGTGTGTGTGTGTGTGTGTGTGTGTGAGGGAAAGAGACAGAGTGCATCATTAGAAGTCAGACTTAAACAATTTGAGATGAAACAGCAGGTAGGCTTGAGCAATTTAGACTATTGAACAATGTAAAGGAAGAACATATTGTTCACCTCAAAGGTTGTGTTAAGTGTTAGGTCCTGGTGTGGATAGATAGATAGATAGATAGATAGATAGATAGATAGATAGATAGATAGATAGATAGATAGATAGATAGATCTTTACACATGATCTAGCACCGAGGCCAGAATAGCGCAGGGTTTCCACAGTCGAGCCTGAAGTACGCTGCACGTCACTAAAACACGCCCTTTACACGCCTCTCAGAAACAACATCATGCAACCCCATCATTTCACCAACAAAGAGAAGTTATCAGAAAACTAATAAGAAATAAGTCACTGGAACATGCGCGATCACACAGGAACATGATAAAAGTGGCCGTTTGTTTGCATGCTTTGTTATATATTCAAATTCAAAAGCATCAATGTTTTAACTATAGAATAAGTGATACATTGATCATATTGATTTAATTTATCAGGACTCAAAATTAATCACAAATAAATACACTTATTTCTATTTTATTTCTTTATTTTTAACGCTTATGAAAATAGCCTGCTTATTCAGTCGAGTCTGTTTCTGTTTATTTGTAGCCACAGTAGCCTATACGTCACATTCAGAACGAATGATAATCTCTCTATTTTTATAAAAGCTCCCGAACAAAAACATTATTATATTTTTTATGATAGGCAACGTGAGCTAAACTCGCGAGAGGAGGCTTGTGACAGATAATATAAGTTACTAAATAAATACACAATTGTGATAGAGAATAAGAAGCTGACGTCTGATTTCTCCAAGTGGTCATTTTTACCATGTTTACTATGGTAACGTTAATGCCCAGCGTGCATACCCACTGCGCAATGTGACGTCGTAGTGACGTCATTTTCATGTAATTTTTGGATGTCCAAATTTGGTCCATTGAAGGGGTTGTTTTGTAACGCCAGGCGACGTCTTTTTTCGACGTCATCCGCATGTCATTTTTCGACGTCATCCGCACGTCATTTTTCGACGTCCATCCACAAAAGTTTGTTTACAATAAATCACTCACACACACACACACACACACACACACACACACACACCTTGCTTTACCTGGGACTCAAACTCGTGATCATCTGCTCCACGTGCCAACGCTCTACTGTTTGAGCTACAGCATCAGACTTGTATGCATTTCCAGTTATCAGTCTAAATGTTGAACAATGATTATTAAATCAATCGATCGAGTGATTTGAGGGTGAGAGAGTGAGATAATTTCTGATTATCGCGTTTAGGCTAAAAATAGGTTCGGCGCTTGGAACATAAGATCACGAGCATCTTGCAGTACATTTAAAATATTTTAAATATAATATTTTAAATATTTCAAAAATATATAACATTTTAAATATAGCGATTTAGAAACGTGGATGGAGCAGTGAATAGGTTCATTACACAGCAAAATGACATGACAAACTCGCGTTTTGGAAAAGAGCTCTTCATTTGTAAATTAAAAAAATTATAATAATCATGTAAATTTCCTGCACCTGTCATAGACGTCCAAATGACGTCCAAAAAATTACCCAGTTCAGGTCCAATGTTGAACGTAAATATGACGTCCAAGTTGGGTCATGGTTGGACGTCCAAATAGTGGACCTAGTTTGGACGTCGAAAAAAATTACCCAGTTCAAAGGTCCAATGTTGAACGTCAATATGACGTCCAAGTTGGGTCATGGTTGGACGTCCAAATAGTGGACCTAGTTTGGACGTCGAATAGATGTCCAGAATTGGTCATGGACCGACGGACCCAATATAGACATGATCTGCACGTCTATCCGACGTCCAATGTTTAGTGGGTAGTCTTTTACATCGGTTCTAAATATTTCTGCCTTGTTTAGTGATTATAATCCACATCGGATCAAGTTATTTCAAACACTCGCTGCTGAATGAAAGTGAGTTTTGAGCTTCACTTATTTAATAAAGTGTTTAACTCTCTTGGCGCCACGGTCGAGTTTACTCGACAAGATGCGGCACTGAATAAAACGGCCGATTTTGTCAAATAGGGTGTCAAATTTCATGCAACCTCCCCTGCACCAGATAGCAGACATGTAATACTTCATCTTTGACTCAAAAAAAACTTCATGCTCCTATAACAAAAAATCTTCGAGCTAGAGCGTATTGAATCAGTGCAAACAATAGCGGAGCTAGTGTGAGACTGAGCCATTTTATCTGACCAATATTGTCAACGTCAGCGAGTATTGGCATTAGATTGTTATTATTATCATTATTATTATTATCTAATGGCATCAATAAAGCCGCAATGAGGTGTTGGAACTTCTATTTGCGGACACTGATTCTGAAGGGGAATAGCTGCATTCAGAAGATGCCGGTGATACTGAAAGTGAAAGTATAGCCCTACACCAAGCACAAACGGTGAATCCTTTGCCTAATGTAAATGGTCCTTTGCCAAATGTCAGAGGTGTGAACAATGTTTGCCGGGGTCAGAGTGTTCATCGCGAAATTAGCATGCGTGTTATTGTTGCGGGGACGAGGCGGGAGATTTTTACCGCGCTAGACATGTATATTTGTCTTCTGACCGCACCTCTCCGCAATCACGGCGACAGTATTGTAGTGGAGACTTTGTCTAATGCCACTGGGTATGTTAGACGAGGTCGAAGTATTCATAGGACAGTTAGGAGGCAAGGTGGGGAGTCGCAATGACACTGACAGTAGTCCGAGCTGTGCACACTCGGCGCGTGCGCGAGGCAGATCTGGCCGCGCTGCTCATAGCAGAAGCAGAGGCGATGTGACACGGGGCATAGCTTTTGAACTAAACAGGTCTTGTCTACTTGTGTTTGTGTGTCATATGATTAATATATATGTGCCCCATACATGGAATCAGAGTGCCTGCTGCATGTAGTAAATTGAAAATCCCAACTGCTACATGCATTCGGTTTGTTTCTACCATTTATTAGTAATGATTTACACAGTTTGTTTACTACTTACTATTTACCTGAGCATTCAGTATTGTGCAATATAGCACACAGAAGGTGAGGGACATTTTTTGGGGGAAAGAAGTGCTGCATTTTATTATTTAAACATGTGACTTTTCATGAAAATTCTATAATTCAAGATGGCCACCCCCATATGACGTCATGATATGCAAATTAGATGGGAAAATAAAATCCCTACATAAACATTGGGTCATCCTTAATATTTGTATAATTGACAGAAAGTCTCTATCTTTTATAAATTTTAAGATATAGCCTTCTGAAATTAAGATGTCAAAATCGAACGTTTTAGGAAAAAACCTCTGGCGCATAAAGGGCTAATGCTGGTGTTAAAGCTGTTATCTTACAGTGTGTATGTGTGTTCACTGCTCTGTGTGTGTGCACTTCGGATAGGTTAAATGCAGAGCACGATCAAGTCGCATCGGATCAAGTTATTTCAAACACTCGCTGCTGACTAAGAGTGAGTTTTGATAACTTATTTTAAAAAGTCTTTAATACTGGTGTTAAAGCTGTTATCTTTCTGTAATGATCTGCAGCGCTGAGCTCTCCAGACTCAGAGAAACTCCGCCTTTGTTCATAATCACTCCTCTAGCCACAGCTGGCCCGCTTTGGCCCAAGGTTTTCGTCGGGCCAAAAAACCCTGGCCGTTGGCCCCGAGGAAGCCCCGACGAGACAGATCAAGCCCCGGAAGTGACAGTGGAAACGCGACTGGCCCTGGCAAGCACTAGAAAATAGGCTAATGATTGCATCATAACCAGTGACTCTCTGTCGCACAGTAGAGAAATTACCGTAAGTGTAGTGAAGTGCCGCTGTTTGGGTTGCGTCTTCTCCGAGTAAGTTGACTCCGCCCTAGAGGCCCGCAGGTAATCAGCGTCTCATTTCCATGAGTATATTAGGGTGGCTGTTTTGCCACTGGACGTGAGGTCAATGCGTGACCGTCTCTCTAGCGCGTCATTATTCTGCTGTCGGTCTAGTGTTCTGGCTGGAGGTGCTGGGCTGTGTGTCGATTAGCACACGTTGTGCTGAGTGTTTGTAGCCATTGGCAATATGCGCTGTTTGCCTGATACCAACGCACGTTATATATTGCACTAAGCGTCACTGGTGTATTGCTGCTTGGCTTCTTGGTAAGTTTCTTTCTAGCTTTTGTAGCCGTATTTATTTAAGTAATGTATAGTGATGGGGTTTATGCGTGCATTCCAGCTCGCCTTTGTAAACTTTGTTCATCTGCTGTTGCCGGATGAATGACGTGATCTCCGCATGTTTGGTGAATTAATCTGCCTGTATAAGGGCACCTGAAGACTGTTGCCCTGATTGGGACTCCTCTGCTGTTTTGTTCCTACTATTTTAACTTTTGTTTCCATTGTCCTGTTTCCTCAACATGCACATTTGAGTGCAGTTGCTCCAATGTGAGGATGCTTTAGTATTGGTGATGTTTGTTTTTGTTTAATTGGTTGAGTTATGTTGCTTTATTATTGTGTGATTTTATTTAATTCGTTATTTTCTTGTATTTTGCTTGCTTTTGATTTTCTTTTTGTTATATTGTTTTTGTTTTGTACAATGTGTCTTGTAAATTGAGTACTCCAATGTAAGCAAATTATTTTCTTTTTTTTTGTAATTTGCATTTCTTGTGTTACAGGCCGTGTGAGTCCGGAGCAGGAAGGCTAGTTGCTTTATTTGGTGGTGGGTCCTGATGGTGCACAGTGTGTGGTCTACAACCCGTAGTGATTGATCTTGGTTGACTGAGTGTGTGTGTGTGTGTGTGTGTGTGTGTGTGTGTGTGCAGTATAGTGCACGTGTGGGTGCCTCTTGGCCATTGCTGACGTTGGTGAAGTCTGGCACTAGCTCGTCCTGCTCCTGGTAATCACGAGTCCTGATAAGCCTTCCTCGTTATTGTGAGGTGGTTATGATTGAGCCTGATCGCCTTGCACTTTAGTATTTTATCTTTGTCTAATAAAGAATATTTTTGTACATTGTTATATCCACGTCTCAGAGTCTCTGTATAAGGGAAAAATCGAACCTGTGTGTCCTTGTTGGGATACTTCCCTGGCTTAGTGACCAGGGTGGCGTAGTCGACTCTTCTCTCTCTCTCTTTCTTCTTGCTTTGTCTGTCTTTTCCAAATTCTTTCTGTCATCATACCTACTGCCCATGCCACATTTGGCGTAGTCAGCAGGATTTCCCTGTTCTATATTAGAGCTGAGGTGTGGATGTATGTTTGTTTGTTTTTTTGTTTTTGTTTTTTCTTTTCTTTTTTTATTAGGTATTGGGAACAAGACAGCAGCATGGACTGTGACCGCAGGTAACATTATTTGGATGTTCTTGGGTAGATTCCCTTTCATTGGGTATTGTAGAAATGGAATAAGAATTGCAAGAGCTGAGGGAGCTTGTAGCCCAATTACGGGCCGATAATTCAAAGTTGCGGCAAGATCAAGCTCTTGTAGGGCCTTCGGACCTCGGCCATGTTCCCAATGTACCTGGCCCGTCGGTTACTCCTCCCCAGGCTATTGATGTGGGTGCCATTTCTATGGAAGGGTACGTTTTTATACCGAGGGACCGAAGGTGTCCTAAATTTAATGGTAGGTCTGGTGTAGGAATTAACGAATGGGTTGAGGAGGCACAGGCCTGCATGCGGTCCCGTCATATGCCCATAGCAGATAAGGCTTTCTTTCTTTTTGACCATTTAGAGGGGGAGGCACGTGATGAGATAAAGTATAGGCCTGCTGGGGAGCGAGAAGACCCCGAGAAGATTATTACGGCTTTGAAAGAATTATACGGATGCTCCAAATAATATGTTGCCTTGCAGGAGGCCTTTTTCTCCAGGAGGCAACATGATGGTGAGACTCTGTTGGAGTTTTCACTCGCTTTAATGAACCTTTTGGAGCAAGTCAAGCAGCAATCGCCTACTGTTATGTCAAATGCCGAAACCTTGCTTCGTGATCAATTCGTGGAGCATGTGGTCGATAGTGCTCTTCGCCGCGAACTTAAACAGTTGGTTCGTCGTCAACCTAGTGCCACTTTATTGGAGGTTCGCAGGGAAGCTATTAGGTGGGAGCAGGAGGGCATGCTGGGCGGGGCAAGAGGTCGTAGTCATTCTCTCCCCTCAGCCCCTTCAATACGGTGTACAGGGTGTTCGTCCGGGTGTTGGTGACTCTCCTCGGCGGTCTGAGATGGGTGAGTTGAGAGAGATGTTAAAACTGCAGCAGCAGCAGTTAACTCAACTCACACAAAATGTAGCTCGGTTACAGGACCCATTTCAGCGTTCTCATAGCCAATCTCGTCCTTTTCGTAATGGTTCGGTTATTTGTAGACGGTGTCAAAAAACGGGCCATTTTGCAAGGGAGTGCGACGGGGAACGTGTTCCGCTTCGGGTACCCGCTTCTAGCAGAGAAGATTCTAGGGTCAGTGAGGGGGAGTTGCATCGTTCAGGTCAGTTATCGGAAAACTAGCCCCCGCCGAGTTGCAGAGCCACAGCTCGGTTGGGGGGAACATCGGCTCAGATGTGTTGCATGTTCCTGACCCCATGTTAAATTTGATGTCCCCCTGTCCTCATATTAACGCTCTCCTGGGTGGTATTTCAGTACCGTGTTTGATAGATACTGGGTCCATGGTATCTACTCTTACGGAGAGTTGTTTTCTAAAGTATTTTGAGCCCTGGGGACAGGAACGCCTTAGAACCTGTCAGTGGTTGCAGCTTAAGGCTGCGAATGGACTTTCCATTCCTTATATAGGGTATATGGAATTAGATGTGGAGCTTTGCGGGAAATTAGTACCGAAATGTGGTGTGCTGGTAGTTAAAGACCCCCCGGGTGGCATGTGTGATAAGGTCCCTGGAGTGCTGGGGATGAATGTACTGGGTAAGTGTTACCAGGGGCTTTTGGGACAACATGGCCCCTCTCTTTTTGAGTTTCCGCCAGTAGCGAGTGCTCCCGTCTCTGTCGTTCGGGCATTGCAATATTGCCATCAAACCAGCACTCTTCCTCCAGTTGGGGAAGCGGGTCAGGTTAAGACCCGCGGTCCTCGGGCATACCGTATACCTGGTGGCACCATTAAACTGGTAGCCGCAACGTGTTCGGAGCAGTATTCCAATGTTACTGCACTCCTTGAACCTCCAGAATTGGGACTACCTATGAGGTTATTGGTTTCTCCTGCCTTGGTTCAAGTAATTAAGGGCACTGTGTATGTTCCAGTGGTTAATGTCGGGATCACGGATGTTTTGCTCTTTCCTCGCCGAGTAATAGTCACTTTAATAATTGTGAATGTGGTCAGTTTGCCCCCAGGTGTCACCGAAGTGAAATCTACTTCTGGTAGGGTGTGGTCTATTGCTACTGCAAGTATTCCAACTGTCCCAGGCCAAATTGATGCGTTGGATTTGTCTCTCCTGTCCGGAGAGGAACAACGTAAGGTTAGGGCTCTCTTGGGGAGGTATCAGTCGGTATTTTCTGCTTTTGAGGGGGATTTAGGATGCACTAATATCATTGCACATGATATTCCACTCATAGATGACACCCCGGTTCGACAGCGATATCGCCGTATTCCCCCATCTGAGTATGAAGTGGTAAGAGCGCACATTAATCAGCTGTTGGATGCTCAGGTGGTGCGGGAGAGCTGTAGCCCCTATGCCTCTCCAATTGTGCTGGTGAAAAAAAAGGACGGCAGTCTGCGCATGTGCGTGGACTACCGTCAATTGAACTCCAAAACAAGGAAAGACGCATTTCCGTTACCTCGAATTGAGGAGTCGCTGGACGCCCTGACTGGTGCCCGCTGGTTTTCCACTTTGGATTTAACCAGTGGGTACAATCAGGTTCCCATGTCAGAAGGGGATAAGCCAAAGACCGCTTTTTGCACCCCATTCGGGTTATTCGAGTGGAATCGGATGCCGTTTGGGCTCTGCAATGCCCCTAGCACGTTCCAGCGACTTATGCAGCGACTATTTGGTGACCAGCAGTGCCAATCATTACTTCTGTACATGGATGACATTGTTGTCTATTCCTCCTCTGTAGAGCAGCACTTGGAGAGGCTGGAGGTGGTCTTGAGCCGCTTGGAGCATGAGAATCTGAAGGTTAAGATGGAGAAATGTGCGTTTTTTCAGACAGAGGTGAGGTATTTGGGCCATATTATATCAGCCCAGGGTGTTGCAACCGACCCTGGTAAGATTGAGACTGTGGCTCAGTGGCGTCGTCCATCTAATGTCACTGAACTGCGCTCATTTCTCGGGTTCGCCAGTTACTACCGGCGTTTTGTGGAGGGGTTCGCTAAAGTGGCAGCCCCTCTGCATAGGCTGGTGGCTGAGTTTTCTCGTGAGAAATCAAAGTCTAAGAAACGAACTGGGTTAAGTTTTGAGGGTGCTTGGGATGAGCGGTGTCAGTCGGCCTTTGAGAAGTTAAAAGGGAGGCTAACCACAGCCCCGGTGCTCGCATATGCGAATTTTTCCTTGCCTTTCATCCTAGAGGTGGACGCTAGTCACGGAGGGTTGGGAGCAGTCCTCTCACAGGAGAACGAGGGTAGGGTACGTCCCATTGCATATGCGAGTCGCAGTCTCAGGCCCACTGAGCGCAATATGGATAACTATAGCTCCATGAAGTTGGAGTTTCTTGCGCTCAAGTGGGCCATGACTGAGAAATTCCGAGAATATCTATTGGGTAACAAGTGCGTGGTCTTTACGGATAATAATCCTCTCAGTCATTTGACCTCGGCGAAACTTGGGGCGGCGGAACAGCGCTGGGCTTCTCAGTTGGCGGCTTTTGATTTCGAGATCCGGTATAGATCCGGAAGGAGTAATAAGAATGCTGACGCTCTTTCCCGGCAGAATCCACCAGAGCTAGGGGCAGTAGGTGAATTTTTCCCAGGGACTGTGGTCCCGGTGTCATTACAGCAAGCTGTGGAGGTAGAGCCAGTTGTTGAAGCAGTACAGCGTGTGGTCGCCACGATGCCTGGTTATTCGATGGTTGATTTGGGTCAGCTGCAAGAAGAAGACTCTGTGATTTCTGAGGTTTTGACTTGGTGGAGGCGAAAGGCCCGTCCTGGGCCTGAGGAACGACGACGCATGTCTACTTCAGCCGTGGCATTGCTCCGTCAGTGGGATCGCCTGTTAGAGGAGGAGGGGGTACTCTATCGTAGGGTTAGGACTCCAAGCGGGGGAGAGGAGGTTTTCCAGTTACTGTTGCCTGCTGTGTTACAGTCTGATGTCCTCATGCAGTTACATCAACAACATGGGCATCAGGGCATCGAGCGTACTACTGAATTAGTCAGACAGCGATGTTACTGGCCTGGCTTGTCGTCGGACGTGGAGCGGTGGTGCCAAGAGTGTGAGAGATGTCAGGTAGCTAAGGATTCACATCCTTTGGCTCAAAGCTTCATGGGTCATTTGTTGGCCTCTAGGCCTAACGAAATCTTGGCCATAGACTTTACGGTGCTGGAACCTTCTAGGTCAGGAATTGAGAATGTGTTGGTACTGACCGATGTGTTTAGCAAATACACTCTTGCGGTGCCGACTAGGGATCAGAGAGCGGAAACAGTAGCCCAGACCTTAGTAACTGAGTGGTTCTATAAGTTTGGGGTTCCCAGTCGTCTCCACTCCGACCAGGGGCGACATTTTGAATCTCTCCTGCTCCACCAGCTTTGTAGTCTGTATGATGTGGGTAAGTCTCGCACCACACCCTATCACCCAGCTGGGAATGGTCAGTGCGAGCGCTTCAATCGAACTTTGCACAATCTTTTGCGCGCACTGCCAGTTTCCAGAAAGAGGGACTGGGTGTCTTGTCTTCCCCAGCTTCTCTTTTCCTATAATACCACCCCTCATCAAGTCACTGGGGAGTCTCCGCATTTTTTAATGTTCGGTCAAGAACCTCGTTTACCCGTTGACTTCCTGTTGGGTAGGGTCCAGGAACCAGTGGCAGGGAGGGTGCATGAATGGGTCATCGAACACCAAACCAGGCTGCAAGTGGCATTTGAAGGAGCACGGGAACGCTTACAGGTAGTAGCTGCGAAGCGTAAGGAAAGGCACGATCAGCAGGTAAAGAATGCACCTCTGGTCGAGGGCCAGTTGGTGTATCTCCGGGACTATGGGCTAAGGGGTCGCCATAAGATTCATGATTTATGGAGTCCAGTTGTCTACCAGGTAGTGAGAGTGCCTCGAGAGGGAGATGCAGTTTACGCTATAGCGCCCGTGGGAAATCGGAACGCAGTAAAAACCGTCCACCGCTCACAGCTTAAGAGTCGGATCCAGAGGGAGCCCTTGGGTCCGGCTCCCCTTAGTAACTCGAGTGATCCCTTGGTTCCTGTGTCATTGCAGGAAGAGGAGGAAGAAGTGGATCTGGTGAGGGTGTGTCCTGAGAGTTTCTCAGGGGGTCCTGGTTGTGTAAGGCTAGCTTCACCTGAGCGGGCTATTCCACCTCTGGCAGCAGGGTCTTCGGACCCGGTCCCCATGGGAAGGGTGATTATCCCTGACGAGAGCAGTGGTGTCGAAGTTGGTTCGGTGGCCGAATCCGTTGGGTCGGGAGATGGGCCTGGGAGGGGCGAGGTTGGACTGTGAAGGACTGGAAGAGTGACTGCTGGTCGACACTCAAATCTCCATCATCTTCCTAGACCCTTGTTGGGTGTAGCGCCGTCAGTGTCCCGTTCAGTAACCGTGGTGTTCAGACCTTGGATCTGAATACGGTGGTTATTGGTTAGTTCATCGTCGGGGCGACGATGCAAAGGGGAAGAGTAGATTGTAGTGAAGTGCCGCTGTTTGGGTTGCGTCTTCTCCGAGTAAGTTGACTCCGCCCTAGAGGCCCGCAGGTAAACAGCGTCTCATTTCCATGAGTATATTAGGGTGGCTGTTTTGCCACTGGATGTGACGTCAATGCGTGACCGTCTCTCTAGCGCGTCATTATTCTGCTGTCGGTCTAGTGTTCTGGCTGGAGGTGCTGGGCTGTGTGTCGATTAGTCGAGTGTTTGTAGCCATTGGCAATATGCGCTGTTTGCCTGATACCAACGCACGTTATATATTGCACTAAGCGTCACTGGTGTATTGCTGCTTGGCTTCTTGGTAAGTTTCTTTCTAGCTTTTGTAGCCGTATTTATTTAAGTAATGTATAGTGATGGGGTTTATGCGTGCATTCCAGCTCGCCTTTGTGAACTTTGTTCATCTGCTGTTGCCGGATGAATGACGTGATCTCCGCATGTTTGGTGAATTAATCTGCCTGTATAAGGGCACCTGAAGACTGTTGCCCTGATTGGGACTCCGCTGCTGTTTTGTTCCTACTATTTTAACTTTTGTTTCCATTGTCCTGTTTCCTCAACATGCACATTTGAGTGCAGTTGCTCCAATGTGAGGATGTTTTAGTATTGGTGATGTTTGTTTTTGTTTAATTGGTTGAGTTATGTTGCTTTATTATTGTGTGATTTTATTTAATTCATTATTTTCTTGTATTTTGCTTGCTTTTGATTTTCTTTTTGTTATATTGTTTTTGTTTTGTATAATGTGTCTTGTAAATTGAGTACTCCAATGTAAGCAAATTATTTTCTTTTTTTTTGTAATTTGCATTTCTTGTGTTACAGGCCGTGTGAGTCCGGAGCAGGAAGGCTAGTTTCTTTTTTTGGTGGTGGGTCCTGATGGTGCACAGTGTGTGGTCTACAACCCGTAGTGATTGATCTTGGTTGACTGAGTGTGTGTGTGTGTGTGTGTGTGCAGTACAGTGCACGTGTGGGTGCCTCTTGGCCATCGCTGACGTTGGTGAAGTCTGGCACTAGCTCGTCCTGCTCCTGGTAATCACGAGTCCTGATAAGCCTTCCTCGTTATTGTGCGGTGGTTATGATTGAGCCTGATCGCCTTGCACTTTAGTATTTTATCTTTGTCTAATAAAGAATATTTTTGTACATTGTTATATCCACGTCTCAGAGTCTCTGTATAAGGGAAAAATCGAACCTGTGTGTCCTTGTTGGGATACTTCCCTGGCTTAGTGACCAGGGTGGCGTAGTCGACTCTTCTCTCTCTCTCTTTCTTCTTGCTTTGTCTGTCTTTTCCAAATTCTTTCTGTCATCATACCTACTGCCCATGCCACATATGGACAGGAGGAGAAGCTCGCAGGCAATCTTTTACTGTCTATGAGGCTATCGGGGGGACGTGAAGGCATGAAGTCAAGGGACATAATTAATCAGAATACCTACCAAAATTTGCTCCTGTTCACGCTCACCTTCTCTGGAAGATTCGGTGGGTGATTCAGATTTCTCTTGGCACAGCGATTAGAAGATTTACAGGTTGCTTACGTGACATCTACGTCATCAAGCTCAGTTTGAGTCTGCGCAGTACGCCCGACCCCCAGGAAGTGCGTGCTTCTAATTGACTTCACTTGTCTCCGTTGAATCCAATGGGGTCCCTGTGTCCCTTTCTTTTACTGTCTATGACTGGTTCGGGCCACTGATAGATATATAGATATATAGAACATAGATATATACAGATCAGTGTGTTGGGGATGCTGTCTCTAGACCTCCTCTCTCTCTGGAAGAGCTGTGTCGATGGTTTGATATGGCATAAAATTACACAAATAAAGTCAAAGAAATTTCTTTCAAACTCATTTATAAATATTACCCCAGTAACTTTTTCCTTGTAAACAGATTTAACTCTATGTACATGTTGTGGTCTACATACAGAAAACCCTTTTCATTTTATTTTTGAGTTTATTTGAAGTTATTTCTGCTCATTTGTAAGAAAATATATCATGCCCAGCTTTCAACTTTGGTTTGAAAATGTTTTTTTTTCTTTTTTACTTATGTCATTCCATAAGAAATACTATTTGATTAATTTTGCTGGCAAAGTTAACATTTATCTGACACTTTTATCCAAAGCGACTTACAATTGCTATATATGTCAGAGGTCACGCACCTCTGGAGCAACTAGGGGTTAAGTGTCTTGCTCAGGGACACATTGGTGTTTCACAGTGGATTCAAACCCAGGTCTCTCACACCAATGGCATGTGTCTTATCCACTGCACCAACACCACCCATACCACTAAACACCAAGTTTAGTATTCATAAATGCATGTACATCAATTATAAACCATTGTTTCTTATTTTAAGATCAGAAGTTCTCTTTGTGTTCGCTCCCTGGCTACTGTAACATGTTTTATTTGAGTGATTCATTTAAAAAGAAAAGGTATCTCCTGTGGTTTTCACGTGCGAACGGGTCTTTTACTTTGGTGTGGTGTTGTGATGTCACGCCTGCGCTGTTTTGATTCGGCGGAAGAAAGGTTTGTGGAGAGTGTTTAAATCTAAACATGTGATGTAAATGACAAGATTATTCTTGACCGCAGCATCGTTATGCTTTAAATACCGCTAATGCACGTTATTTCTGTGAGCACAAGAGTAACAGAAAAGAAAAGCGCGGCTCATTTCTCTCTCTCTCTGTGTTGTGAATCAGTTTATCACAGACTCTGAGTCAATTGATTCAAAACGATTCGGTGCTCAGAGTCGCTCGAGTCACCAGACAAACTCGACAAAACAATTAAAAAATACGTGTTATGTGATGAAACCAGCACTTTACAAACCGGTCTATTAAATCTACTCTCCAGGGGCCCGTTCTTCGTACGTCGCTTATTACATCTGAGATCAAATGACACATCCAAGATGATATCATCGTGCTAATCATGATATATGTATCTCTGAGTGGCGCCGATACAGGATGGCTGCAGACGTGCTCTGCAGTTGTTTTTGTGTTTTTGTTAGTTTGTCCTGTCTTTAGTTATATTCCTGCAATCAGTTTCACCAGGGACGAATTGCTGGATATTCGGCAACACACATCTCCCGATATTTCACCGGTTTTCGACTATTCTGATGTTTTGCTGGATATTCTTGTCGGCGGAGCGGCTGCCCTGATCACACGCTTCAAGAGGACGCGCAGGCGGGGAAAGCGAGCGGGAGCGCTCGTGAGACTCAGAAAACGCGGATTTCGAACGCCGTTGCCTAGCATCCATCTGGCAAATCTCCGCTCTCTACCCAACAAAACGGACGAACTGCTTCTGCTCTCTCGGACAAATAAAGATTTCTCCCACTCTGCTGCTCTGTGTTTCACGGAAACTTGGCTGAATGACACCATACCGGACAGCGCGCTCCATCTGCCGGACTTTCAGCTGTTTAGAGCGGATCGCGACGCAGAATCAACGGGGAAATCGCGCGGTGGCGGGACATGCTTTTACATCAATGAACGGTGGTGTACAGATGTAACTGTGTTAAAGAAGACGTGCTGCTCAAATCTCGAAACGCTCTTCATTAACTGCAAGCCGTTCTATTCGCCGCGGGAGTTTCATTCGTTCATTCTGGTTAGTGTTTACATCCTTCCTCAAGCGCACGTGAGCTCAGCTTTACAGAAACTCGCTGAGCAGATCACAGAGACAAATGTGAAAAAAAACTTGTATAAACAGGCTAAATACACACTGGAAAAGGAGATCAAAGTGGCAAAGAGGAATTATTCTGAAAAAATAAGGACTCAGTTCACTTCGAACGACTCCGCATCAGTGTGGAAAAGCCTAAAGAAGATCACCAATTACAAGACACCACCCCCCAGCACTGTGGAAAATCAACGACTGGCAGACGATCTGAACGAGTTTTACTGCAGGTTTGAAAGAACACCCATCACCTGCCCTGAACACCTCTCCACACAACCGTTCACACCAATAACAACTCCTGCAACCAACCCTGAATGCCTCTCCAAACAAACGTTCACACCATTCACAGCTCCTGCAACCAACCCTGAATGCCTCTCCACACAACCGTTCACACCATTAACAGCTCCTGCAACCCATCCTGATCACCTCTCCAATCAACCGCTCTCACCATTCACAACTCCTGCAACCAACCCTGAATGCCTCTCCAAACAACTGTTCACACCACTCACAACTCCTGCAACCCACCCTGAACACCTCTCCAATCAAGCGCTCTCACCATTCACACCTCCTGCATCCCCCCTCTCCCCCACACCTGCAATACAGATCAGCGAGGATGCGGTGCGCCAGGTCTTCAGGAAGCAGAAAAGGAAAAAAGCACCAGGCCCAGATTGTGTTACACCAGCCTGTCTGAAATCCTGTGCTGACCAGCTGGCCCCCATCTTCACAAAGATCTTCAACAGATCGCTGGAGCTGTGCGAAGTCCCTTCATGCTTCAAACGCTCCACCATCATCCCCATCCCAAAGAAATCCAAAATTACAGGACTAAATGACTACAGGCCTGTGGCTCTAACGTCTGTAGTCATGAAGTCATTTGAAAAACTGGTGCTGGCCCACCTGAAGGACATCACTGGATCCTTGCTGGATCCTCTTCAGTTTGCCTACAGAGCAAACAGGTCTGTGGACGATGCAGTAAACATCGGACTGCATTATGTTCTGCAACACCTAGACAGACCGGGGACCTATGTGAGGATCCTGTTTGTGGACTTCAGCTCTGCCTTCAACACGATCATCCCAAACCTCCTCCTGCCCAAACTAACTCAGCTCTCCGTGCCCACCTCCGTCTGTCAGTGGATCAACAGCTTCCTGACAGACAGGCAGCAGCTAGTGAGGCTGGGAAAATACACATCCAGCACCCGTACAATCAGCACCGGAGCTCCCCAGGGCTGTGTTCTCTCCCCACTGCTCTTCTCCCTGTACACTAATGACTGCACATCTAAGGACCCCTCTGTCAAGCTCCTGAAGTTTGCAGATGACACCACACTCATTGGCCTCATTCAGGACGGTGACGAGTCTGCTTACAGACAGGAGGTTAAAGAGCTGGAGATGATCGTGGACTTCAGGAGAAACCCCCCTGCACTCCCCCCACTCACCATCATGAACAGCACTGTGACTGCAGTGGAGTCATTCAGGTTCCTGGGCACCACTATCTCTCAGGACCTGAAGTGGGACATTCACATTGACTCCATTGTGAAAAAGGCCCAGCAGAGGTTGTACTTCCTTCGCCAGCTGAGGAAGTTTAACCTGCCACAGGATCTGCTGAAACAGTTCTACTCCACCATCATCGAATCCATCCTCTGCACTTCAGTAACTGTCTGGTTCAGCTCAGCTTCTAAATCGGACCTCAGAAGACTACAGAGGGTAGTCCGGACTGCTGAGCGAATTATCGGTACAACCCTCCCATCTATTCAAGAACTGTACTTATCCAGAGTGAGCAAAAGGGCTGTTAAAATCACTCTGGACCCCTCACATCCAGCACACTCCCTCTTTGAACTGTTGCCATCTGGTCGACGCTACAGAGCACTGAGCACAAGAACGACCAGACACAGGAACAGTTTCTTCCCTCAGGCAATCCATCTTATGAACAGCTGATAATAACTGTGGGACACACTACACTATTTATATTTATATACACTACACTTTTTATCCAACACACATACTTAGCGTACACGTAAATCTTTTGCACATAATATACATGTACATACATGGAACACACTATACTACTTATATTTATATTTATATACACATACACTTATTTATCCAACACACATACTTAGCGTACAGTTACAATTTTTCCACATAATATACATGTACATACATAAATGCTCTTTTTAATATACCTGCCATACATTGTCAATTTGTATATTGTCAATCCTTACCCACCTATTTGTATTTTTTTGTATTTTTTATTCCTTATTGTGTTTTTTGTTCTGTCGCTGTTATGTTGCACTGCGGAGCTCTGTCACGAAAACAAATTCCTCGTATGTGTGAACATACCTGGCAATAAAGCTCATTCTTCTGATTCTGATTCTTCTGATTCTGATGATCCGGCTATTTGGGTTCTTCGAACACACCTTTTGTTTATGATTAGTTTCGCTGGATTGAGTTATCTGAGATAATTGCGCGTTCATGTGTTGGCTTAAAAGGGGATATGTATCGATACTCGAAACCATGATCAGCAGTGCAGCGATTGGCTGGTGGCAAGACGGCAATGTAATGACGTCATATAATTTAAAACGACACCCGACGAAAAACTTGACAAATTTCTGGACTTTTATAAGGAAACAGCCAAGCAAACAAACAAACAAAACTACATAAATGTTATAATAGATACATGAAACAGATAATACATACATGTTTTCATTTTTTTAGAATTTTTTTCATGATTCCCAATTATTTAGATTCACAATTTATAATAGTTGTGCTGTCTTTACCTTTTTATTTCAGTGTAGAAATTATCTATTCATTTCATTTTATATTTGGACATATTTGTTACGTGACAGCATTAATGAAAGTTTCTTAAGGGTAAATATCATGTTTTCTGCATCTCCTGCACTCAAGCCACTCTTATAATAGCAGTCATCACTCAAAATAATGCACGACTCTATTATCTGTAAAGCATGTGTGTAAGACTCTAATACAATTATGAACTAATACTTTTATGACAAATAAATATTTCAGTGAGTAAAACTGGCTGTGTCTATAGTAGGCTGTTATGGACTACACAGCATTTTTATATTATTTTTAAATAATCTTTTTAATGATTATTATTTTAAATTATTGTCCCTGGATCAGTACGATACTCTTGTAATAAAGTAGCGGTGGTAGCAGACATATTTTGAGTATCAGTTCTGGTTGAAAAGAAGCGATCTAATCCTGTTTACATGAAATAAGCTGCTCCCGAGCAGGTTTAAGCTTACGGACCTGTTGCTATGACAGCAGCTCCGGGATGAGCTTCGAAGAACCAAATGATCCAAGATCACACCAAATCGTCAACAATCAAATCCAGCTAACTGAGTTAGCGACGTACGAAGAACGGGCCCCAGATCAGCTCACTCTGAGATGTAGTGTGTGTGTTATTAATGATTCTACTCTCAAACACAGATCTACAGGATGGTAGGAGGAGGAGAGGAGATTGTGGACTTCAGGATTGAAGAAGTGTTCAGTCTGAAACAGGAGGAACAAACAGGTCTGTTTCTTTCTCAAATCCTTTCACATCAATGCTGATGATTCTCCATGTGGACTTATTTGCAGTAAATTCATGCTGTTCACTTTTAAGTTGGTATACACAGCTCTTAAGATTGCACACACAAATTACAATAACAATAAACAACATTCACACATTCAGTGTTTTTCAGGAGGTTTAATTCAAACATTAAAATAACATACTTTAGGAGTTTTAAGAAACAACACATTTAAGTTTTAAGATGATCCAAATATTTGAATGTAAAAACAATACAGATTTTTTTTATAGCTAATACACTAGAAGTTACTTTTTTTAAATGATAATTTAGTTTCTCTATTTAGCAACATTCACTTAACTTAAATTAGTGAAAGTCATTGGTAGATTGTGTGTTTTCTAGCTGCAGGGCTGTAAATCTCTGTCCTTCGGCCTGGGGTGGTCCATCAATGAATCCGCTCCTAAAGTGAGTAGGATCAAACTTGAGGCCATGGAAAGATTTAAATAGAAAAAGAAATGTCTTAATGATAATATCAAGAGTTCTTTCAGTTGGGGACGTGAGACAAGAGTCGTGATAATTGGAATTGGAATTGGAATTGGAAATTATTTTATTTGAAACAGGGACAATGCACAAATAAACATTAAATTGTTAAACAAGAGAATATGTCTTGGGCCAGGTTATAGCAACAATTGCTAATTTCCACCTGTAGTCCCTGGGCAGGTATGACAAATTTTTAAAAATAACAATTTTAAAATAGAAATTTCACAGAATTATGGATAAAATGATGTCCATTGAGATTGCAGACAAACAAGTTTGCAAAAAACAGAACCAGGGAGGCCATCAACCCATTTACTCTCTGTCTCCTCTCTCTCCAGCAAACACACTTAAACAGTTCAGTAGCTTCTTAAGCACACACCCACACACCCCCACACACACACACACACACACACGCACACACAGGTATACTATCTCAAAGATGTGTGCAAACTTGCTTACTTAGCAACCAACTCTTTGTCAGGCATGAAAAAGTGTGAGAATCTGTGCACAAGATATGTTCCGTGGGAAGGGTATTCCACTGCCTCATGGCCACACATGAGAAGGAGGAGCTCCCAAATTGGGTTTTACGTTGTGGGAAGCTACACTCCCCCCTTGTGACACTTCTAGTTGTTCGCACTATTTTTTCGGAGCAGAGTGTCACAAACTTTTTCAGAGGGGGAGCAGTAGCACTATATATGATTTTATGTAGCAAAGACACATTTGAGTGTTTTATTAGATTATCAATAATAATAATAATAATAATACATTTTATTTATAATGCGCTTTTCTAAAACCCAAAGCGCTACAAAGAAAACAAGTAAAATACAAAAGTACAAGAGTAATACAAAATAATCATTACAATACAACACAGTAAAATACTATTCATGATTAAAATAAGCAAAGCTAAGTATATCATATTTAACGAGTATTTGACAGTGATGATAATAACGTGTTTTTTTATCATGGATCTTGAGACAGTTTTTATACAAAGATTCTAAAGGATGTATGACTGTTTTACATGCCTGAGACCAGGATGTAATGCAGTACAAAAAGTGGGGGATGATCATTGCATTTAAATAAGTGCTGGATGCTTCAGTGGTGAGAGAGTTTCTTATATATCTAAAATTTACTAAATTAAATTTCAATTTGTTACACAATTTCTTAACATGACCTTTAAAACGAAGTGTGGAATCTAGAATTACCCCCAAATATTTACATTTATCTACATGTTTTATAAGTTGGCCGTTTACTAAAATTTCCGGATAAGTTTTAAGTATAAACCGGTTTGTAATAAACATAGTTACAGTTTTTTCAACATTTAATGTGAGACATGAGTCATGTAACCAGTGAACAGGGGTGACAATGGCAGGCTTAAATACACTGGGAAAAATATTTTCGTTAAAGGACTTGTTTATAATCATCACTAGAGGTATCATAATAGATGTCTTGTGTTGTTTGAGAAAAGCTGTATCACAACCATATATATCTTTAGCTTTACTATTAGATAGAAGTGAAATTACATTTTCAACTTTCTCTGTGTTGATTAGGGAAAACTTAAAAGAAGAATAATTACAGGTTAAAGCTTGTGTGAGTTGAATTTTTGGTGAACTTAGACTCATTTCTCGTACCGAATTTATAAAATAATCATTAAAATATTCCGCAATAATCTTATCATCGTCCTGGATACAGCCATCCACCATGAGTTTTAAATGTTTATTTACTGATTTTTCCCTTCCAAGTAATTGTTCAATGCTCTTCCATAACTTTTTAGAGTTTCCTTTTGCTTCACTAATAACATTGAGGAGGAAATTTGCTCTAGACTTTCTAAGTTGTTGTGTGACTTTATTTCTTCAACTTTTAAAAATTAGATGATCAGTATTTAATTTTGATTTTAAAAACTTTTTCAGAGAAGCATCCCGTTTTTTCATTAACTCCCAGAGATTTATGTTAAACCAGGGTAGAATATATTTTTTATTTGTTTTCTTGCCCCTTTTCCTGGTGTACTTTAATATAATGCCTTTAATGGTCGACATTAAATCAGCACAGGCTGGCTCACAGGGCAAACTACCAATGGTGTCATGCCAGTTTATTTGCTTTATTTCATTTTCAATGAGGGCCATGTCCTTTGAAGCGATAAAAGGCATGGATTTCCCCTTCATTGAGTTCTGATTTTTAAAACGTGTTTTTGATAATTTTCTGGAGACCAGAGTAAGATTATGATCTGATAACCCAGTGATGAGGTTATAAATCTTTCTAATTCTGTCTGGTTTATTTGTGAAAATTAAGTCTAAAAGCATTTGGGAAGACTTTGTTATTCTTGTGGGCTTATGTATCATCTGTGTCATCTGAAAAGTTTTGGCAATATCTTTAAGCTTTTTCCTACGTGTTTTATCTTGCCAGTTTAAGTTAAAATCACCCATAAGAATAACTTCCATCTTTCCATATTGTTTAAGTATAACATTTAGGCAATCATAAAATTCTTTTGTGGCAGTTGGAGGACGGTAGACTGAAAAGACAGCAAAATAAGCGTAAGTTTTACCCCCACGCATTTCAAATTTTTTCCGGAAAGACTATTTGCTGACTTTGAATGCTGTCTTTCACATAGATCAGGACTCCGCCCCCTTTCCCTTTAATTCTGTCTCGTCTATAAACATTATACCCTGGAATATTAAAAACAGATAAAGGGGTTGTTGGGGTTAACCAAGTCTCTGTGAGGCATAAGTAATCGATGTTTGAGTCCGTCAGTAAATGTTCAAGTTGTTCGGTTTTTTAGATAATGCTACGTACATTCAGATGTCCACCAAAAATGCCTTTCGGCTTCGTTTTTGCGTCCCACAACACACTCGCATGATTTACAGTCTGAAACAATTTCATCTGCTGCTGTTTAAGGTACGATGTAGTTTGTGTGGTGAGTGTTGGAGGTCTGTGCAGGAACAATGTTATCGTCATTTGGCCAACATTGCTATAGGGCTTAATGTTGTTTATTGGAGGAATATTACCTCGAATTCCCACGCCAGTAAAAGCAGCACACTTCGCCGATCTAGGGATGTCAGGATCAGCTGATTGGCAAATGTCAAAAGACCTCGGTCCAGGATTTGTGGACATCCCCGCACAAAAGGAGAAATGCGCAAAACACGATGGCTGGGCCTGGCTTTGTTGATACAGATGTTGTAGAGTGTCCATGCAGCTCACTTTGCACACGCCTCGCTCGACCATCATCCAGAACACTTGAGTATAGGATATACTGGCTCCATGAATCCACTGGCAGGCCAACAGCGAGTTTTCCAGGCGAGTCCACAAGCGTACGTTTAGAGGTAGAACACCAGCTCCCCCACATTTGTGTGCCCATCAAAAAAAGCAAGTGCAACAGCAAGGTGACATGGCGTAAGGATGTATTGATCTTAACAAAGTTTTTATATCGCCGAAGAGTCCAAGTTTCATATCGTATTTTATGATAACCTGGCGGTCTCCCAGTATGGTTTAGGAGAGGTAAGACAGCAATACCTGCCACTCTGCCGCTACCTGCTGCCATTTTTAAGACTGTATTTAACTTCAGAGGGCAGTGATGCCCTTGAATAAATCTGAGTTCTGCCTGTTTCAGTTCAACATTGCTCAAGTTCAAGTTCGCGGATGTCTTTAATTGACTGTCTCTGAAGGGAACCCAATCTCCTCAGAGACATGTCTTTGGTATTGTTACCTGATTTCACCTGTGAGCAGCTGTGTGTACAGCTGTTATTTTTACAGCTGTTATTATGTTTTTGTGAAATCCTGTAGCTGAACTGTAATTCATGTAATTTTATGGCTCAATACTGTATGTAACCATAGACATTGTCCAACACCACTCACACAGTGTTCATTTTACTTGTGCGGCTCTTAAAACTACCTTGAATAATGTTTTTCACAATTCTGCAGATACCCTATAAACAGTTAAATAAAATTCCCTTCATATTTGTTGATATTTGTGTATTAGACATATTTTTGATTGTCATTTACACTCCTATCTGATGTTCTATATTAAAAAGGTCTTTATTATGTGGGCTAGTTAAATTAATTTTTTGGCTCCCACAATCTGAAGAGTACCTGTCCCAGGGGCTACCAGGGATTTAGAGAGTTTGCGAGCGCAGCAGGATGTTGTGCTTCTGATCAATAATCACATCTCTTCACTCGACTGATTCGCTGTGGAACAGGAACGACCGGCGACAGAGGATTCTGCAGGGTCTTAAAGCCTCGTCTAGCGGCTACATTCACAATTCAAACAATGATTTGTAAAAATAATTCGTTATTTGTATGGTCTAGTTGGTCATAGCTTTAATACGGAACGCTTCTCTGATGTCTTTATTATGGAACGGTTGGCAGGTAACCCTCTTTAAAACCAGAAGAGAGTTGACTCGGGGCCTAGTGTTCGAGGCCCTGGGCTGCAGCACATGTTAGCCATTAGGATAACACGGCCCTGGGTGTGAGGGGCATGGTTCATTTGTGGTTACCATGTTTTTATGTGTGTACACTGTTTGTCATAGCTGCAGACACCACTGTGGATAGACAAAATGATATACATATCAACGTTGTAATGTAAAAGTTGTTCCAGCATACAGTGCAATGTGACTAGGGATTCAACTAGATGCTCGTTAGCTATGTGCAGGAGTCCTTCAAAGCTGGTCCACTGCTTGATTTGTCATGAGCCCCAGACCAAAATTGAACACCATCTAAGCAACATGTGCTTGCGGGATGCGGTGGATGGCTATATCCAGCAGGAAGTCTCCAGGGCAAAGCAGTCCCAAGAGAAGTGGACAAAAGAGGGGAGGATTATGAATCTTTCTGAGGTCAAGAAGTTGGTCACTTGTGACTCCTTGGCAGAGTACTTCCGTTCAAAAGGATTCCTCATCAAAGAAGAGTGTGACAGGTAGGGAGTCTGTGAATGGACTGGGAAATAGACATTGTTATTCATTTCTGATGGGTATAATGGACTGTACAAGGGTGTGTTAGTTGTACCATAGTAATTGACCCTTATATTCTTCCAGCGCTGTAAGCCAGGAGTCCTGGCTTACAGTAAACATAAAGGGGTCCCTGCCAAGAGCAAGACGGTCTTCCGTAGCTTCTGCCTCGCCACAATGATGTGGGTCCATCACAATACTAAAGCCACGGTATGATATGTATCACAATACTAAAGCCACGGTACGATGCGTATCATGATACTAAAGCCAAGGTACGATACGTTTCTCAATACTAAAGCCACGGTACGAAACATATCACAATACTAAAGCCATGGTACGATACGTATCACAATACTAAAGCCACGGTACGAAGTGTATTACAATACAAAAGCCACAATACAAATCACAGTACGATATGTATCACAATACTAAAGCCATGGTATGATGTGTATCATGATACTAAAGCCACAATACAAATCACAGTACGATACGTATCACAATACTAAATTCACGGTACGATGCGTATTACAATACTAAAGCCACGGTATGCTGCGTATTACAATAATAAAGCCACGGTACAATGCGTATCACAATACTAAAGCCAAGGTACGATACATATCACATTACTAAAGCCACGGTACGATACGTATCACATACTAAAGCCACGGTACGATACGTATCACAATACTAAAGCCACGGTACGATACGTATCACAATAATAAAGCCACGGTACGATTGGTTTCTCAATACTAAAGCCACAGTACAAACCGTATCACAATACTAAAGCCACGGTACAAACCGTATCACAATACTAAAGCCACGGTACAATACATAGCACAATACTAAAGCCACGGTACAATACGTAGCACAATACTAAAGCCACAGTACAATACGTATCACAATACTAAAGCCACGGTACGATACGTATCACAATACTAAAGCCATGGTATGATGTGTATCACGATAATAAATCCACGGTACAATACTAAAGCCCCGGTACAATGTGTATTACAATACTAAAACTATGGTACAATGCATATCACAATACTACAGCCACGGTACGACACGTATCACAATACTAAAGCCACGGTACGATACATATCACAATACTAAAGCAATGGTACGAGGCGTATCACAATACTAAAGTTACAATAAAAATCACAGTACGATACGTATCACAATACTAAAGCTACAGTAGGATACGTATCACGATACTAAAGCCACGGTATGATGCGTATCACGATACTAAAGCCACGGTACGATACGTTTCTCAATACTAAAGCCACGGTACGAAACGTATCACAATACTAAAGCCACGGTACAATGCGTATCACAATACTAAAGCCACGGTACGATACGTATCACAATACTAAAGCCACAGTACGATACATATCACAATACTAAAGCCACAGTACGATACGTTTCTTGATACTAAAGCCACGGAACTATACGTATCACAATACTAAAGCCACGGTACGATACGTTTCTCAATACTAAAGCCACAGTACGAAACATATCACAATACTAAAGCCACGGTACGATACGTATCACAGTACTAAAGCAACGGTACGATACGTTTCTTGATACTAAAGCCACGGAACTATACGTATCACAATACTAAAGCCACGGTACGAAATGTATCACAATACTAAAGCCACGGTACGATACGTATCACAATCTTAAAGCCACGGCATGATACGTTTCTCAATAATAAAGCCACGGTACGATACATATCACAATACTAAAGCCACGGTACGATACATATCACAATACTAAAGCCACGGTACGATACGTTTCTCAATACTAAAGCCACAGTACGAAAAGTATCAAAATACTAAAGCCACGGTACAATACGTATCACAATACTAAAGCCACGGTACAAAGCGTATCACAATACTAAAACTACGGTACAATGCGTATCACAATACTAAAGCCACAGTACGACACGTATTGCAATACTAAAGCCACGGTACGATACATATCACAATACTAAAGCCACGGTACGATGCGTATCACAATACTAAAGTTACAATACAAATCACAGTACGATACGTATCACAATACTAAAGCCACAGTAGGATACGTATTACAATACTAAAGCCACGGTATGATGCGTATAACAATACTAAAGCCACGGTACGAAACGTATCACAATACTAAAGCCACGGTACTATATGTAGCACAATACTAAAGCCACAGTACGATACGTATCAATACTAAAGGCACAATACAAATCACAGTACGATAAGTATGACAATACTAAAACCATGGTACGATGCATATCACAATACTAAAGCCACGGTATGATACGTATCACAATACTAAAGTTACAATACAAATCACAGTACGATATGTATCACAATACTAAAGCCACAGTAGGATACGTATCACAATACTAAAGCCACGGTATGATGCGTATCACAATACTAAAGCCACGGTACGAAACGTATCACAATACTAAAGCCACGGTATGAAACATATCACAATACTAAAGCCACAGTACGATACATATCACAATACTAAAGGCACAATACAAATCACAGTACGATACGTATCACAATACTAAAACCACGGTACGATGCATATCACAATAATAAAGCCACGGTATTATGCGTATCAAAATACTAAAGCCACGGTACGATACGTATCACAATACTAATGCCACGGTATGATGCCTATCATGATACTAAAGCCACAATACAAATCACAGTACGATGTGTATCACAATACTAAAGCCACGTTACGATACGTATCACAATACTAAAGCCACAGAACGATACGTATCACAATACTAAAGCCTATCTTATAAGCTGAATAAAATGTTGAAACACAATAAACTCAAGATTGCACTAATATATGGTTTATGTGAGGTTTTCAAGTCATCTGCAGGTATGTGTATATGTATGAGAATACAAAAATTAAATATTATGGAATATAAATTTGCTCTCGAATGTGATGCACTGACATTTGAGCTAAATATGAGGTGTAAGTTGATCATTGTTTATATGTGAATAAATGCGTAAATTAAAATCTTTTTAACATATAAAGCAGCCGATCATTACTTGCAGTAGACTTTTGTGTAACAATTACTGTGACATTTTCCAACCCATATGTTATCCTCTTATTGGATTTTAAGGGATACTTAAGAGTAATTCTAAGGGTTCATGACGTTTCATCTAAAGTAATTTTCAGCAACACCCTTAAGTTTAAGGGAACCTTTAGGGCGAACTTAAGGGAAAATTACACTTAAAGGGTTAGATCAGCTAAAAATTTAAATTGTGTCATTAATGACTCACCCTCATGTCGTTCCAAACCCGTAAGACCTCCGTTAATCTTCAGATCACAATTTAAGATATTTTAGATTTAGTCCGAGAGCTTTCTGTCCCTCCATTGAAAATGTATGTATGGTATACTGTCCATCAATGACGATTCCGGTGGCCCGGGGCTGATAGGTAGTTAGGTCAAGTTCGTCAACACAAGAAAGGAGAAATGCTGTCAATCAATTATGACAGCTGATCAACTGATTAAGGGCCAGTTTTACATTTTGAACTAACACAGTAACAGTTGAGACTGTGAGAGCTGATTTCTGCTCAGCGGACGTTTGGCCATGCAGGTCAGGTGATCCATGAGATGAGCACGCGCTCTGCACCCTTGCTGCTGGTCCGTGAAACAAACAGGAGGATGGTCACACAATTGCAACGACAAAAACGCTGGAATCAGTCAATTGAGATGTATGGCAATTTAATGTTTAGTTCACAAGCTAGGACCACGCCAAAAACAAACTAAGGAACTGGGGAAGAGTAGAAAGAGGATGAAGGGGTTGAGGGAATGGGATGATGGTCAGGTTGATCAGGGCATCTTGAATTGAGGGCTCAGAGAGACTCAGGGTGGGGGTACCTTCTCTAGCGTATATTTAGGCCAGACAATGAGGACCCCCGAAGATGGGAAGGGCTTAGTCAAGTGTGAGCTCGGAATGCCCGATCATACAGAGAGAACGCAGAGGCTGATTAGTTCAGGCGTTAAATGGTTAATGCAGGTTCTTGTTTTCGTAAGCCTTTAGAAGTATGAATGTGTGAGAATGAGAGCAGCTGGGCAATCGCAGCCAGTGGTTATTCAAAGGAATAGATGATCCCCCAAGTAGGTTTAAATGCACGTGGGGATCTGAAGAAGGAATGACTGTAAGATGTTAAGTTGTAGATGGACGGTGGGTCGGTTGATGGGAAAGGAAGCTTTGAGACAGTTCTAGGAGGAGTGGTATCCTGGAGATCATGCTTGGAGCAAAGCAATTAAGAATGGCTTCTTGGAAAGCCTATTTGGTGTTTGGTCTGTGGTGTGACCAGCGAGAGACGCATTTATTCCAGAGCCAAGTCTAACTTCTGAAATGGGAAACGAGACGAAGAGCCGGTTTACGAGATTAAGAAGTCGTGGTATAGGATTGCTTGGAGGAGGAATTGTTGTTGAGTAGATTAAGTGGCCTATGCATGGATTGCATAACTGCCAAACATAGTCATCCCTTGTTTATGGTTTCAATTTCTACTGCATAGTCTGAGTGGATGAGCAGATTCGGACTATTCAAACCCCCAAGGATGGCTGCTATGACTATGGGATTCGTTTCATAATGCTGTGACGACTGCTCTTGACTGTGGATTGTAGGAACTGAATTCTGGATGCTGTTCAGAATCGACCGGGCAGCCACCATATTTACTGCCGAAGTCTATTTAGGATGTTGCATCCATATACAGTTAGATGTAGCCAGATGAGAGTTGTAGATTAGTGTGGATATCCTCATCATTGAGGTGCAGATGAAGGTGCAACTATCTGAAGTCTTTGAGGAGGTGAAGTACGTAAGGAGACTGTGGTTGTTAGTAAGAATCCTTTGTAGCTTCGGGAGAGGGACCAACATCCTAGGCTGCTTCTGCATACGAATGAGCTCACGATGAATTAACGGCACCATCCCAGAAGCCTCACCGGATTCATGATGGATAGGCAAGACTTGGCATTTAGTGGTATCAGCTTTGGTCGGCCAGCTCTGTGGCTTGTTAAGTGAATGAGTATTTTGTGGTTGTGATATAGTTAATGGTTGGAATGAGAGTGTTATGGAGAGAAGATAAGTTGATTTAATTCAGTCTCTTCTGCTAGTGATCTGTCGACCATGTCAGGTTCTTGATAGGACTGTGGAGGTGCTTTGCAAGTCAGTCTGCTGGTGTCGTAGGGTTATGAGAGCAGGAGTTTCTCGCATGGCTCTGTCACGGAATGCACAGGTGTGAAGGCGCCTGAGGACGAGAGGCAGCCCTGACAGTGGCTGAAGGAAGTGTGGAAGAAAGGATGATGGGATGAAAGGATGTCTTTGAGTGGGGGGGGGGGTTGAGGATGAGAGGATATAGGAGGGGGGAGGAGGTAGGGGAAGGTAGGGAGAGAGGAAGGGTGGAAGAAGGGATGTTGGGATGAGAGGATATAGGAGGGGGGAGGAGATAGGGAAGGTAGGGAGAGAGGAAGGGTGGAAGAAGGGATGTTGGGATGAGAGGATATATGAGGGGGAGGAGGTAGGGAAGGTAGGGAGAGAGTAAGGGTGGAAGAAGGGATGTTGGGATGAAAGGATGTTTGTGAGTGGGGTTCGTTGTAAGAAGTAGGGAGGGAGGGGGAGAACGGAAAGAGGTTTGGGAATAGAATTGGAGGTTGAAGGAGACCGGCTGGTCTGTGTGAGCAAACACTATAGAACATGCAATGCTCAATAGGTCGCTTAATCGCAGGAATCGCACCTAACAGTAAGTCAGCGCGTCACTGCGGCTGCCATTAGAAGCTTCCCGGTTGCTATTGAAACAGTCAGCAGTCTTAGACATGCACTTAGGACTGCGCACTCACACTGACTGATCTAGCCTGAATAAGATAACAGTGCTGTTGTTAGCTGCAGGCTCATCCACTTGAGGTGCTGCTGTGGTGGTGCTGTTGTTAGCTGCGGGATGTCCGCCTGAGGCGCCACCGTGGTGGTGTGGTTGGCTGCGGGCTCTTCCGCTGAGGCGCTGCCTTGGTGGTTGTTAACTGTATGACCGTTCGCCTGAGGCTCTGCTGTGGTGGTGCTGTTGTAGCTGTATGATCATTTCACCTGAAGCGCTGGTGGGGCTGCTGTTGTAGCTGAATGATCGTTTTGCCTGAGGCGCTGGTGGCGGTGCTGTTGTAGCTGAATGATCGTTTCGCCTGAGGCGCTGGTGGCGGTGCTGTTGTAGCTGTATGATCGTTTCGCCTGGGGCGCTGGTGGGCCTGCTGTTGTAGCAGAATGATCGTTTCGCCTGAAGCGCTGGTGGCAGTGCTGTTGTAACTGTATGATAGTTTCGCCTGAGGCGCTGGTGGCGGTGTTGTTGTAGCTGTATGATTGTTTCGCCTGAGGCGCTGCTGGCGGTGCTGTTGTAGCTGTATGATAGTTTCACCTGAAGCGCTGGTGGTGGTGCTGTTGTAGCTGTATGATAGTTTCACCTGAGGTGCGGGTGGCGGTGCTGTTGTAGCTGTATGATTGTTTCGCCTGAGGCACTGGTGGCGGTGCTGTTGTAGATGTATGATCGATTCGCCTGAAGCGCTGGTGGCGGTGCTGTTGTAGCTGAATGATTGTTTCGCCTGAAGCGCTGGTGGCGGTCCTGTTGTAGCTGTATGATCATTTCACCTGAGGTGCTGCTGGCGGTGCTGTTGTAGCTGTAAGATAGTTTAACCTGAAGCGCTGCTGGATGGTGCTGTTGTAGCTGAATGATCGTTTCACCTGAGGCGCTGCTGGTGGTGCTGTTGTAGCTGTATGATTATTTCACCTGAGGCGCTGCTGGTGGTGCTGTTGTTAACTGCAGGCTCGCCGCTGGGCACTGTAGTAGTGGTGCTGTGGTTAGCTGTGTGGTCATCCACCTGAGGTACCGCTGTGGTGGTGGTGGTGAAAGCTGCTGATTTAATAATGCTATGTGAGCAGAAGTAACAACATTATGACATGGTGGATGCCAGATTTGTTAGAGATAATTAGAAAAACAGGGCCATATTCCTGTAAACAGCTGAAGTTAGGGTGGAAAAAAGGATGTTGGGATGGAAGGATGTTTGTGAGTGGGGTGTGTTGCAAGATGCGGGGAGGGAGGGAGGTTGGGAGGTAGAGAATGAAAAGAAGATTTAAATAGAATTGGAGGTTGAAGGGAGACCGGCTGGTCTGCATGAGCGAAGATGAAGGAATACACAAGACGTGTCACTCCTTTAGTTTTGAATGGCGTGAGGGACAGTGGATGGGCATCTGGAATTTAGAAGTAGCTGTAGAGAATTATTAGAAAACATGGAGCCGTATTGCTGATTGTTGTCCATTTACTTATTAAGCCATACCAGCATATGAGGCTATATGTCATGGCAAAAATCAGTTAATACATAAAATCAATCCGTGCACAAGTCTTTAATACATACGAGTCAAGGGGGGAACAATTTAGACTGTTTAATTTGACCAGCCTTTGGGCTGTGAGCCGTATTGCTGTAATCAGCTGAAAGGAAGGGTATAAGAATGGATGTTGGAATGAAAGGATGTTTGTGAGTGGAGTTTTATGAACGATATGTGAGCATGGAGAAGAGAGATCAGGTTGAATGAGTGCAGGTGGAATTACGTCTTGCCTGCCGCTAAGGGGCGCTGCGGTTTGATGCTGTGGAGAATTCCCGTGACGTCACGTGTGATGGAGAGTGGAGTTGCTGGAAGTGCTGAGGGCTCAAAGTTTGTCATGACAGATGTTATATTGAAACTAAATATAGTTGAAATAACTGTTTGTTATCTGCACGATTGTTATCTGCACGATTGAATTGGATACCTTGGATTTAGAGCGTGTTGAAGGCGACCCGTGGTTCAGTTGTCCTCGGCTCTGGATTCTAGAAGACGTGCAATGAGAGCGCTGAGGAAGCGTGAGAGAGCGGCACGACGGGAGCGAGAATTCAGTTTCTGCATCCACCATGCAAATGATAATGGCAAACTTGGCCCGTGGATTTCACTGACGGAGAGCAAGGAGGTTGAGCTCAGAATCTGCCTGAGATAAGCCTGTGAGTGGGCGCTCGAGGCCCAGAATGTGGGCGATCAAACGCGAACGCTCTGAAAGAGACTGTGATTGGAATGATGAGAGGTGATCGTTGAGTGTCGTCAGTGACATTGAATCAAACAGCGTGACGTTCAGACCAGGCAAGCACACCTGTCCTTCGAGAGAACGAGACTAGCAGTGCGGTGTGACGTGGCCCGGTATATATGGAGGTTATAAGTAGTCAGGTAATTGTTTGGGCGTGCCCCAGCCCCGAACTTTAGTTAATACCAATTAACTCCATTTATATCATAGTTCTTTCTGAATGTGTAGGAAAACTTTATCTAGCACTAAGTAGCAGCTAAAAGTCGAACTACACTGCACTGGCTAGCTTAGCAGCCTGCTAACTAAGTTAAGCATTGAACGTTAGAATACCACCGGTGTATCAGTTGATTCATCAGTCGATTACGCAAACATAGTCAAGTCAAGTCACCTTTGTTTATATAGCTCTTTAAACAAAAAGGATTGCGTCAAAGCAACTGAATAACATTAATTAGTAAAACAGTGTGTCAATAATGCAAAATGACAGTAAAAGGCAATTCATCATTGAATTCCGTGATGTCATCATCTCAGTTCAGTTACAATTCTTGCGTAGTTGGCGAGTACAATCAGAACTATCGTTCACATGAAGTGAGACTGCATGTACGGCAAGTCAAATGGTTAAAAAAACCGACCTAAATCCTAAACTAGAAAATAGTTTTAAGACGAGGCCAGGTCACATAATGTTAAAACTGCCTCATTGGCTATTCTATTTTATACTACTTATTCATTTATGCTCATTTTTATTTTTTATTATATGCCTTGCTGTTGTTGTATTTATGTATGCACTGAAAGCTTAAAAAAATCTTTGTGTGAGGTGTGTGCAAAACATAGACTAGAGTTATACACAGAGGTGGAAAGAGTACAAAAATATTCTACTCAAGTAAAAGTACCATTACATTAATGAAATTTTACTTAAGTACAAGTAAAAGTACCAGTCTAAAAATCTACTCAAGTAAAAGTAAAAAGTAGCTCATTTAAACTTTACTCAGAGTAAAAATTACTTAGTTACATTTTAACAGTGGGAGGGAGTCAAAAATGGGACAGGCCAAGGGTGTCAAACTCAGTTCCTGGAGGGCCACAGTCCTGCACAGTTTAGATATAACCCTAATTAAACACACCTGATCCAGCTAATCTAATCATTTAGGTTTATTTGAAAACTACATGATATGTGTGCTGGAGCAGGGTTAGAACTAAACTCTGCAGGGCTACGGCCCTCCAGGAACTGAGTTTGACACCCCTGGTATAGGTCTATTAATCTCAAACGAGTTGTTTTTAATTAAAGGAATCAGTTATTTAGAATAATAAAACATTTGGGCTGTTACCAGGCAAATCAGTATCAACAAACTCATCTTTTAATGCAGAAGATTCATTGGAAGTGGCATTTAGATGTATTACACTGTTTAGTGCAGGACAAGAATGCATTTAACCTGCAGTTACAAATGCATGAATAATGTTTTGATATACAAGACATAAAATGTTGAATACTCATTTGAAATGATAAGAAATTAATTATTTAAAAAAAATCAAAAGATACTTTAAATGTGAAATTAAAATGGCCAGTATGTGTCAGCAAGTCACTGTTAATAAGTGAGTCATTGCGACTGAACCGAATCATTTAAACGGTTGATTCATTCAGGAACGAAACACTGTCACGTTGCTCAGAGACGCAAAACTGTGCTTTGGTGGCTGTGTTTGGAATTATTTTCTGTTGTAGAAATAGAGCTAAAAAGGCAATATGGTGTCTAAAACGCAAGTCTCTTAATTAACTTTGGAATTTTGGAGGAAAAGACGGCATTCTTTGTGTGATTTTTATTAAATATATAAAATTATATAAATATGTGAATTTTCTGCCCCTATATCTTCAATTTTGTGATCATGCTAAATGCATTTTAGGAGACTGAATCACACAGTGAAAGAACGCACTATAAATGCGCGTGCACATTAAAACAAAAAACATGATATTATCGCAGATGATATATATAGCACACTCCTCACCACTGTCTTTTTGGCTAATTTGTGCAAAACCTCTTGCTAAAATGTCAAAGCTTCATTTTAACCACCAATGCAACGATGCAATTATTTAGCTTACCTCTACATTCTTGCGAAGGGTTGATGTCTTGTCGAGATTTTATAAGCTGCTAGTTTGGTCTTCCTAGGCAAGTACAGCTTACACTGCATAATAGAGCATACATATGGCCAGGGGTTCACTTCATTTCCTTCGAGTTCAACTTCAGAATATGACGGGGTTTCGTTTTCAGCGGTGTCTGCACCACTAACGCCTGTTTTGACCGTCTGCATCTTTCTTGTGATTTTAGCGCCAGTTTGCCCTCCTGCCCATTATTTACTGACGTAGTTTCCAGCGAGCGATTTTTTTTTTTTTTTTTTTTTTTTACTCAGTAATTAATGTGTTTTAAAATGTAGCGAAGTACAATACTTCAAACAAAATATACTTAAGTAAAAGTAAAATTGCAGATTAAAAAAATTACTTTAAAAAGTATTAGTACACAAAAAAGCTACTCAATTACAGTAACGCGAGTAAATGTAATTCGTTACTTTCCACCTCAGTATAGAATAGTATACAATGAATCATAAATGTTGTGTATAAATCAGAACCCTATGCACACATGAAAATGTTACAACCCGAATTCCGGAAAAGTTGGGACGTTTTTTAAATTTTAATAAAATGAAAACTAAAGGAATTTCAAATCACATGAGCCAATATTTTATTCACAATAGAACATAGATAACGTAACAAATGTTTAAACTGAGAAATTTTACACTTTTATCCACTTAATTAGCTCATTTAAAATTTAATGCCTGCTACAGGTCTCAAAAAAGTTGGCACGGGGGCAACAAATGGCTAAAAAAGCAAGCAGTTTTGAAAAGATTCAGCTGGGAGAACATCTAGTGATTAATTAAGTTAATTGATATCAGGTCTGTAACATGATTAGCTATAAAACCTTTGTCTTAGAGAAGCAGAGTCTCTCAGAAGTAAAGATGGGCAGAGGCTCTCCAATCTGTGAAAGACTGCGTAAAAAAATTGTGGAAAACTTTAAAAACAATGTTCCTCAACGTCAAATTGCAAAGGCTTTGCAAATCTCATCATCTACAGTGCATAACATCATCAAAAGATTCAGAGAAACTGGAGAAATCTCTGTGCGTAAGGGACAAGGCCGGAGACCTTTATTGGATGCCCGTGGTCTTCGGGCTCTCAGACGACACTGCATCACTCATCGGCATGATTGTGTCAATGACATTACTAAATGGGCCCAGGAATACTTTCAGAAACCACTGTCGGTAAACACAATCCGCCGTGCCATCAGCAGATGCCAACTAAAGCTCTATCATGCAAAAAGGAAGCCATATGTGAACATGGTCCAGAAGCGCCGTCGTGTCCTGTGGGCCAAGGCTCATTTAAAATGGACTATTTCAAAGTGGAATAGTGTTTTATGGTCAGACGAGTCCAAATTTGACATTCTTGTTGGAAATCACGGACGCCGTGTCCTCCGGGCTAAAGAGGAGGGAGACCTTCCAGCATGTTATCAGCGTTCAGTTCAAAAGCCAGCATCTCTGATGGTATGGGGGTGCATAAGTGCATACGGTATGGGCAGCTTGCATGTTTTGGAAGGCTCTGTGAGTGCTGAAAGGTATATAAAGGTTTTAGAGCAACATATGCTTCCCTCCAAACAACGTCTATTTCAGGGAAGGCCTTGTTTATTTCAGCAGGACAATGCAAAACCACATACTGCAGCTATAACAACAGCATGGCTTCGTCGTAGAAGAGACCGGGTGCTAACCTGGCCTGCCTGCAGTCCAGATCTTTCACCTATAGAGAACATTTGGCGCATCATTAAACGAAAAATACGTCAAAGACGACCACGAACTCTTCAGCAGCTGGAAATCTATATAAGGCAAGAATGGGACCAAATTCCAACAGCAAAACTCCAGCAACTCATAGCCTCAATGCCCAGACGTCTTCAAACTGTTTTGAAAAGAAAAGGAGATGCTACACCATGGTAAACATGCCCCCGTCCCAACTATTTTGAGACCTGTAGCAGAAATCAAAATTGAAATGAGCTCATTTTGTGCATAAAATTGTAAACTTTCTCAGTTTAAACATTTGCTATGTTATCTATGTTCTATTGTGAATAAAATATTGGCTCATGTGATTTGAAAGTCTTTTAGTTTTCATTTTATTAAAATTTAAAAAACGTCCCAACTTTTCCGGAATTCGGGTTGTAATTCATAGTGATTTTTTCCCCCTTTATTCAATAAACTATAAACCTGGTTACCAGACTCTGTGCCTTGGTCTGAAAGAATGATCTTTGGTGCCCAAAACCTGTGAAATAAATTAATGCAGTACACAACTGCTTCATATTTAGTCAGAATAACATAGGCTATTTTGTGTAATGGTCAATAAATGTACTCATTTACATTGTTGGTCCTGAACATGCATTTGTGACTTTCCCCACTAAATTAATCCCTGCTGTTAACATAACACAATCAGTTTATATGTCTCACAGCAATGTTGAAAAGGAAAATATTTAGTATCCTTTTTAACCATTTATCAACATCCATCCCCATTCCAGGCCAGTAGAATATCGCTGTAATGGCAAGCTTGCCTTTTTCTAATTCTAAAATAAAAATTGGTTGACCTCTTTTTGTCCTAAAGCCACTTTTCTTCTAAACTTTACATTGTTTTCTGAGGAGATGTGATTTAGTTTGCCATCTATTGAAATAGCTTTATTGTTAAAATCTAAACAAATAAACTGCAATGAGGTTCTAAAGGCCCAATTGAAGGAATACATCTATTTAAACTGAAATTAGAAAACAGGTCACTGTCAATGTGCTAGTTGCTTTAAGTCAGTTAAGTATAGTTTCTTTACAAGCACTGACTTTTTGTTATTATCAAGTCTTGGTGTATCACTATACCTCACTTTACTATGAAAAAATGTGTCAGTGTAGAGAAGTTGCTTACCATCAACTTATGCAGAAACATATGCAAGTGAAATATTTCTGCTCTTTTTTTTTTTTTTTTTTTTTTAAAACAAATGGGTAAATACCTTGAGTTTTGTAATTAAGAATTTCCTCATATTGACTTATGTTAACTATATTCCAATGTTATCAGTAAGAAGGTAAACAGATTATAGAATATAAGCCATTGTGCCATGAAATATGAAAAGCTATTTTCTGGACTGAAGACTGAGGGTGTCTTTTGCAGATGTGTGTGTTCAGTAGAGCTAATGTTATATTTTTGGCCAACCAGTGTGTAAAATATAGTGTGACAGTCTAGATTTAAGTAACTATAAAACAAGAACAAGCTTTGACTTATTTATTTGCTCTGTGACCAAAGGGCTGTTTAAAGTACTTCTTCACTAGACGATGTCTACAGCTAAGTCATGAAAATTACAGAAAAGGCGATTAAAGCTGCAAACTGTGTATGTATAAGCAGCAAACCACGTCTCTCAAATGCATGTTCAAATAAAATATATCCTATTCTGCAATTCGAGATCACAATATCAGACATGAGCTGATTTGTATTTTTATTAGTAATTTAATGCACAATTAATTGTGAGCACAGTGCACTTATACAAAAAAATATGCAAAAATGAAACCATTTAAATGCATAAAAACTAATTTTATATTTTGGCATTTATTTCTACTGTTGATTTCTGGCCTTCACATTTTTGATCACTGCACGCCTCATCCATGAGTAATGTTGGAGAGCAAGCATTTACGAGTTTTGAGAAGCTAAATGAGCAATAAAACTAAAGTGAGCCCCTTTATTAAAATACCTGGAGGTGAGAAATAATACAAAAAATTGTTATATTCACCCGGTGTTACTTGATCTAAGTCGCAAATTGCAATCTCAATTCAGTTAAGAAGAAATTAATTGTACTCCGTTGTGTTTAAGGCACTAAAATAGTCCAGTAGGCCTACATTACATTCAAACTAATTTTTTATATAAAATAATGAAGATTTCTGTGCCACCCCAGACTGGTTGCTGGCCCTTCCCTGGCCACCCCTATAAAAACATCCTGGCTTCACCACTACTGTCCATGTCCAGAAAGGTAATGAAAACATCGTCAAAGTAGTCCATGTGACATCAGAGGGTCAGTTAGAATTTGTTGAAGCATCGAAAATAAATTTTGCCCCAAAAATAACAAAGCAGTGTCATACGTCAACAGTGTTGTGAACGCGCTCACAACAGACCCGTAAGAGAAGACGATGCTGAATAAAGTTGTAATTTTTTTTATTTTTGGACCAAAATGTATTTCTGATGCTTGTGATCTGAAGATGAACGGAGGTCTTACGGGTTTGGAACAACATGAGGGTGAGTCATTAATGACACAATTTTCGTTTTAATTTTTGGGTGAACTAAAGCTTTAAGGTGTTTTATGCAACTGGGCCCAGTGGATCCAATGCTGAGTTCATGTTCAGAAAGGGCATTGCAATCTTTATGTCCAGAGTCAATGCTGAGTCAGTGTTTTCACAGTGCCACAACTAAACTAAGCATGCAAAGGTGCGATGATTGAAACCATAGGGGTTTTCTCATTGGACATAACGTGGGTTGCCAACCTAAGACTTCAGTGCTTTTATTACATCTTCAGCACAAGCTATGTCTGCATCTGTTAATGTCCATAGCTCTTTGGCATTTTCCGCACCTCAGCTGAGAGTAATGCAGTGCAAATTGCAGGCTGTTGTTCTATGAACTGTTTCAACATGTCATATGCGCTATTCCACCTTGTGCAGACATTTGTCATCAGCTTATACTTTAGGAAGGCCAAGTAACATTTGCTTCTCGTGCAGGACATGGCAGGCAATAATTTGCCTGTTTCTGCAGCTACTGACATATTAGATGCATTATCAGTCATTAGCACTGGATCGTTGTCCTTTATTCCTCATTCGTTCATCACTTCATTGATCAAATCTGCCATGTTCGCTCCTTTGTGATGGTCAAACATTGCTCTGGTCTGCAGAACATTCAAGACAAGGTTTCATTGGGGCACTATGTGGTGGCAGGTTATCGTAACATACAACTGGGTTGCAAGCGAAGTACATGCATTCCAGGAAATTGAATCTCTCTCTGCAAAAGAGAGTGACAGCAGAAAATCTCGTTTAACTCGCGTTAACTTGTGTAACTTGGCTCACACTCGAGAAGCAATTGTATTGCAGTATGGCCATAAATCCTGACATATGAAATGCATTAAAGCATTTGTTATCTTCTGAGAGCGCTGAGATGTGGATGGGAGTTTAGAGTTGAAAACATCGGGCAAGGTTGGCTTCTTCTGAGACGACAGGTGTGTGCTGCTACCTGCTCCGTCCGAGGCTAGCTGGTCTGGATGAGTTCGTCGTGTTGCTGGAGTACTTAACTTGTGCTTTGCAATTGTAGCATATGGCATGAATCATGTCTAATGTCTCGCCCTCATGTTCCATATTTTTGATTTTACTTTTGTTGTGGATGGCAGAATCATCTGATAAGTTTTGAATAGTGCGTTGCTGCTCACGTTAATAAAAAAGGCCACTCGACGTCACATGATTCAGCAGTATCATCAAGAGTTCATGACGATGTATCGATATTCTGAGCACAGCACTAGCAGGTATGGTTGAGTTTCATGACAGATGTCTTACCTTCATTCCTCCCTCCATCGCATACCAACAGCAGAGGTGGAAAGAGTACAAAAATATTCTACTCAGGTAAAAGTACCATTACATTAATGAAATTTTACTTAAGTACAGGTAAAAGTACCAGTCTAAAAATCTACTCAAGTAAAAGTAAAAAGTAGCTCATTTAAACTTTACTCAGAGTAAAAATTACTTAGTTACATTTTAACAGTTGGAGGGAGTCAAAATGGGACAGGCCAAGGGTGTCAAACTCAGTTCCTGGAGGGCCACAGTCCTGCACAGTTTAGATATAACCCTAATTAAACACACCTGATCCAGCTAATCTAATCATTTAGGTTTATTTGAAAACTACATGATATGTGTGCTGGAGCAGGGTTAGAACGAAACTCTGCAGGGCTACGGCCCTCCAGGAACTGAGTATAGGTATATTAATCTCAAACTAGTTGTTTTTAATTAAAGGAATCAGTTATTTAGAATAATAAAACATTTGGGCTGTTACCAGGCAAATCAGTATCAACAAACTCATCTTTTAATGCAGAGGAAATGCAGAAGATTCATTGGAAGTGGCATTTAGATGTATTACACTGTTTAGTGCAGGACAAGAATGCATTTAACCTGCAGTTACCAATGCATGAATAATGTTTTGATATACAAGACATAAAATGTTGAATACTCATTTGAAATGATAAGAAATTAATTATTTTAAAAAATCAAAAGATACTTTAAATGTGAAATTAAAATGGCCAGTATGTGTCAGCAAGTCACTGTAAATAAGTGAGTCATTGCGATTGAACCGAATCATTTAAACGGTTGATTCATTCAGGAACGAAACACTGTCACGTTGCTCAGAGACGCAAAACTGTGCTTTGGTGGCTGTGTTTGGAATTATTTTCTGTTGTAGAAATAGAGCTAAAAAGGCAATATGGTGTCTAAAACGCAAGTCTCTTAATTAACTTGTTTACTGAACTGTTATATATATGTATGTATATATTCATGATGATTTTTGGAGGAAACGATGGCATTCTTTGTGTGATTTTGATTTAATATATGAAATTATATAAATATGTGAATTTTCTGCCCCTATATCTTCAATTTTGTGATCATTCTAAATGCATTTTAGGAGACTGAATCACACAGTGAAAGAACGCACTATAAATGCGCGCGCACATCATTAAAACAAAAATAGCACACTCCTCACCACTGTCTTTTTGGCTAATTTGTGCAAAACCTCTTGCTAAAATGTCAAAGCTTAATTTTAACCACCAATGCAACGATGCAATTATTTAGCTTAGCCCTACATTCTTGCGAAGGGTTGATGTCTTGTCGAGATTTTATAAGCTGCTAGTTTGGTCTTCCTAGGCAAGTACAGCTTACACTGCATAATAGAGCATACATATGACCAGGGGTTCACTTCATTTCCTTCGAGTTCAACTTCAGAATATGACGGGGTTTCGTTTTCAGCGGTGTCTGCACCACTAACCCCTGTTTTGTCCGTCTGCATCTTTCTTGTGATTTTAGCGCAAGTTTGCCCTCCTGCTCATTATTTACTGACGTAGTTTCCAGGGAGCGATTTTTTTTCTTTTTTTTTTTACTCAGTAATTAATGTGTTTCAAAATGTAGCGAAGTACAATACTTCAAACAAAATATACTTAAGTAAAAGTAAAATTACAGATTAAAAAAATTACTTTAAAAAGTATTAGTACACAAAAAAGCTACTCAATTACAGTAACGCGAGTAAATGTAATTCGTTACTTTCCACCTCTGACCAACAGGTACGTCAAGAGGCTGCAGGAGCAACCTACGCCAGCACCAGAGCCACAGACAGGAGCGGTGGTCAGTCCCCCCTGGTCAGCTGCTGAGGAGGAGCCACCACAGACACTGGAGAGGTACAGAATACAGAAATACTTGTGAAGGTCACCCTCATGAGTAGGGTTTGGTAACAAAGAAATTATCTGTTTGTCATTCAGATTCCTATTCAGCCAAATGATTCAGATTTGATTTTTTTGTTTTGTTTGAAAAATAAAAAGGAAAAAGGAAAGTCATGTACACTTTGTTGTTTGTATTCATCACTGACATCAGATTTTAAGATCCCTGTTATCAATGAATTCAACACAGTGTTTTACCATTTATGTCAAAATGATTATTCTTTTCCAAATAAAAAGGAACAACTAACCTTTTTAACTCTGGAATATTTTAGTGTATTTTTGTAATCCCAGAAGGGCTGCATTGGCCTCATGGCACACAGGTAACGTTCTTGGAACTGAAACCTATTGACTTTCATATGGTTTTGGAATTGTTAAAAGAAAGAGATAAAAAAGAGCTGTTTGTCAACCCAACTTATAAAGGCACTGTGCTCTAAGTTAAGTTTATTACATATATACAGGACATCTCCACCTACCCCAGTGATGCAGCTCCCAACTCCGAGGTTTTGGGGAGCTTTTGAAGACCTGTTTCCCATTACCCTTCACAGGAAGCCTCCAACAAAGGTGCAGGCAGCAGAGGCAGGATTTGAGGACCGCAGCTACTAACACTACTGGAGGAGGCTTCAGTACAAGCTGCGGGTACAGTATATTCTTGGTAAGTGTTTACAATAATGCCAGTCACTTTACAGTCTACATTTTGTGAGCCGTGTTTGGTTAAAACTCACCTGAGGCCTTTTCCCCAGACCAATCCACTGACAGGACTGGCCAAAAACCCCCAGCGTCTCATGTCCAGCGTGCCATTGCCAAGAAGACCAGGTGGACCACCAATGTGCCCTCCGTGGACCGTGTTCTGCTGGCGTGGCTGCCCTGCCAGGAACCGTCCCCTGTCACAGATGACCCTTTCCTCATTGCTTCTGTGGTCCATCAGAAGTGGAAAGGGCTGGCCATTAAACACTTTGAGGGGAAAGACAAAGGTGTGACTACCCACATTTGTAATTATTTTATATAACAGGAAAAGTTGTTTGCTCAAAAGCATGTTCATTTACCTTTGTGCAGGGGTCATCGCCACCATGGAGATCCAGAAGAACCAGGTCGTGTGTGACTACCACGGTGAAGTGGTCTCCAAGCAGGAAGGGGAGCGGAGGCTTGAGACGCTCTCTGGGGAGCCGTCATACCTGTTTTTCTTTAAGGGCAAGGGTGACGATCCTCTCTGCATCGATGCACAGAAATTCCCCTGTGACTGCCACCCAGACAAAGACACTTTTGGGAGGAGGATGAATCATTCCACAAGGAGAAATAAAGTGCTGCATCGGATAGTTTCCTTAAACTGTCCAGACGGACCCAGTGAATGTGTTCTGTTCTTCGCTCTTTGGGACATTGCTGTCAATGAGGAACTCCTGTGGGACTATGGTGTTCATAGAAGCAACATTGAGAGGGGAAGGGAGAGATCTTCCATGGCTTGATAACTGATGTGGTCTCATAGATGTGATCTTATATATATATATATATATATATATATATATATATATATGTGTATTTTTTAATGTGTTTGCATAACTATTGTACCAAAATTATGACAAAAATTTAACTGTACACCATTATCTGGTTAAAAATAAAAATTGGATTGTTCATTTTGTGTGTGTTTCATTGCTGTACTCTTAGGTGATCGACTTGTGCTCATACAATGTAGTATAGAAACTCTTATTTATTTGGAACATCAAACAGTGTATGTAGCAATATCTTTTCAAATGTTTTTTCCCTCCAAAATTCCATTACTGTTCAATAATGAGTGCTTGAGACTAAATGCTTCCTGATAGTTTCACACTTAATCCTTCACATTAACTCATTAACTGCAAAAGTATTATGTCTTTTCTCCACCTGTTAATTCTGACCATGCTGACCGAAAGATTATTTTGGTGTCTAATGTTAATGCCTTCGCAACTTCTGTATTTCAGTAGTTTTGAATATTTCTCATGGTGGTTGAAACATTTTTTACTTTCCAGCCTGAGTTAAACCTCTTTTTTGGCTCATTTCATCAGTAAAAGAAAAGAATGCGGTTGACCTTCCAGAGTCGAGACAGGTGCCCGTGGACTTTCCAGAGTCGAGTCAGGGGTTCGTGGACCCTTCAGAGTCAGGGTAAGTCACCGTTGACCTTTCAGAGTTAGGGTAAGTCACCGTTGACCTTTCAGAGTCAGGGTTAGTCACCGTTGACCCTCCAGAGTCAGGGCTAGTCACCGATGACCCTCCAGAGTCAGGGCTAGTCACCGATGACCCTCCAGAGTCAGGGCTAGTCACCGATGACCCTCCAGAGTCAAGGCTAGTCACCGATGACCCTCCAGAGTCAGGGCTAGTCACCGATGACCCTCCAGAGTCAGGGCTAGTCACAGATGACCCTCCAGAGTCAGGGCTAGTGACAGATGACCCTCCAGAGTCAGGGCTAGTCACAGATGACCCTCCAGAGTCAGGGCCAGTCACCGATGACCCTCCAGAGTCAGGGCCAGTCACCGATGACCCTCCAGAGTCAGGGCCAGTCACCGATGACCCTCCAGAGTCAGGGCTATTCACCGCTGGACTTCCAGAGTCAGGGCCAGTCACCGCTGACCTTTCAGAGTCAGGGCTATTCACCGCTGAACTTCCAGAGTCAGGGCTATTCACCGCTGAACTTCCAGAGTCAGGGCTAGTCACCAATAACCCTCCAGAGTCAGGGCTAGTCACCGATGACCCTCCAGAGTCAGAGCCAGTCACCGATGACCCTCCAGAGTCAGGTCCAGTCACGATGACCTTCCAGAGTCAGGTCCAGTCACCGATGACCTTCCAGAGTCAGGGCTAGTCACCGTGGACCCTCCAGAGTCAGGACTAGTTACCGTTGACCTTCCAGAGTCAAGTCAAGTCACCGGTGATCTTCAGGGACAGAGTCAAGTCACCGGTGATCTTCAAGAACAAAGGCAAGTCAACATTGATCTTCATGAACAAGTGCAAGTCACCAATGATCTCCATGAACAAGTGCAAGTCACCAATGATCTTAAGGAGCAGAGTCAGGCCACCAATGATCTTCAGGAGCAGAGTCAAGTCACCATTGATCTTCTGGAGTCCAGTCCTAACGCCATGGAACTACTGGAGCCTCTCCTCGTCTCAGCTGGATTACCAGAGTTTCTTCACGCCTCTGGGGAACTTCCAAAGCCTCGTCATGTCTCGGCTGACCGACCAGAGTCTTTCCTCGCCTCTGCTGAACTCCCAGAGCGCCCGACTGATCCTGTCGTGGCCACGGAGGCTACTCTTAACTTGTTCAGATTCTTTGTTTCAGACTTGCCCAACCAGACTCGTCCTCCTGTTGACCCGACCACATGGTTATGGTGGTCTTCTGCTCCACCCTGGAGGACTCTGGCTTCGACCACAAGGACGTGGTGGTCTTCTGCTCCGCCCTGGAGGGCTCCTGCCTTGACCACACGATTGTGGTGGTCTTCTGCTCCGCCCTGGAGGGTTTCCGCCTTGACCACAGGGGTGTTGTCACCGTTCGGTAACTGTTCGGTTCTTTAAGAATATCCCCACCGAACGGGGCGTCAGGAGAGGACACGTTGTTACAACTCGTTGTGGGGTTTTATTTACCCTGATTTATTTTTCATAAACAATTGATTAGTCCACACACATCAGCAGGTTATAAACCTGAAAGAAGCTTAGATTTTGGAGAGTTTCTTTGTAGATTTAGTTTGTTGCTGTGTTCTTCGTTGCAGTGCAAGCCTAGAGCTGCTCTTAATGTGAGAGGGGCCGTGTGTTCATGTTCAATGCCCCCGCATACGTTTTGGGCTTCAGCTGGAGATCGGCAGACATGTCAGGGAGAGAGATGAAAGGAGCATCTCGTATCGGATCACCAACCGCGCTGCTTTCATCTTCCAGGTTTCTTTCTCTACCCTTCACTTGGTCTGCTTCGTCCTCCTCCAGTTTGTCAGACAACGCCAGGACCCTCTTCTTTAGTGAGAAGTTTTGAATAGTGCGTTGCTGCTCACGTTAATAAAAAAGGCCACTCGACGTCACATGATTCAGCAGTATCATCAAGAGTTCATGACGATGTATCGATATTCTGAGCACAGCACTAGCAGGTATGGTTGAGTTTCATGACAGATGTCTTACCTTCATTCCTCCCTCCATCGCATACCAACAGCAGAGGTGGAAAGAGTACAAAAATATTCTACTCAGGTAAAAGTACCATTACATTAATGAAATTTTACTTAAGGACAGGTAAAAGTACCAGTCTAAAAATCTACTCAAGTAAAAGTAAAAAGTAGCTCATTTAAACTTTACTCAGAGTAAAAATTACTTAGTTACATTTTAACAGTTGGAGGGAGTCAAAATGGGACAGGCCAAGGGTGTCAAACTCAGTTCCTGGAGGGCCACAGTCCTGCACAGTTTAGATATAACCCTAATTAAACACACCTGATCCAGCTAATCTAATCATTTAGGTTTATTTGAAAACTACATGATATGTGTGCTGGAGCAGGGTTAGAACGAAACTCTGCAGGGCTACGGCCCTCCAGGAACTGAGTATAGGTATATTAATCTCAAACTAGTTGTTTTTAATTAAAGGAATCAGTTATTTAGAATAATAAAACATTTGGGCTGTTACCAGGCAAATCAGTATCAACAAACTCATCTTTTAATGCAGAGGAAATGCAGAAGATTCATTGGAAGTGGCATTTAGATGTATTACACTGTTTAGTGCAGGACAAGAATGCATTTAACCTGCAGTTACCAATGCATGAATAATGTTTTGATATACAAGACATAAAATGTTGAATACTCATTTGAAATGATAAGAAATTAATTATTTTAAAAAATCAAAAGATACTTTAAATGTGAAATTAAAATGGCCAGTATGTGTCAGCAAGTCACTGTAAATAAGTGAGTCATTGCGATTGAACCGAATCATTTAAACGGTTGATTCATTCAGGAACGAAACACTGTCACGTTGCTCAGAGACGCAAAACTGTGCTTTGGTGGCTGTGTTTGGAATTATTTTCTGTTGTAGAAATAGAGCTAAAAAGGCAATATGGTGTCTAAAACGCAAGTCTCTTAATTAACTTGTTTACTGAACTGTTATATATATGTATGTATATATTCATGATGATTTTTGGAGGAAACGATGGCATTCTTTGTGTGATTTTGATTTAATATATGAAATTATATAAATATGTGAATTTTCTGCCCCTATATCTTCAATTTTGTGATCATTCTAAATGCATTTTAGGAGACTGAATCACACAGTGAAAGAACGCACTATAAATGCGCGCGCACATCATTAAAACAAAAATAGCACACTCCTCACCACTGTCTTTTTGGCTAATTTGTGCAAAACCTCTTGCTAAAATGTCAAAGCTTAATTTTAACCACCAATGCAACGATGCAATTATTTAGCTTAGCCCTACATTCTTGCGAAGGGTTGATGTCTTGTCGAGATTTTATAAGCTGCTAGTTTGGTCTTCCTAGGCAAGTACAGCTTACACTGCATAATAGAGCATACATATGACCAGGGGTTCACTTCATTTCCTTCGAGTTCAACTTCAGAATATGACGGGGTTTCGTTTTCAGCGGTGTCTGCACCACTAACCCCTGTTTTGTCCGTCTGCATCTTTCTTGTGATTTTAGCGCAAGTTTGCCCTCCTGCTCATTATTTACTGACGTAGTTTCCAGGGAGCGATTTTTTTTCTTTTTTTTTTTACTCAGTAATTAATGTGTTTCAAAATGTAGCGAAGTACAATACTTCAAACAAAATATACTTAAGTAAAAGTAAAATTACAGATTAAAAAAATTACTTTAAAAAGTATTAGTACACAAAAAAGCTACTCAATTACAGTAACGCGAGTAAATGTAATTCGTTACTTTCCACCTCTGACCAACAGGTACGTCAAGAGGCTGCAGGAGCAACCTACGCCAGCACCAGAGCCACAGACAGGAGCGGTGGTCAGTCCCCCCTGGTCAGCTGCTGAGGAGGAGCCACCACAGACACTGGAGAGGTACAGAATACAGAAATACTTGTGAAGGTCACCCTCATGAGTAGGGTTTGGTAACAAAGAAATTATCTGTTTGTCATTCAGATTCCTATTCAGCCAAATGATTCAGATTTGATTTTTTTGTTTTGTTTGAAAAATAAAAAGGAAAAAGGAAAGTCATGTACACTTTGTTGTTTGTATTCATCACTGACATCAGATTTTAAGATCCCTGTTATCAATGAATTCAACACAGTGTTTTACCATTTATGTCAAAATGATTATTCTTTTCCAAATAAAAAGGAACAACTAACCTTTTTAACTCTGGAATATTTTAGTGTATTTTTGTAATCCCAGAAGGGCTGCATTGGCCTCATGGCACACAGGTAACGTTCTTGGAACTGAAACCTATTGACTTTCATATGGTTTTGGAATTGTTAAAAGAAAGAGATAAAAAAGAGCTGTTTGTCAACCCAACTTATAAAGGCACTGTGCTCTAAGTTAAGTTTATTACATATATACAGGACATCTCCACCTACCCCAGTGATGCAGCTCCCAACTCCGAGGTTTTGGGGAGCTTTTGAAGACCTGTTTCCCATTACCCTTCACAGGAAGCCTCCAACAAAGGTGCAGGCAGCAGAGGCAGGATTTGAGGACCGCAGCTACTAACACTACTGGAGGAGGCTTCAGTACAAGCTGCGGGTACAGTATATTCTTGGTAAGTGTTTACAATAATGCCAGTCACTTTACAGTCTACATTTTGTGAGCCGTGTTTGGTTAAAACTCACCTGAGGCCTTTTCCCCAGAGCAATCCACTGACAGGACTGGCCAAAAACCCCCAGCGTCTCATGTCCAGCGTGCCATTGCCAAGAAGACCAGGTGGACCACCAATGTGCCCTCCGTGGACCGTGTTCTGCTGGCGTGGCTGCCCTGCCAGGAACCGTCCCCTGTCACAGATGACCCTTTCCTCATTGCTTCTGTGGTCCATCAGAAGTGGAAAGGGCTGGCCATTAAACACTTTGAGGGGAAAGACAAAGGTGTGACTACCCACATTTGTAATTATTTTATATAACAGGAAAAGTTGTTTGCTCAAAAGCATGTTCATTTACCTTTGTGCAGGGGTCATCGCCACCATGGAGATCCAGAAGAACCAGGTCGTGTGTGACTACCACGGTGAAGTGGTCTCCAAGCAGGAAGGGGAGCGGAGGCTTGAGACGCTCTCTGGGGAGCCGTCATACCTGTTTTTCTTTAAGGGCAAGGGTGGCGATCCTCTCTGCATCGATGCACAGAAATTCCCCTGTGACTGCCACCCAGACAAAGACACTTTTGGGAGGAGGATGAATCATTCCACAAGGAGAAATAAAGTGCTGCATCGGATAGTTTCCTTAAACTGTCCAGACGGACCCAGTGAATGTGTTCTGTTCTTCGCTCTTTGGGACATTGCTGTCAATGAGGAACTCCTGTGGGACTATGGTGTTCATAGAAGCAACATTGAGAGGGGAAGGGAGAGATCTTCCATGGCTTGATAACTGATGTGGTCTCATAGATGTGATCTTATATATATATATATATATATATATATATGTGTATTTTTTAATGTGTTTGCATAACTATTGTACCAAAATTATGACAAAAATTTAACTGTACACCATTATCTGGTTAAAAATAAAAATTGGATTGTTCATTTTGTGTGTGTTTCATTGCTGTACTCTTAGGTGATCGACTTGTGCTCATACAATGTAGTATAGAAACTCTTATTTATTTGGAACATCAAACAGTGTATGTAGCAATATCTTTTCAAATGTTTTTTCCCTCCAAAATTCCATTACTGTTCAATAATGAGTGCTTGAGACTAAATGCTTCCTGATAGTTTCACACTTAATCCTTCACATTAACTCATTAACTGCAAAAGTATTATGTCTTTTCTCCACCTGTTAATTCTGACCATGCTGACCGAAAGATTATTTTGGTGTCTAATGTTAATGCCTTCGCAACTTCTGTATTTCAGTAGTTTTGAATATTTCTCATGGTGGTTGAAACATTTTTTACTTTCCAGCCTGAGTTAAACCTCTTTTTTGGCTCATTTCATCAGTAAAAGAAAAGAATGCGGTTGACCTTCCAGAGTCGAGACAGGTGCCCGTGGACTTTCCAGAGTCGAGTCAGGGGTTCGTGGACCCTTCAGAGTCAGGGTAAGTCACCGTTGACCTTTCAGAGTTAGGGTTAGTCACCGTTGACCTTTCAGAGTCAGGGTTAGTCACCGTTGACCCTCCAGAGTCAGGGCTAGTCACCGATGACCCTCCAGAGTCAGGGCTAGTCACCGATGACCCTCCAGAGTCAGGGCTAGTCACCGATGACCCTCCAGAGTCAGGGCTAGTCACCGATGACCCTCCAGAGTCAGGGCTAGTCACCGATGACCCTCCAGAGTCAGGGCTAGTCACCGATGACCCTCCAGAGTCAGGGCTAGTCACAGATGACCCTCCAGAGTCAGGGCTAGTCACAGATGACCCTCCAGAGTCAGGGCTAGTCACAGATGACCCTCCAGAGTCAGGGCCAGTCACCGATGACCCTCCAGAGTCAGGGCCAGTCACCGATGACCCTCCAGAGTCAGGGCCAGTCACCGATGACCCTCCAGAGTCAGGGCTATTCACCGCTGGACTTCCAGAGTCAGGGCCAGTCACCGCTGACCTTTCAGAGTCAGGGCTATTCACCGCTGAACTTCCAGAGTCAGGGCTATTCACCGCTGAACTTCCAGAGTCAGGGCTAGTCACCAATAACCCTCCAGAGTCAGGGCTAGTCACCGATGACCCTCCAGAGTCAGAGCCAGTCACCGATGACCCTCCAGAGTCAGGTCCAGTCACGATGACCTTCCAGAGTCAGGTCCAGTCACCGATGACCTTCCAGAGTCAGGGCTAGTCACCGTGGACCCTCCAGAGTCAGGACTAGTTACCGTTGACCTTCCAGAGTCAAGTCAAGTCACCGGTGATCTTCAGGGACAGAGTCAAGTCACCGGTGATCTTCAAGAACAAAGGCAAGTCAACATTGATCTTCATGAACAAGTGCAAGTCACCAATGATCTCCATGAACAAGTGCAAGTCACCAATGATCTTAAGGAGCAGAGTCAGGCCACCAATGATCTTCAGGAGCAGAGTCAAGTCACCATTGATCTTCTGGAGTCCAGTCCTAACGCCATGGAACTACTGGAGCCTCTCCTCGTCTCAGCTGGATTACCAGAGTTTCTTCACGCCTCTGGGGAACTTCCAAAGCCTCGTCATGTCTCGGCTGACCGACCAGAGTCTTTCCTCGCCTCTGCTGAACTCCCAGAGCGCCCGACTGATCCTGTCGTGGCCACGGAGGCTACTCTTAACTTGTTCAGATTCTTTGTTTCAGACTTGCCCAACCAGACTCGTCCTCCTGTTGACCCGACCACATGGTTATGGTGGTCTTCTGCTCCACCCTGGAGGACTCTGGCTTCGACCACAAGGACGTGGTGGTCTTCTGCTCCGCCCTGGAGGGCTCCTGCCTTGACCACACGATTGTGGTGGTCTTCTGCTCCGCCCTGGAGGGTTTCCGCCTTGACCACAGGGGTGTGGTGGTCTTACGCTCCGCCCTGGAGGACTCTGGCCTCGACCACTAGGACGTGGTGGTCTTCTGCTCTTCCCTGGGGGGCTTCATGTTGTTTGTTGTTTTTTGTTTTTGTGTTCACTCCTGTCCCTGTTCCTCTCTGTTAGTCTGGCCCTCCGTCCCTACCCTGAGCCTCCACCTATCCGCCTCCTGGTCTCTGTTTTGTGTCTGTCGTGGAGCGTCTGGGAGCCGCTCCGTAGAGGGGGGGTACTGTCACAGTGTCTGGGTTGTGTTCCCTGGGTTTCCACTAGATGTCTCCCTTTTCCACAGTGTCTGTCACTTTATGAACCTTCTGTTCCCTGATTTGGTCACCTTCCTCCTTGTTTGGGTTAATTGATTAGTCCCCACCTGTCTCCAGTTCCCTCATTACCTTCTGTGTATTTATACCCGGTCTGTCTGAGTATGTGTCACGGAGTCCTTGTCTAATGTCTTGTCATTCCGTAGTCTTGATCCTGCCTTGTGTTTTGTCTGTTCTTGTTTATTTGGATTCTCTGGTTTTGACCCTGCCTGGACGGTTTACCCTTTTGGATTGCCCCTTAATAAATATCTTACCTGCACTTGGATCTCTCCATGTTTCTTGTATCACCGAACGTGACACATGTAGTGAACTCTATTGCTTCTATTTGAATACTTATTTGCATAATTAACCTCCTGTGTTCCTCCTAGTGTCTCGTCTTCAAGTGTCTGCTTGTTCCTCCTAGTTCCTGGATAGCTAATGTGTGTGCTCCTCCTGTGTGCATTCCAGCTCCTGTAAAGGCAAAGACTCTGATTATTCCACTGGTCATATCCTTTAAACTGATCTACAAACTACACTCACCATATCATCATCGGAATCCTACACCCATTCTCCCTGTGACCTAAATAAACTTTACTGTAGACTAACATGTTGTGTCAGACCTCTTCCATTACAGAAGATCGGACCAGCACCGATGGCACAGATGAGTAACCATGATCTGTTTCAGGAGCTCATAGACCCACTATAACGAGTTCTTAATCCACCGGCACCACCACCATCACCTCCTCCATCCCATCCAGCGCTTCTTTGCCTACCATCATCGCTAGTCCCATGGCCCGACTGGTGCCCTACTCTGGCTCGGCGGAGGAGAGCAACAGATTCTTATGTCAGTGTAATCTCACATTTGAAATGCAACCACAATTATATCCCACTGACTCATTCAAAGTTTCCTTTTATTATCCCCCTGGTAACATGACCTTTGTTGCAATTTGTGGAAATGATCTGGGCCCAGGCCAGCACTGTCATTCAAAGCCTGCAGAACTTCCTAGTGCATTTTTGCAAAGTGTTTGGAAGGACAGACGGAGATACCTCTGTGGGAGAACAATTTATATTATTAGAAACGGGGTACCATGTCAACCGCCGCATACTCACTTAAGTTCAGAACTCTCGCAGCATCAAGTGGATGGAATGAGAGATTGCTGCTGACTACCTACAGACAGGTAACAGCTCGTTGTGTAGGATTCATTTGGATTGGAAAGATTCATTCAGCTATCCATCCACTGTTCAAACCGCATGCAGTCCTGTTTAGCAACACCAGTGTCTGCCACAACCTCCTACCTCTGCCTACCAGAGCCCAGTTACCCTCCAGAATCAGCTCCAGAACACATAATTATAGAGAGGCAACGGTTATCTTCAGCTGTGAAAAGAGGTTAATGGGTCAAGGTTACATCCGTCCATTTAATTCCCCTGCTGCTTCTAGTTTCTACTTCATGCCAAAGAACAGAGGCTTGAGGCCCTGTATAGATTACCGAGCTCTAAACAACATCACAATCAAGTTCCAATATCCTCTTACCTTCATGCCAAATGTCCTTGAACATCTCTGTGGAGCTACCATCTTCACAAAGTTGGACCTCCGCAGTGCCTACAACCTCATCCGGATACATGAGGGGGATGAATGGTAACTGGTAAATGGACTGAGTATCTGGTCATGCCCTATGGACTTGCCAGCACCCCCATCGTAATCCAGGATTTCATGCATTAGGTGCTCCGGGAGTTTCTTCAATTCTTTGTCTACAAAGATGACTTCCTCATCTACTCCCGGAGACACCATCTATTCTGCACCATCTATTCCTCACTGACTGAGACTGAGAAGTGTACCTTTCACCAAACCACGGTGCAAATCCTGGGGTATAACATTGATCGTACCGGAATCCAGATGAGACGGGAAGGTGTAAGCTATAACATCCTGGCCAGAACCCAATACAGTTAAGGAGCTCCAATGATTCCTCTGATTTGCCAACTTTTACCATTGCTTCGACGCCTCCACTACAGGAGTGGGGGCAGTATTGTCCCAGCAGCAAGGGAACCCAGCCAGACTCCATCCATGTGTCTTCTCTAGGAAACTCAGCCCGGCGGAAAATAATTATGACATCGGCAACCAAGAACTACTTACCATCGAGCTTGCCTTGGAGAGGAGGCATTGGCTGGAGCCCATCCATCACCGTACTGACCGACCTTAAGAATCTCCAGTATCTTTGTGAGGCTAAATGTCTGACTCCCTGCCAAGCAGGACGGGCATTATTCTTTACCAGGTTCAACTTTACCATTACTTATCGTCCTGATCCTAGAAACGCCCAGAAACCATTAACTTTCTGCCATGGCCACCAGGGTTCCTGGGCTGGGCCAAGTATGCCCAGAATTCACTGCAACAAATTTCTACTGGTCTCACTCCCTTCAAGTGCGTGCTTGGGTTCCAGCCTCCACTTTTTCCCTGGTCTGGGGAACTTTCTGATGTTTTAAGCTGTTGACTACTGGTTCCAAGAAAGCGAGAGGCTCTGGGATGCTGCTCACCACCATCTCCAACGGACGGTAATGGCTCTTCGAAGAGCTGAAACGACTACCTATCAACCAGGTCAGAAGGTATAGCTGTCAACTCAGGACATCAAACTGTGCCTACTCTGTAGGAGGCTTAGTCCCCAGATTTGTTCCATCCTGGAACAACTAAACCCGGTCACCTACAAACTCCAAATCCCCTCACAGTACAGAATTCATCCCACGTTGCACGTATCTCTGCTTAAACCTCAACATGAACCTGTCTCTCTCTCTCCACAGAGCCTGGCTAGACGGCGGAACCCCCTCTTCCCTTCATCCTGGATGAGGAGTCAGTCTACAAGGTGAAGGAGATTCTGCAGTCCTGGTGCCATGGTGGTCAGCTGGGATAGGTCATAGACTGGGAAGGATATGGACCTGAGGAACTCTCATGGGTACCTAGGACCAATATATTAGACTCTGCCTTTAATGTGAGTTCCATGCTGCCCATCCTGATCATCCGGCACCACGGGACAGAGGTAGACCACCACAAAGTCAGGGTGTTCATCCCTCAGGAGTGAGCCATGGAGGAGGGGGTATTTTAACAGATCGAATCACTGAAGACATTACAGATGCAGAAACAACCAGCCCTGAGGAGCACCTCATTGATGATAGAGGTTAAAGTCACTCTGACCCCACTACCTCAGAAGATCCCGTAGTTGTAAAGACACTTGATGACATGGAATCTCATGAAGTATTTTCTGAATTTACCCCAGCAGAACTTATCCAGGGAGGAAGGGTGGGACGGTTCAGCAAGACCCAGTACTGAGCCAAGCATGGGAGAGTGTACATGTGGTTGAGGGCCATCTACAAGATAGAGTGAGTAGACTCTCTTATTCACATTTTTTGATAAAGAAAAAATTATTGTATAGAGAATATCAGTGAAGGAGTGAAATTATAGAACAGTTGTTGGTCCCTAACAGTGTTCATTTTGTTTTAAGAAGACCAAGACTAAAAATAATCATTAACAAACATGTTTCTGTGACTAGAAAGACAAGACATTGATGAGCTAAAATTTGATAAAAACTATGACGAAATATATGCCACTTCTTTGTTAACAAGACGAAATGGGACTATAATGTTATTTGAGGACAACCGGACATTCAAAATACATCCTATAGACTACTACAATATGTGCCCCCTGGATTGCAACCGGATAAGGGGCATTCGCATATCTAGTCTCCGTATGGCAGCCGCAGTGGATGGATAGACTACCAAAATGTGAACTTGAAAACTGAAACAATTGCTGAAACAATGGCCCCTGCACCCGAAGGGGTAGGGATAAGGTGACCAGACGTCCTGTTTTTCCTGGGAGTCACAATTCGTTGTTAATTAACTTAAAGTTAGTAAAGGCGGGCTAGGTGGAATCGCGTTGATAGAAACTCTCTCTCTCTTGCGCTCGCTCCACTTCTTCAGTTCTCATGTACAGTGCGCGATCAGTTCTCAGTGCTCAAATACACATACAGCAGTCCAAATGTCTTTTGTGTAGAATATCTCTCATAAATACAGTTATTGATTAAGTGAATGTGAACAGGTCGGTGAAAACTTAACATGTGTCAGTATTGTATGCCTTCCATCTTAAAGGGACAGAATTCCTACATAACTGTGTCATTATAATGTTAACCAACAAAAGATTAAATAAATATTTTAAACTGTATCTGAAAAATGAGTTTAATTTGTATCTCTTTCGTATTTGTCTTAAGCCCCTTTCACACTGCGATTTCGTAAAATACACGGGAAATGTGTCCAGGCAGTTGTTCCCCGGTCATACTTTTATTTTTCTCCTTTCACACTGCCAGTGATTTCCAGGAATATGTACGTGCATTCACACACAACCTGTAAAGGTCCAGTAAATACACGTGACATCAGGGTGTGACGTGTAATGAACGAGTCGAAAACACTAGGCACTTTAACTTTCACTTAAGCTGGTGAACGATCTCAGCTTCAACATGAATATTGTGAAACTACTTGATCTCTGTTTCATTACAGTTTGCATATATTTTTTTGTCACAAACCTTGATCTGCCTTCAAAACACCTGGTAAAAGAGTCGCACAATAACGTGCGTCATCACTACAACACACCGTTAACGGCATTGGTTCTGGCTTTTGTTCACACAGAGCTCGTTTCGGGACTGAACGTGGCAATGCTACTAGGTCCCCAACCAAGGATCGATCCTGGAATCAATCCCAGGATTTGTTTGTGTTCACACAGAAGGCGACCCAGCAATTTTCCGGGACCAACGTGCTATGTGAAAGGGGCTTTATTGTCTTATTCTGCTTCTTTTTCAAAAATTATAAATTATACATATTAAATATATTATATATGAACAACATTCATTTGTATAAGTTGCACCCTTTTCACTACTGTTAAAGGGATAGTTCACCCAAAAAGGAAAATTGTCATCATTTAATTAAAAATTTTCCAAATTCAATCCTTGATTCAAATTTATCATAAGCTTAATTGATTTGGTCTAAAGAGAGAATAATTAATGACTATTTTTGTTTGAAGACATAGAAAATGACCAAAATAAAGGAGTCCAGTGAAGGTGTGTTTAGGGCGGGCTTTACAGGAGTGCCACGAGGATACTGGCATGACGCTTCATGATTCGGCCTCTGTGCTCGAGGTCCAAGGCTATTAGCTCCATCTGGCTCTATGTAAGCCCCAGCTTGCACTGGTCATTGGAAAAGCGGCTAATGGGTGAACAGGGGCGTAGCACCAAATTTTGGGCCCTGGGTACAAACCAACTTGCTGAGCCCCCGTACAAAATACCAAAGTGATACCAATGGGTGGGTTATTTTAAAGAAAGTCGGTAACCAAATGACTGATGGACCCCATTGACTTCCAGAGTAGGAAAAAAATACTACGGAAGTCAATGGGGACCAGTAACTGTTTAATTACCAACCTTCTTTAAAATATCTTCTTTTGTGTTTAGCAGAAGAAAGGAAATCATACAGGTTTGGAAAAACTTGAGAGAGAGTAAATGATGACAGAATTTTCATTTTTGTGTGAACTATCCCTTTAAAGTTTAAATGTGTACAATAACAATGTACCCATTTTGCTTATTTCCTCTTAACACTTAATTACTAATTACTAAGTGTTAAAACAGGCAATTCCGCTAAAAGCTCACCTTGTCTCAGTCACATCCACCTCACTGTCACTGCTTTCACCTGATGAGGGGGCTGCTGCTGCAGGGTCTGAAACTGAAATATACGGCTTCAAATGGTAGCTAAAATATCCTTTATTGTCACAATACCTTTTATAAAGTGTAGGCTAAGTACACGTTAATTGCTGATTATTGCTGATTATTTGTCTGTTTAAAATAAATATAGACTATATAATCACAGGGTACACTAACCACCAAACTAGACATTCAGTCTTTGAATTACGTTTTAAAATGTCATTTTCAATCATTAAGATGTGCATTAAACTGAGAATACATAATTATAGAGAGGCAACGGTTATCTTCAGCTGTGAAAAGAGGTTAATGGGTCAAGGTTACATCCGTCCATTTAATTCCCCTGCTGCTTCTAGTTTCTACCTAATGCCAAAGAACAGAGGCTTGAGGCCCTGTATAGATTACCGAGCTCTAAACAACATCACAATCAAGTTCCAATATCCTCTTACCTTCATGCCAAATGTCCTTGAACATCTCTGTGGAGCTACCATCTTCACAAAGTTGGACCTCCGCAGTGCCTACAACCTCATCCGGATACATGAGGGGGATGAATGGTAACTGGTAAATGGACTGAGTATCTGGTCATGCCCTATGGACTTGCCAGCACCCCCTTCGTAATCCAGGATTTCATGCATTAGGTGCTCCGGGAGTTTCTTCAATTCTTTGTCTACAAAGATGACTTCCTCATCTACTCCCGGAGACACCATCTATTCTGCACCATCTATTCCTCACTGACTGAGACTGAGAAGTGTACCTTTCACCAAACCACGGTGCAAATCCTGGGGTATAACATTGATCGTACCGGAATCCAGATGAGACGGGAAGGTGTAAGCTATAACATCCTGGCCAGAACCCACTACAGTTAAGGAGCTCCAATGATTCCTCTGATTTGCCAACTTTTACCATTGCTTCGTTCAAAACTTTAGCGGTATCACCAGCCCACTCACAATCATACTGCAAGGCGATACCTAAATCTCTGTCATGGACACCCACGATCTTAGAAGCCTTCTCCTCCCTCAAAAGAGCCTTCATGAACACCCCACTCCTAGTCCATCCAGATCCCGACCTCCAATTTGTCATTGAAGTCGACGCCTCCACTACAGGAGTGGGGGCAGTATTGTCCCAGCAGCAAGGGAACCCAGCCAGACTCCATCCATGTGTCTTCTCTAGGAAACTCAGCCCGGCGGAAATCGGCAACCAAGAACTACTTACCATCGAGCTTGCCTTGGAGAGGAGGCATTGGCTGGAGCCCATCCATCACCGTACTGACCGACCTTAAGAATCTCCAGTATCTTTGTGAGGCTAAATGTCTGACTCCCTGCCAAGCAGGACGGGCATTATTCTTTACCAGGTTCAACTTTACCATTACTTATCGTCCTGATCCTAGAAACGCCCAGAAACCATTAACATTCTGCCATGGCCACCAGGGTTCCTGGGCTGGGCCAAGTATGCCCAGAATTCACTGCAACAAATTTCTACTGGTCTCACTCCCTTCAAGTGCGTGCTCGGGTTCCAGCCTCCACTTTTTCCCTGGTCTGGGGAACTTTCTGATGTTTTAAGCTGTTGACTACTGGTTCCAAGAAAGCGAGAGGCTCTGGGATGCTGCTCACCACCATCTCCAACGGACAGTAATGGCTCTTCGAAGAGCTGAAACGACTACCTATCAACCAGGTCAGAAGGTATAGCTGTCAACTCAGGACATCAAACTGTGCCTACTCTGTAGGAAGCTTAGTCCCCAGATTTGTTCCATCCTAGAACAACTAAACCCGGTCACCTACAAACTCCAAATCCCCTCACAGTACAGAATTCATCCCACGTTGCACGTATCTCTGCTTAAACCTCAACATGAACCTGTCTCTCTCTCTCCACAGAGCCTGGCTAGACGGCGGAACCCCCTCTTCCCTTCATCCTGGATGAGGAGTCAGTCTACAAGGTGAAGGAGATTCTGCAGTCCTGGTGCCATGGTGGTCAGCTGGGATAGCTCATAGACTGGGAAGGATATGGACCTGAGGAACTCTCATGGGTACCTAGGACCAATATATTAGACTCTGCCTTTAATGTGAGTTCCATGCTGCCCATCCTGATCATCCGGCACCACGGGACAGAGGTAGACCACCACAAAGTCAGGGTGTTCATCCCTCAGGAGTGAGCCATGGAGGAGGGGGTATTTTAACAGATCGAATCACTGAAGACATTACAGATGCAGAAACAACCAGCCCTGAGGAGCACCTCATTGATGATAGAGGTTAAAGTCACTCTGACCCCACTACCTCAGAAGATCCCGTAGTTGTAAAGACACTTGATGACATGGAATCTCATGAAGTATTTTCTGAATTTACCCCAGCAGAACTTATCCAGGGAGGAAGGGTGGGACGGTTCAGCAAGACCCAGTACTGAGCCAAGCATGGGAGAGTGTACAGGTGGTTGAGGGCCATCTACAAGATAGAGTGAGTAGACTCTCTTATTCACATTTTTTGATAAAGAAAAAATTATTGTATAGAGAATATCAGTGAAGGAGTGAAATTATAGAACAGTTGTTGGTCCCTAACAGTGTTCATTTTGTTTTAAGAAGACCAAGACTAAAAATAATCATTAACAAACATGTTTCTGTGACTAGAAAGACAAGACATTGATGAGCTAAAATCTGATAAAAACTATGACGAAATATATGCCACTTCTTTGTTAACAAGACAAAATGGGACTATAATGTTATTTGAGGACAACCGGACATTCAAAATACATCCTATAGACTACTACAATATGTGCCCCCTGGATTGCAACCGGATAAGGGGCATTCGCATATCTAGTCTCCGTATGGCAGCCGCAGTGGATGGATAGACTACCAAAATGTGAACTTGAAAACTGAAACAATTGCTGAAACAATGGCCCCTGCACCCGAAGGGGTAGGGATAAGGTGACCAGACGTCCTGTTTTTCCTGGGAGTCACAATTCGTTGTTAATTAACTTAAAGTTAGTAAAGGCGGGCTAGGTGGAATCGCGTTGATAGAAACTCTCTCTCTCTTGCGCTCGCTCCACTTCTTCAGTTCTCATGTACAGTGCGCGATCAGTTCTCAGTGCTCAACTACACATACAGCAGTCCAAATGTCTTTTGTGTAGAATATCTCTCATAAATACAGTTATTGATTAAGTGAATGTGAACAGGTCGGTGAAAACTGAACATGTGTCAGTATTGTATGCCTTCCATCTTAAAGGGACAGAATTCCTACATAACTGTGTCATTATAATGTTAACCAACAAAAGATTAAATAAATATTTTAAACTGTATCTGAAAAATGAGTTTAATTTGTATCTCTTTCGTATTTGTCTTAAGCCCCTTTCACACTGCGATTTCGTAAAATACACGGGAAATGTGTCCAGGCAGTTGTTCCCCGGTCATACTTTTATTTTTCTCCTTTCACACTGCCAGTGATTTCCAGGAATATGTACGTGCATTCACACACAACCTGTAAAGGTCCAGTAAATACACGTGACATCAGGGTGTGACGTGTAATGAACGAGTCGAAAACACTAGGCACTTTAACTTTCACTTAAGCTGGTGAACGATCTCAGCTTCAACATGAATATTGTGAAACTACTTGATCTCTGTTTCATTACAGTTTGCATATATTTTTTTGTCACAAACCTTGATCTGCCTTCAAAACACCTGGTAAAAGAGTCGCACAATAACGTGCGTCATCACTACAACACACCGTTAACGGCATTGGTTCTGGCTTTTGTTCACACAGAGCTCGTTTCGGGACTGAACGTGGCAATGCTACTAGGTCCCCAACCAAGGATCGATCCTGGAATCAATCCCAGGATTTGTTTTTGTTCACACAGAAGGCGACCCAGCAATTTTCCGGGACCAACGTGCTATGTGAAAGGGGCTTTATTGTCTTATTCTGCTTCTTTTTCAAAAATTATAAATTATACATATTAAATATATTATATATGAACAACATTCATTTGTATAAGTTGCACCCTTTTCACTACTGTTAAAGGGATAGTTCACCCAAAAAGGAAAATTGTCATCATTTAATTAAAAATTTTCCAAATTCAATCCTTGATTCAAATTTATCATAAGCTTAATTGATTTGGTCTAAAGAGAGAATAATTAATGACTATTTTTGTTTGAAGACATAGAAAATGACCAAAATAAAGGAGTCCAGTGAAGGTGTGTTTAGGGCGGGCTTTACAGGAGTGCCACGAGGATACTGGCATGACGCTTCATGATTCGGCCTCTGTGCTCGAGGTCCAAGGCTATTAGCTCCATCTGGCTCTATGTAAGCCCCAGCTTGCACTGGTCATTGGAAAAGCGGCTAATGGGTGAACAGGGGCGTAGCACCAAATTTTGGGCCCTGGGTACAAACCAACTTGCTGAGCCCCCGTACAAAATACCAAAGTGATACCAATGGGTGGGTTATTTTAAAGAAAGTCGGTAACCAAATGACTGATGGACCCCATTGACTTCCAGAGTAGGAAAAAAATACTACGGAAGTCAATGGGGACCAGTAACTGTTTAATTACCAACCTTCTTTAAAATATCTTCTTTTGTGTTTAGCAGAAGAAAGGAAATCATACAGGTTTGGAAAAACTTGAGAGAGAGTAAATGATGACAGAATTTTCATTTTTGTGTGAACTATCCCTTTAAAGTTTAAATGTGTACAATAACAATGTACCCATTTTGCTTATTTCCTCTTAACACTTAATTACTAATTACTAAGTGTTAAAACAGGCAATTCCGCTAAAAGCTCACCTTGTCTCAGTCACATCCACCTCACTGTCACTGCTTTCACCTGATGAGGGGGCTGCTGCTGCAGGGTCTGAAACTGAAATATACGGCTTCAAATGGTAGCTAAAATATCCTTTATTGTCACAATACCTTTTATAAAGTGTAGGCTAAGTACACGTTAATTGCTGATTATTGCTGATTATTTGTCTGTTTAAAATAAATATAGACTATAGAATCACAGGGTACACTAACCACCAAACTAGACATTCAGTCTTTGAATTACGTTTTCAAATGTCATTTTCAATCATTAAGATGTGCATTAAACTGAGAACAATCCTGTACTTAATGTAAGAGTGTGCTCGAGCTAATTTGCATAACAATGCGGTAAAAATAGGCGCTAACGATCTGTGTTTTCGTGGGTGTTAGATTTGGATGGAGGGAAATATACAGTGTTTTCATGTAAACTTCTGACTCTGGGGAGAACTCCTCCAAGAGTAGATATGCCAATGCTCGATGATGCATTTGGAGCTCACCTTTCTTTTCAAAAAACTGAGTGAGCAACTGCTTGCCCTCATTTGCCTGTCTCTCTTTAATCTTCTATATATTTGCTTCTTATTTATTAAATATGGGCAACTGATTGATAAAACATTGATCAAAATTAAGATACAATTTATAAAAAATGAAAATCTTTTAAAAAGAGTTTTCTGTAAAACAAAGCTTAATGAAGTCGTCAAAATCATGTTTTACCAAAAACAGCGACGTTGCTCCCCATGCAGATCATCTTTGCCGCCTCCATCTCTACGTGCAGACTGAGCTTGTGCGTCATCTTCATGCCAGTTATTCAGCCAATAAAGTGTAGGCCTATGTATTTAAAAAATGTGTCTAGTACTATATAAATGACAAAGGTTTAATTTGCCATTTTTATTTCAAAGGACCCGACCGACCGCGACCTGAATATCATTAAAAATATTTTTGGATGACTCGTAACCACAGGCAACCAAGGGCAACCGCAGGCACCCGCTCATTTTGGATCAACCCGCGCATCACTGTCAGGAGCTGATAAAACAGGTGTGCCACATAGTGGGAAGTCGTGGCCTAATGGTTAGAGAGTCGGACTCCCAATCGAAAGGTTGTGAGTTCGAGTCCCGGGCTGGCAGGAATTGTGGGTGGGGGGAGTGCATGTACCGTTCTCTCTCCACCTTCAAAACCACGACTTAGGTGCCCTTGAGCAAGGCATCGAACCCCCAACTGCTCCCCGGGCGCCGCAGCATAAATGGCTGCCCACTGCTCCGGGTGTGTGCTCACAGTGTGTGTGTGTGTTCACTGCTCTGTGTGTGTGCATTTCGGATGGGTTAAATGCAGAGCACAAATTCTGAGTATGGGTCACCGTACTTGGCTGAATGTCACTTCACTCACTTACTCACTCACTCACTCACTTTTCTTTTCATTTTTGAGCCCCTGATTTTCTTTTCTTAAGGAAAGACATGACTCTTCCCCTGTCTTCCTAGTTTATATCACGGCTAACTGGAAGTCCAGGCTCATTAACCGATTCACCGCAGGTCCGCAGCAGAAGCACCTGAACTTTGCGCATCTTGTCATTTTAAAATTGCATATAGCATTAAAGTTTACATATAGTTTTGGATCTTTTGTGATTCTGGCTGTCATCCTTTCTTGCATTGTCTTGAGCCTTCACTTTGCCAATTATAAGCTACCTTGTTAGTAGCCTGGATAGCCCACAGTCATTATGCTACACCTTATCGTCTTCTCCTGGATGTAAAATGTTCTACAGTACATTTTAACATTTCATAATGTTAAAGGTGCAATAGGTGATTGTCTTCAGAATTTTTTTTTTTGTTATACTGGTTGAAAGTCTCATCACATCCCGAAAGCAATCATTAAGTTTAGGGGTTTAAATTTATTTATCTTGTTACATGTTTTCTCTTGTTAAGTAATGAATGAACACACACAGAGACAAAGAAAAAACAAGTCCACGTGGAACGTAACATTTCCCCCCTAAAAAAAGAAAAAAAAAAAAACATTTTTTTTTCTTTCATCTTGCATGATGTACATTAGCCTAGGCTCTGGATAAAGTGTCCGCAATTATATTATCTGAACCTTTCTTGTGTTTAATGACTAAATTGTACCCTTGTACCATCAAAGACCAGCGCATCAGCCTCTGATTCTGGTTATACATGCGACCTAGAAACACTAGAGGATTGTGATCCATGAAAACAATTACAGGCAAAAAGTTGAGCTCACATATACATCAAAATACTGTAACGCCAATGTTTCCTTTTCAATCGTAGAGTAGTTCAGTTGATGTTTATTGAACTTACGTGAAAAGTAACATACTGGATGGTCAATACCATAAGAGTCTTCTTGCACCAGCACTGCCCCCGCACCAACAGAACTTGCATTGATTTCAAGTTTGAAGGTTCTTTCAACATCAGGAGCCAGTGATGCGCGGGTCAATGTATTAATAACCCGCACCCGACCAACGTTTTCAACTAACCTGCCCACAACTCGGAACGCAAAAAAAAAAATAGATATATATTGTACCCGACCCGCTTCCTGACCCGCATTTTTAAAAAGCAGTGAATGCTCATTGTAGCGTCATTGGGCCATAGGAACGTAGGCAAAACTAACAAGGCAAAACAAAAAAAAAACAAAAAAAACTTAATATATTATAATTTTGTCAAGATTTATAAAAAATCGTCAGTAAGCTCATAATTTGTACTAAAATAGTCTAGTCTGGCTATGTCTATTTGTATGTTTCCGCAAGGTCAGCAGACATTGAGGCTCGGGTTTGTTCCGATCAGAGCTCGTGAGCGGAGAGCGCATTTCTCCATATGTTACGCTTCACTCGCTCATTCTGTGGGCTCTCGCTCAACCCAGAATGGCCTGCTGGTTCAAAAATATGCAAGGAGTCATTTAATTGTTTAGTAATAAACTGGTGTTTTCTGTGTTGCAGCTAAGATGAAGTGAAGTGAAGTGACATTCAGCCAAGTATGGTGACCCATACTAAGAATTTGTGCTCTACATTTAACCCATCCGAAATGCACACACACACACACACACAGAGCAGTGGGCAGCCATTTATGCTGCGGCGCCCGGGGAGCAGTTGGGGGTTCGATGCCTTGCTCAAGGGCACCTAAGTCGTGGTATTGAAGGTGGAGAGAGAACTGTATATGCACTCCCCCCACCCACAATTCCTGCCGGCCCGGGACTCAAACTCACAACCTTTCGATTGGGAGTCCGACTCTCTAACCATTAGGCCACAACTTCCCCAAGATGAAGTTGACAATGCAGACTCGCCATGAACGCCAGAGAGAAATGCACATTTCATATGGATTACATCATCAGAGAATAGCCCATTTATTTTCGTTTGAATATTTTTGTTTAAAAGAAGACATTTCAAGCATTCTGTAATATATAGCCTATATTTCTCAAATCTGTGAGGCACATGCTGAGTTTCGGCACCCTCCAGTTCACATGCAATGCAAGTGATCGTGCCGGCGCCTTATTACATTATCTGCTAGGCTATATATTTGCTTCTTATTTATTAAATATGGGCAACTGATTGATAAAACATTGATCAAAATTAAGATACAATTTATAAAAAATGAAAATCTTTTAAAAAGAGTTTTCTGTAAAACAAAGCTTAATGAAGTCGTCAAAATCATGTTTTACCAAAAACAGCGACGTTGCTCCCCATGCAGATCATCTTTGCCGCCTCCATCTCTACGTGCAGACTGAGCTTGTGCGTCATCTTCATGCCAGTTATTCAGCCAATAAAGTGTAGGCCTATGTATTTCAAAAATGTGTCTAGTACTATATAAATGACAAAGGTTTAATTTGCCATTTTTATTTCAAAGGACCCGACCGACCGCGACCTGAATATCATTAAAAATATTTTTGGATGACTCGTAACCACAGGCAACCAAGGGCAACCGCAGGCACCCGCTCATTTTGGATCAACCCGCGCATCACTGTCAGGAGCTGATAAAACAGGTGTGCCACATAGTAAAGCTTTGACATCATCAAAGGCTTTCTGACAGTTGTCATTCCACAGAAAAGTGCACAAAGGGCTAAGGGGAGACATCAGAGGATTGGCCACAGTAGAAAAATTCTTGCAGAAACTCCGTTAATAACAGGCCATCCCTAGGAATCTACCGAGTTCCTTGCGAGTAGCAGGAACAGGAAATTCTGCAGTCGCAGTCACTTTTGCCTCTATTGGTCTTACCTGTCCTTGACCCACTTCTTTGCCCAAGTTCATAACTGTAGCTTGACCAAATTCACATTTGGCCAGATTTAACGTCAGTGAAGCTTTAGCAAGGTGGTCAAATACCTCTCTTAACGTTGAGACATGTGCAGACGAATTAAGTGAATAAATTACAAGATCATCCAAATATGCGCTAATATGCGGAACACCATAACACAATATTGCTGGAAATCATCTTGGGTCACAAAAGCAGAAATATCAGATGCACGTGATGTTAAAGGCACCTGCCAGTAACCTTTCAGTAAATCTAATTTACTGACAAATTTAGCGGACCCCAGATTGTCCACACAGTCCTCCATACGAGGTAGTGCAAAACAATCAGGAACAGTTACTGCGTTTAGTACGAGAAGGAATGTCATAAAATAACGAAGGAAAGTCATGAATTAATTTTTTCACATAATTTCTATGAGACTCAGACAGGTGAAACAAATGAGAATCTAAATCGGCCAGCACCTCAAGAGTTCTTCAACCTGGCGCACTGCTGATATGTGTGTCGTACCAAAACTCCATCATCTTCCTTGTCCTGCATAGCAGTGAAATCAAATGCCTCACACGTAAGCGCAGTAGCACAAGATGTACTCGACTCATTAACTTTAAAAACATCTTGCGATGACTCTCTAACATGATATGCCTTCAGCATATTTACATGACATACGCAAGATTTCTTTCGGCGATCCGGAGTACAAATCACGTAATCAGTGTCGCTTATTTTTCTAGTCACTTCATACGGACCTGAAAATCATGCAGACAAGGCAGAACCAACTACAGGCAATAAAACTAGCACCTGATCACCCTCCTTAAAATGACGTTGAACAGTTTTACGGTCGAATTTACTCTTCATTGCCACTTGAGCATTTAGTAATGATTCTCGTGCCATTGTACAAGCCTTGTGCAGTCTCTCATGAAATGTACTCACGTAATCCAGCACCGTGGTAGTAGCACTCGACTCATTAGCTAGAATATCTTCTTTAAGCATCTTTTAAGGACCCCTCACAGTATGACTGAAAACAAGGTCAGCAGGACATCTTGTACTGCTTCTCTAGCAGCAAACAAAACTAAAGCTATCCCCTCGTCCCAGTCTTTACTCGTATCTATACGATACGGCCTGCGGGTGTCGCTGTTGGACAGTGTTTTTTTCTCTACTTCCTGTTGGCCTTCTGTAGCAAATTGTAGCTCCGTGTAGCTGTTTTTATTTTATTTTTTTCTCTAGAATCTTTATCTTACTATCACTCTCTGTTTTTTAAAGTGGTAAAATATAACTTAATTCACACCATCTTTCTGATATTATCGATCAATCTTATCAGATTAACTTTGATCGTTCACTTTTATTTTATTTCCGTGAGTGCAGTACACCTGCAAAGCGTTAGCACTCGTTAGCTTGTCATTAGCGTTTTCATTCGAACCTATCGCTGTTTTCTTTTCTCCTCTCCCTTGCTCCAGTTTTTCACAAGTTCATCAAACAACCGCAGTAAGAATTTTCATCAAGCATGGTGAGTAATGGCTTCTCCTATCATTGTTTCTTGCACCTCTTGCCACATGTACAGTTTATCTATCTCTGTCGCTGATGAGGGATTCACATGTGATAAATGCAGGGAAATAGTTAGGCTGACAGAGAAGGTTTCAGAATTAGAGACACGCATCCAAACTTTAATTGAGGACAGTAAAAATGTTAGGGCTCTAGATACGGCTTTGGATGCGTCTAGCTCAGGGATTCCTGTACATTGTTCGGTTCCGGAAACAGAGCCCCAGCAGCAGGGCAACTGGGTGACGGTGAGGCAGCGTAGTCGTGGGTCAAAACACCGCTCTTCTGTTCCGATCAAAACATTAAACCGGTTCTCCCCACTCAGTGATGCACCCACTGAGAAACCTGATGAAAGTGCTCTAGTTATTGGTGATTCTATTGTACGGAACGTGAATATAGAGACACCAGCCACCATAGTCAAATGTTTACCGGGAGCCAGAGCGCCTGACATCTTGGCAAATTTAAAAGTGCTGGCTAATGCTAAACGTAAATACAGTAAGATTGTTATTCATGCCGGCGCAAATGATGTTCGACTTCGCCAGTCGGAGATCACTAAAAATAACATTAAAGAGGTGTGTGAACTTGCAAGCACGATGTCAGACACTGTAATATGCTCTGGTCCCCTCCCTGCTTACCGTGGTGATGAGATGCATAGCAGATTGTCATCACTCAATGGCTGGATGTCTAAGTGGTGCCCACAGAATAACATAGGTTTCATAGACAATTGGACGAGCTTTTGGGGCAGACCTGACCTGTTTAAAAGAGATGGTCTTCATCCCTCCTGGGGTGGCGCCACTCTTCTCTCTAGAAATATGGCAAATAGTCTTAGTGTTTATACTTGACTAACTGGGGCCCAGGTCAGGAAGCAGACAGACTGGCTAAACCGACCGTCTGCTAGCTACCTCCCGTCACAGAGGTCAGTTAATTCTCAGCACATAGAGACTCTTTCAACTAGATATCACACTATAGAGACTGTGTCTGTTCCCCGAACTAGAAAATAAAAAAACGTCCAAACCAAGTTAAGATTAACAATTTAATTGAGGTTCAACAAATAAAAAACAGAAGCAATATGGATAAACAAATGATAAAGCTTGGCTTATTGAATATCAGATCCCTTTCTACGAAAACACTTTTTGTAAATAATATGATCACTGATCATAATATAGATGTACTCTGTTTGACAGAAACCTGGCTAAAACCTGATGATTACATTATTTTAAATGAGTCCACCCCCCAAGATTACTGTTATAAACATGAGCCACGTCTAAAAGGCAAAGGTGGAGTTGTTGCTTCAATTTATAACAACGTTTTCAGGATTTCTCAGAGGGCAGGCTACAAGTATAACTCGTTTGAAGTAATGGTACTTCATATAACATTATCCAAAGAAACAAATGTTAATGATAAATCCCCTGTTATGTTTGTATTGGCTACTGTATACAGGCCACCAGGGCACCATACAGACTTTATTAAAGAGTTTGGTGATTTTACATCCGAGTTAGTTCTGGCTGCAGATAAAGTTTTAATAGTTGGTGATTTTAATATCCATGTTGATAATGAAAACGATGCATTGGGATCAGCATTTATAGACATTCTGAACTCTATTGGTGTTAGACAACACGTTTCAGGACCTACTCATTGTCGAAATCATACTCTAGATTTAATACTGTCACATGGAATTGATGTTGATGGTGTTGAAATTATTCAGCCAAGTGATGATATCTCAGATCATTATTTAGTTCTTTGCAAAATTCATATAGCCAAAATTGTAAATTCTACTTCTTGTTACAAGTATGGAAGAACCATCACTTCTAACACAAAAGACTGCTTTTTAAGTTATCCTCCTGATGTATCCAAATTCCTTAGCATATCCAAAACCTCAGAACAACTTGATGATGTAACAGAAACTATGGACTCTCTCTTTTCTAGCACTTTAAATAAAGTTGCTCCTTTACGCTTAAGGAAGGTTAAGGAAAACAGTTTGACACCATGGTATAATGAGCATACTCGCACCCTAAAGAGAGCAGCCCGAAAAATGGAGCGCAGCTGGAGGAAAACAAAACTAGAGGTATTTCGTATTGCTTGGCGGGAAAGTAACATATCCTACAGAAAAGCATTAAAAACTGCTAGATCCGATTACTTTTCTTCTCTTTTAGAAGAAAACAAACATAACCCCAGGTATTTATTCAATACAGTGGCTAAATTAACGAAAAATAAAGCCTCAACAAGTGTTGACATTTCCCAACACCACAGCAGTAATGACTTTATGAACTACTTTACTTCTAAAATCGATACTATTAGAGATAAAATTGCAACCATTCAGCCATCAGCTACAATATCGCATCAGACAGTGCACTATAGATCCCCTGAGGAACAGTTCCACTCATTCTCTACTATAGGAGAGGAAGAATTGTATAAACTTGTTAAATCATCTAAACCAACAGCATGTATGTTAGACCCTATACCATCTAAGCTCCTGAAAGAGGTGCTTCCAGAAGTCATAGATCCTCTTCTGACTATTATTAATTCCTCATTGTCATTAGGACATGTCCCAAAAGCCTTCAAACTGGCTGTTATTAAGCCTCTCATTAAAAAACCACAACTTGACCCCAAAGAACTAGTTAATTATAGACCAATCTCGAATCTCCGTTTTCTGTCCAAGATACTAGAAAAGGTGGTATCCACACAATTATATTCCTTCTTAGAGAAAAATGGTATATGTGAGGATTTCCAGTCAGGATTTAGACCGTATCATAGTACTGAGACTGCTCTTCTTAGAGTTACAAATGATCTGCTCTTATCATCTGATCGTGGGTGTATCTCTCTATTAGTTTTATTGGATCTTAGTGCTGCGTTTGACACAATTGACCACAACATTCTTTTGCATAGACTTGAATACTTTGTTGGCATCAGTGGAAGTGCATTAGCATGGTTTAAATCGTACTTATATGACCGCCATCAGTTTCATAGCAGTGAATGAAGATGTATCCTATCGATCACAAGTGCAGTATGGAGTACCTCAAGGCTCAGTACTAGGGCCGCTACTCTTCACGCTTTATATGTTACCCTTGGGAGATATCATCAGGAAACATGGTGTTAGCTTTCACTGTTATGCTGATGATACTCAGCTCTATATTTCTTCGCAGCCCGGTGAAACACACCAATTTGAAAAACTAATGGATTGCATAGTCGATATAAAAAACTGGATGACGAGTAATTTCTTACTGCTAAATTCTGAAAAAACAGAGGTGTTAATTATAGGACCTAAAAACTCTGCTTGTAATAACCTAGAACACTGTCTAAGACTTGATGGTTGCTCTGTCAATTCTTCATCATCAGATAGGAACCTAGGTGTACTACTTGATCGCAATCTTTCCTTAGAAAGCCACGTTTCTAGCATTTGTAAAACTGCATTTTTCCATCTCAAAAATATATCTAAATTACGGCCTATGCTCTCAATGTCAAATGCAGAAATGTTAATCCATGCATTTATGACCTCAAGGTTAGATTATTGTAATGCTTTATTGGGTGGTTGTTCTGCACGCTTAGTAAACAAACTACAGCTAGTCCAAAATGCAGCAGCAAGAGTTCTTACTAGAACCAGGAAGTATGACCATATTAGCCCGGTCCTGTCAACACTGCACTGGCTCTCTATCAAGCATCACATAGATTTTAAAATATTGCTTATTACTTATAAAGCCCTGAATGGTTTAGCACCTCAGTATTTGAATGAGCTCCTTTTACATTATAATCCTCTACGTCCGCTATGTTCTCAAAACTCAGGCAATTTGATAATACCTAGAATATCAAAATCAACTGCAGGCGGCAGATCCTTTTCCTATTTGGTGCCCAAACTCTGGAATAACCTACCTAACATTGTTCGGGAGGCAGAAACACTCTTGCAGTTTAAATCTAGATTAAAGACCCATCTCTTTAACCTGGCATACACATAACATACTAATATGCTTTTATTATCCAAATCCGTTAAAGGATTTTTAGGCTGCATTAATTAGGTAAACCGGAACCGGAAACACTTCCCATAACAACCTATGTACTTGCTACATCATTAGAAGAATGGCATCTAAGCTAATATTTGTCTGTTTCTCTCTTGTTCCGAGGTCACCGTGGCCACCAGATCCAGTCTGTGTCCAGATCAGAGGGTCACTGCAGTCACCCGGATCCAGTACGTATCCAGACCAGATGGTGGATCAGCACCTAAAAAGGACCTCTACATCCCTGAAAGACAGCGGAGACAAGGACAACTAGAGCCCCAGATACAGATCCCCTGTAAAGACCTTGTCTCAGAGGAGCACCAGGACAAGACCACAGGAAACAGATGATTCTTCTGCACAATCTGACTTTGCTGCAGTCTGGAATTGAACTACTGGTTTCGTCTGGTCAGAGGAGAACTGGCCCCCCAACTGAGCCTGGTTTCTCCCAAGGTTTTTTTCTCCATTCTGTCACCGATGGAGTTTCGGTTCCTTGCCGCTGTCGCCTCTGGCTTGCTTAGTTGGGGACACTTCATCTACAGCGATATCGTTGACTTGATTGCAAATAAATGCACAGACACTATTTAACTGAACAGAGATGACATAACTGAATCCAATGATGAACTGCCTTTAACTATAATTTTTGCATTATTGACACTGTTTTCCTAATAAATGTTGTTCAGTTGCTTTGATGCAATGTATTTTGTTTAAAGCGCTATATAAATAAAGGTGACATTGACATTGACACCTATACAATACCGGCGCAACATTGCTTTCATGGTCTGATGAAACCGTTCCAACACTCTCTGGATGGTAGCCACTCGAAATTCTGTGAGAAATATTCAAAGTCTTTAACACTTGTGTAAAAATATTTGACAAAAAATTTGCATCTTTGGTAATCCAAACATTGAAAAGAATTTTACAAGCACATTGCTAATCACTGGTGCCATAACTTTCCTCAGTGGTATCGCTTCGGGAAAACGCGTCGCTGTACACATTATTGTTAACAAGTATTGATTAACAGATCTTGATTTTGGTAGAGGGCCAACACAGTCCACAATAACACGCTCAAAAGGCTCTCCCATCACTGGTATAGGAACCAGCGGTGCGCGCGAAATCACCTGGTTTGGCTTACCTGAGAATTGACATGTCACACATGTTCTACAAAATTTGGCCAAATCAGCCTTCATTCGGGGGCCAAAAAAAGTGTCTCTGAATTCGATGGTACGTTTTCTTAATACCCAAGTGCCCAGACAACTCGACGATTTGGACCACAAAAGTCCAATCCGAATCACCCCCAACATCCGCACACCACCAACACATCAGCAAACCGTTCTGCATATAATAAGCATTTCTCCTCTTCCATGCCGCCTCCACAGAAACGACAGAGGAAAACACTTTCGCAGGGAAAAATAATCTTTTTGAGCTGCGATAATTTTCTCACTGCTGACTTATAAGTTTAAATCATCTTACTTCAAAACAGTGACTTTGTCATTTGGCTTACCTATCTCAGCCAACAGAGCATCGTTCGCAATCGTAGGTGCCATGAAAGTGGAGGATAAATCGTCTGCATCAGCGAATTTACGAGCTCGTGAATTTACGAGAATTTCTGCTCGTGTCACAGCACTAACAGGAGAAACCTCAGGGAATTTCTCTCACAATTCATCAGTGCAATCCGACAAAACAGGTTTATCACAGACTTCCAGCAGAGGAAAAATGTTACTATATCAATAGAGAATGGTAATGTATCAGCCACTATAAACAAGTGCATCGCCCCTGTATCCCGCAACATAGTCACCTTGACTTGATCCAGAGGTTGTTCACTAACAGACACAAATCCTTCCATCAGGAAAGGCTGATAACTAACACCCAAGTCATCACAACTCTCACAGTCTGTGCGATCAACAGTCTTAACAAAGGCGACACTTTTAGTACTAGCACCCTGCTCCTTGCGTTTTAAAAAGTCAGCAATAAGGTGTCCCGGCTTACGACAATAAAAACATTCCCTCCCTTCCTTCACTTTTGGAACATTTTTCGAACGCCATTGATCTTTCAAAACAGCGGGAACAGACAAAACCTTCTCAGTACGAGCAGGAGTAAAACCACCCTTGTGAGTCAACACAAACTCATCAGCACAAACAGACGCCTGGGACAATGATGTCACCTTTTGCTCATTAAGATATACAACAATACGCTCAGGAGTACAACTTTTAAATTCCTCCAACAAAACCAACTCACGTAAAGCATGAAAATCTGACACTTTATTCGATCCAATCGATTCGATTCATCCAGCTGTCCTTCCGCTTCGCCACTCGTATGCAGTCATGCTTAGAAGAGCACCAGGGCCAGGCACAGTCCTCCACACCGCTTTGCCGACCAGAGAACGTCAGCTCCCCAGAACCAGCCAACGAACCCATGATAGTGGACTCTTACCGCCTCACTATGGCGGAGCGTCAGAGATGGCTGGCCCAGAACCTGTGTCTGTACTGTGCAGCTCCGGGGCATACCATTGCTGTGTGCCCTGTCCGTCATCCTCGTCCTATGGTGAGTGCCATTCTCCCTTCACGATACAAAATGAAACCACTCACCACTGTTGTGACACTTACTGCCGCTGATGTATCTCGCTGATGTTTCCACCCTCCTCGATTCTGGGTCAGCCGGCAACTTCATCTCCGGCGCCCTCTGCCGTCAGCTCAGGCTCCCAACCACGGCCACGCCGGCCGCTTACCAGATCCACACAATCACCGGCAGGCCGTTAAGCAAAAAATATGTATGTCACTGTGTGGGTCCCATTTCCCTCCAGACAGGACTCCTACATCATGAGGAAATCCGAAGCTTGCTTTCAATCATGTATCTCCGGCTGCCCTGTTCCCTTGGAACATCCCCCTGAACCGCTACCAGTTTACTCCACATCCATTGAAAGCCCTGTCGTGAACCAATCCATCTCCATTCCCCAGTGCTACGCCCCCTTCAGCGATGTCTTCTGCCCTAAGCGGGCCTCCAAGCTGCCTCCACACCGGCCGTGGGACTGTGCAATAGATCTGCTGCCGGGTGAACCAGTGCCAAGGGGACGGATATATCCCCTATCCGTTCCCAAGGAGAAGGCCATGGAGGACTACATCAAGGAGGCGCTGGCACAAGGATACATCCGCCCATCTACCTCCCCTGCTGTGTCCAGCTTCTTCTTCGTGGCCAAGAAAGATGGAGGTTTGCGGCCATGCATTGATTATAGAGCCTTAAATAAGATAACTCAGAAATTCCGGTATCCACTTCCCCTCGTCCCAGCGGCCCTGGAATGTCTCCGTGGTGCCACTGTATTCACCAAGTTGGACCTCCGCAGCACGTATAACCTCATCTGGATACGTGAGGGGGACGAGTGGAAGACCGCCTTCACCACCCCTACCGGCCATTATGAGTACTGCGTCATGCCATATGGGCTTGTAGACACCCCCTCCGTATTCCAGGATTTCATACACGAGGTGCTCCGGGATTTCCTCCACCAGTTCATCCTAGTTTACATTGATGACATCCTGATATACTCCCGGAGCCTGGCAGAACATCAGCGCCACGTTGCGGAGGTCCTGCGACGCCTGAGGGACTACAAGCTTTATCTGAAAGCAGAGAAGTGTTCATTCCATCAACCCTCAGTGCAGTTCCTTGGGTATACCATCGACCGCAGTGGCATCCGCATGGACGAGGGGAAGGTGAGCGCAGTCAGGGACTGGCCCATTCCAACCACTATTAAGGAACTGCAACGATTCCTTGGCTTCGCCAACTTTTATAGACGATTCATTCAGAATTTTAGTACAATCACCAGCCCTCTAACCAACCTCCTTCGCCAGAAGCCCAAATCTCTGTCTTGGACTCCTGCTGCCACCGAGGCCTTCCAGGCCCTCAAGCGAGCCTTCACGACCGCCCCACTACTTGTACATCCAGACCCCGATCTGCCATTTATAGTGGAATTGGACGCCTCTACCACCGGAGCGGGAGCGGTCCTTTCATAGCAGCAGGGGACTCCCAGCCGCCTCCATCCATGTGCCATCCATGTTCTTCTCCAGGAAACTCAACCCGGCGGAGGTAAACTATGACATCGGGAATATTCAATTCAATTCAATTCAATTCAAGTTTATTTGTATAGCGCTTTTTACAATACAAATCGTTACAAAGCAACTTTACAGAAAATTATGTTTCTACAATATTTAGTAGTAGCTAGTAGTTTGTGCACGTTTGACAGGATTTTAGAAAAATAAAAATAATAATACAAGACGTAGTCAGCTAGATGATGAACTATCAATATTATTAATTAATAGTAATTATATGATGCAGTCACACAAGTAGCAATATTTGTTAGTTCTGTTTGTTGATTCAAGGTTAGCGTCATCTGGGGTCCTCTGAGGGTCAGCATCATCTCTTCTCAGGTGTTCTGGATCCAGACTGGAGCTTGTGTAAATCCTAGTTACCACGGGATGTTAATCCCGTGGCAAAACATAGAAACAAAATAGGGAGTTACTTGCCATCAAACTTGCCCTGGAGGAGTGGAGACATTGGCTGGAGGGAGCCAAACATCCATTTCAAGTTCTCACTGACCACAAGAACCTGGAATACCTTAGAGCAGCCAAGAGACTCAACCCCAGACAGGCACGCTAGGCGTTATTCTTCACCCGCTTCCAGTTTTCCATCTCCTACCGCCCCGGGGCAAAGAACGTAAAGGCCGATGCTCTATCCAGATGTCACGCACCTGAAGAAAGGTCAGAAAACCTGGAACCCATCCTCCAGGACAAGGTCATAGCACTCTACTTATCCACTCCACCCATACATCACTTGGCACTGGTCACCCGGGGGTCCATGAAACCCTCTCATTGCTACGGGAACGCTTCTGGTGGCCCAACATGGCCTCGGATGTCAGAAGGTATGTGAGTGGATGTACCAGCTGCGCCATGTCCAAGAGTCCTCGCCATCTACCATCTGGCAAACTTCATCCTCTGCCCGTTCCCAATCGTCCGTGGTCACACCTAGGGGTGGATTTCATCACGGACCTTCCACTCTCTGACAATAGCACATGTATACTAGTAATTGTGGATCGATTTTCTAAAGCTTGTCGTCTTCTTCCTCTGAAGGGCCTACCCACTGCCATGGAAACGGCAGAACTGATGCTTAACCATGTCTTCAGGTACTTCGGCATCCCAGAAGACATCGTGTCAGATCGGGGCCCCCAGTTCATCTCCCGGGTATGGAGAGCGTTTCACTCCCTCCTAGGTGTGGCCATCAGCCTGTCCTCCGGCTATCACCCACAATCGAACGGGCAGACGGAGAGGAAGGTCCAGGAGATCGGACGCTTCCTCCGCACCTTCTGTCACGGCCACCAGAACTCCTGGAACCAGTTCCTGGGGTGGGCCGAGTATGCACAGAACTCCCTCCGTCAACCCACCACTGGACTCACATCCTTCCAGTGCGTACTCGGCTACAAGCCACCTCTATTCCCCTGGTCTGGAGAGCCCTCGGATGTTCCCACAGTCGACTACTGGTTTCGGGAGAGCGAGAGGGTCTGGGACGCGGCTCATCACCAGCTACAACGGGCGCTTCGCAGACGCAGGACGACAGCCGACCTTCGCCGGTCCGAGGCCCCCCAACACCCACCCGGTCAGAAGGTTTGGCTGTCTTCCCGGGACATCCGCCTGCTAGGGCTGGGGTAAACGATTATTTTATAAACGATTAATCTAGCGATTATTTTTTTCGATGCATCGATTAATCTAACGATTAATTTTTCCTGCCCGATTCGATTTCGATTATCTCCCCATTAATTGACTACTAACAATTTATACATGTTGATTTACATATCTGAATGAAAAAAACATGAATTCCTTAACATTGCAATATATGTTTATCTCTCTTAAAATTACAAAATAAAAGACTGACTAAGAATGCATTACTTTGCACTTGTATAGAGATAGCATTCAATAAAACCTTGAAGCCTTGAAAACACATAGCTTACTGAAACAAGCTTACTGAACACATAGGGTCTAGCTTACTGAAAAAAAGTTCTTCTTTCAGATGAAAATAACAACAACTTGATGTCTAGCATTCAATATATATATATATAATTCAAAATACTTGTTTAGAGCAATTGAAAGAATACAGTAACCAATGTTAACTTTAGGGCTTTAAGCTAATACAGAGAGTGCTTTTTCCAAAATATAAAAAATAAAAATTAACAGTGGGAGCCAGCAGCCTGTCATGGAGAAAAAAAAAATCTCCGAATGCTCCACGTGAAACTTTGGGCGTTCCGCCCTTTTTCTATCGTGTTTAATGATTTTGGTTATTATGCACGATGGAGCGAGAGAAAGAGGGAGAGAGAGAGCAAGAAGCGCTCGTGTTGTTTGAAGACTGTGAGTGCGCGCGCAGCCGGGGCTCTCTCTCGTACGTGCCCTGTCACTGTCACTCACCGATCAAATAAGGCTTTGACAGCCGCCAAAAAGAAAGATCAATGCAGAAAAACCCCTGGATTGGTTATATAACGTTGGACAGAATGTTGATCCGGCCATCGCGTATATTCAGCGCACATAAAATAAACGTTTTGCAAACGTTTTTTATGGAAATAAAAACAGGTCGACGAATCGATGCGCATATTTTGCGTCGACGTATTTTTTGCGTCGACATCATCGATGACCTCGACGCGTTGTCCCAGCCCTACCGCCTGCGTCTACCCTGCCGCAAGCTTAGTCCCAGATTCATTGGCCCGTTCACCATCACCCAGCAGATAAATCCAGTCACTTATAAACTCCAGTTTCCCCCTGAGTACCGGATTCACCCTACATTTCATGTATCACTCCTGAAACCTCACCATCCCTCTGTTTCTCCCTCCACAGAACCTGGCGAGATGGAAGCCCCCCCTCCTCTCCTCCTAGATGACGGCGAAGCTTATACAGTCAAGGACATCCTGGACTCCCGGCGGCGTGGTGGGCAGCTGGAATACCTTGTGGACTGGGAAGGATACTGTCCAGAGGAACGTTCCTGGGTCCCACGCAACGACATCTTGGTTCCCGCCTTACTGGAGACCTTCCATGCCAGTCACCCCAACCGACCAGCTCCCAGGGGAAGAGGACGCCCACCACGTCGTCGGGGTCCACGGCCCTCAGGAGCGGGCCCTGGGGAGGGGGGTACTGTCACAAACACGCCAGGTTCCACCTCCACACAATCACAGCGCACACCTTCACCTGAATACTAGTCATCACCACCTGCTCCTCATCACCCACTCATCAGCGCTGCACCATAAAAGCCACACACACGCACTCAGTCATCGTCCGGTCACGTTCGCGACAAGATCATTCCTGTATGCTTACTATTAGGACTAACTCCTCTTCTACCCTCTCTCTAAGGATTGCCTCCGAAGATACCGATTCCCCTAAAGTGCGTGTGTGTGGTTCACCTACCCTTCCAGAAGTCACTACCTTCCCGGCACGGATCCCAATGCCCATCCACTCCTCACTACCTGCTCCTCTGCTTGTGTCTCTAATGAACCAACTTCATCTGATACTCCTCTGTCTCCAGTGTGATCCGTAACACAAGACTGTCTTGGCTTCGGAACGCTCCGCCTCACCAGTCTCAATCGCATCCTCCTCACCTGAGGGGCAAACTTCAGAGCTCAGAGGCTGCTTCTCAGATTTGTCAGCCACCTTCAACTCGCCTAAATTCCTCAACTCCTGTACTACAATGTCTTTAATTTCACACTTAAGCTGCTGCTTAGAAGCTCTAATATGAAAATGATCAGCAATGCTCAATAAATCATACTTCCTACAATTATCTAGCTGTTCAATAGTTGGTGCACTCGCAAAACTAACCAGATCGAAATCAGCCATTCTAATTAAACTTACCACCACAAACACCAAACTCCAAAGTAACCTAATATATGATTTTATACGGCCCAAAACCTGCACTCCCTTTTCATATAAACAATACCTCGTTCATGGTTGCTCCACCCTCACACAAGCAACAGCACTCACAAAATTCATCCCAAAAGAGAAAAAAGGTATCCCATTAAAGGAATATCCCACCGCTGCCACCACCAAATGTTACGTGTTTAAAGATGTTAAACGGCATGATTACGCAACACTTGCTTGAGTAACTGTTGACGTGAGCGAGCAGTAAAAAAAACCCAGAAAGACCAAACTCAGTATTTCAAAGACGTTTATTTTTTAGTGGATGCAGTTACTAGGACCAAGACAAACAACACAAAGGGTGAAAGAATAATAAAAGAATAGAATACAAGACTGTTGCCAAAGTAATGAAAAAATCTAAACATAAATACAATAGCTAGTTTAACCAAACTCTAAACTAACTATCAAAAGTAAAATGTCGAGAAAAAAAACGAATTCTTCAGCGGATTCGCCCCCTTAGCTAATAAACATAAATACAACAGTGGCGATCACTCTCCGCCTAGATAACAAGAAAACATACTGCCTACCGTTGGTTTATGATGGATGGTCCACAATCGGTAGAATAAACTCAGTAGCAGAAACTAAATGCACTAAACAGGTTATGTTACATGCACAAGCAAATGCAACATCAGAATTAACAACACGAAGGAGTATTACTCCCACCACAGAGACTAGGCATAAACTCAAAACATTAACAACAGATCATAACTTTGAGGAAAAAGAACAAATCAGTTCATGTGAGTTGGCTGAAATCTGGCGAAAGACCTCTTGTTCTCCTTATGAATGGGCCTTTTAAACCCGGTGACACACCATTGGATTGGTCAACCAGCTGCTATGATGTGTGCGATAGTAACGATACCCCTCCCGAACAGCCAATGAGCACAACCTGAAAGTAATGAATGAACACACACATTTGTGTTAATTCGTTATCTGGCTCGGCTCTGTGTTCATCTTCAGTTCTCTCTTCACAGCAGTTCAGTCAGTGTACTGTTTGAGTAAATGAATTACTCCGGGATATTGGTTTGTTTTAACTCAGAGGGAGTGTCAGCCACATTAAAAAAGTTAACAGCTTAAGTCTTTTGTGGATTAATGCTTATCGGTGACGCAAACCATTTCAAATGATTCAGTTCGATTTGGTGAACTGGTTCAAGAAGATCCAGTTACATTGAATGATTCATTTGCGAACCGGATATCACTACACTGCAGTGAATGTGCTCACAACAGACCTGGAAGAGAAAACAATGCTGAATAAAGTCGTAGTTTTTGCTATTTTTGGACCAAAATGTATTTTTGATGCTTCAAAAAAATTTTATGGACCCTCTGATGTCACATGGACTACTTTGATGATGTTTTTCTTACCTTTCTGGACATGGACTGTATACCGTTCACACAGCTTCAGTGGAGGGACTGAAAGCTCTCGGACTAAATCTAAAATATCTTAAACTGTGTTCCAAAGATGAACGGAGGTCTCACGGGTTTGGAACGACATGAGGGTGAGTTATTAATGACATAATTTTCATTTTTGGATGAACTATCCCTTTAAGATGAAAAGAATCACAATAACGGGCTGCTCTTTTACATGCAATAGACTTAAGCTGCTCCTACAGTGATGACATTATCAGCAAGAGCCAGCATACACTCACCTAAAGGATTATTAGGAACCCCGGTTCAATTTTTCATTAATGCAATTATCTAATCAACCAATCACATGGCAGTTGCTTCAATGCATTTAGGGGTGTGGTCCTGGTCAAGACAATCTCCTGAACTCCAAACTGAATGTCAGAATGGGAAAGAAAGGTGAATTAAGCAAGTTTGAGCGTGGCATTGTTGTTGGTGCCAGACCATTTCTAGGGTTTACAAAGAATGGTGTGAAAAGGGAATAATATCCAGTATGCGGCAGTCCTGTGGACGAAAATGCCTTGTTGATGCTTGAGGTCAGAGGAGAATGGGCCGACTGATTCAAGCTGATAGAAGAGCAACTTTGACTGAAATAACCACTCGTTACAACCGAGGTATGCAGCAAAGCATTTGTGAAGCCACAACACGCACAACCTTGAGGCGGATGGGCTACAATAGCAGAAGACCCCACCGGGTACCACTCATCTCCACTACAAAAAGGAAAAAGAGGCAACAATTTGCACGAGCTCACCAAAATTGGACAGTTGAAGACTGGAAAAATGTTGCCTGGTCTGATGAGTCTCGATTTCTGTTGAGACATTCAGATGGTAGAGAATTGTAAACAGAATGAGAACATGGATCCATCATGCCTTGTTACCACTGTGCAGGCCGGTGGTGGTGGTGTAATGGTGTGGGGGATGTTTTCTTGGCACACTTTAGGCCCCTTAGTGCCAATTGGGCATCATTTAAATGCCACGGCCTACCTGAGCATTGTTTCTAACCATGTCCATCCCTTTATGACCACCATGTACCCATCCCCTGATGGCTACTTCCAGCAGGATAATGCACCATGTCACAAAGCTCGAATCATTTCAAATTGGTTTCTTGAACATGACAATGAGGTCACTGTACTAAAATGGCCCCCACAGTCCCCAGATCTCAACCCAATAGAGCATCTTTGGGATGTGGTGGAATGGGAGCTTCGTGCCCTGGATGTGCATCCCACAAATCTCCATCAACTGCAAGATGCTATCCTATCAATATGGGCCAACATTTCTAAAGAATGCTTTCAGCACCTTGTTGAATCAATGCCACGTAGAACTAAGGCAGTTCTGAAGGTTAAAGGGGGTCAAACACAGTATTAGAATGGTGTTCCTAATAATCCTTTAGGTGAGTGTATTTTACACTGTCACACATGACCACACACACTCCTTCAAAGTGTTACACTAAGCTAGATATATTACGGCTGTCACGATTAAAAAGAAATGTGAAACTAATGAAAAGTCAATTGCAGCATTGCATTTAGAGTAGGTTTGGATCAGAATTCTTTGTGAGTGCAGTCTGCAGCATTGAGCTTTAAAACCAATCACACACAATTCTGTTGAGCTTATGAATGCAATATCCAATCAGAGGTGCTTTGATTCAGTTGTTCAGAGGGCACGCTCACTGAATTCTTAATCTACATTAATGAATTCTCTCATTATTTTACAGAAAGATGTATAATTAAGAGTTTTTTTTTTTTTTTTTTTTTTTTTTTTTTTTTTTTTTTTAGTGTGGACAGCTTCATGGCTGTGTGTGTGCACTTTGGATGGGATAAATGCAGAGCACATATTCAACTCTGGAGGAGATCAGTGTATCAGGGCTAATTTATAAAATGTGCTCTACAATCAAATCTGTGCATATTCAATTTTATAAATGAGGCCTCTGATTAACTGCAATGTTCATATTTATAAAATCAGTCTTTAACGCGGAAAAGAGCTTAACACCACATCAGGGTCTGAGCAGATGTACACACATTTGGGGCGGCAGTGGCTCAGTGGTTCATGTAGGTTGTCTACAAACCGGAAGGTTGGTGGTTCAATCCCCAGCTCCACCTGACCAAGTGTCAAGGTGTCCTTGAGCAAGACACCTAACCCCAGCTGCTCTCGATGAGCTGGATGGTGCCTTGAATGGCTGACACTGCAGTCGGTGTGTGAATGAGTGTGTGAATGTGAGGCAACTTGTAAAGTGCTTTGGATGGCCATGTGGTCTGTTGAAAGCGCTATATAAATGCAGAAATGCAGTCCATTTACCAGTCCAGTTGTATGTTTTTTATTTTTGTGGGAAGTCGTGGCCTAATGGTTAGTGAGCTGGACTTGCAATCGAAGGGTTGTGAGTTCAAGTCTCGGGCCGGCAGGAATTGTAGGTGGGGGGAGTACAGTGCTCTCTCCACCTTCAATACTATGACTTAGGTGTCCTTGAGCAAGGCACCGAACCCCCAACTGCTCCCCGGGCGCCGCAGCATAAATGGCTGCCCACTGCTCCGGGTGTGTGTTCACAGTGTGTGTGTGTTCACTGCTGTGTGTGTGCACTTTGGATGGGTTAAAAGCAGAGCAAGAATTCTGAGTATGGGTCACCATACTTGGCCGTATGTCACTTTCACTTCACTTCACTTTCACTTCACTTCACATTTGTTTGCCCAAGTGTTGCTGGTTTATGGAAATATAAGTCATTCTTGCAAAAGATCTTGTAAAAGATTTGGACATTGACAGGTGTTCTTTTATAAGTCAGTGACATTAATTAGACATAATTTACGCGGCGCAGATCTGAAACTGTTCACCTGCCTTCAAATTCAAGATCATTTGCGATTCATAGATTTCACATCTGAAAGAGAGACTTACTTGTGTTTTCTGTGCTTATGATCATTCTATGAATCCCACATACGCATTTATGAGAAATTATCGTAAAATTTAATTTAGGATGGTTTCTGTGCAACATTTTATAAACAAGGCCCCTGGACACTATATGATATAGCCGCATGAACATATTATGATGGGGGGACAGGGCTTGATGTTGCAGTGGGGCATTTTAAACAAAATCTTAATATTAAACAACTATAAATGTTAAATAATTTTGATCTGTGGTTGAGTGGTCAGCGACTGGCAAATTCAGTTTCAAGTAGGTTTACAAAGAACTGACATGCTATTAAAGATTTTGTTGAGATTTATCAAATTTAGAGGCTACTGTATGCAGCAAATCAGGCAGTGATTTACAGCTCTGATCCAGAGGTCAACAACATATAAAAACTAAAGAATTACTCTAAAGAAGTTATCTTTAGAGTAATTTTATTTACAAATATGGAAAATTAAGGTAATACTTTATTTTGTTAGTCCACATTAGACACATTTTTTCAGTAACGGGGTAATCTAACTAATTACTTTTCCCGTCGTTACAACGCCGTTAACGTTACTGAACATTAAATGCGGTGCGTTACTATGCATTGATTTAATATGCAATCCGAACGCACCCCCGGCTCACACAGCGAGTGAGCAGGTGGGTTAATAACAAGATAAGCGATTATGATTGGCTAAGGCAGAGTCATGTGTTTCATGGTAGCCAATCAGAGCCAGTGTTTTTACACACACGCGCCAGCGGCGCCAAACACACACAGTCACACACACGCAACAGCTACACAGAGATTTGCAGCAGCAGCAGACATGGCGAGTCAGGAGCAATCCGATGAAAAGTTGGCATTTTCAAGGTGGAGATATAAGCATTACTTCAAATTCATTGTAGTCAAAGGCAAGAACGTGCATGTAATGTGTACATGTAATGTGTGACACACGCATCTACAAAGCTAGTGGCCAAAAACACTTTTCTTACAAAGAGTGCAGGATAAAACTCTTGCTGTCTGTTGACGTGCAATAAATCTCGAAAGTTATGTACGAACACCTGTCTGTTCTACTCATTTCAACTGACTTGTGAAAACTGCTAAAAAAAAACAAATTCTTTGACATATAGCAACTTTTTTTTTTACAGTAACGCAAATAGTTACTTTCCCTGGTAATGAGTTACTTTTATTATAGAGTAATTCAGTTACTAACTCAGTTACTTTTTGGAACAAGTAGTAAGTAACTATAACTAATTACTTTTTTAAAGTAACGTTCCCAACAGTGTTCATAACAGTAAGTAATTTTGTATCTACATGTGAACTAGCAGTTAATAGAGTATTAGTACACTGTCTGCTTAATATCTTCTAACACTTTCTTTGTTAACTTATTGTCAACTTATACTAATTCTAAACCTACCCTAACAGTCTACTCTGAGAGTTAGTAGACATGTAGTTGCAAATAATGAGATTTAGTTGATATGTAGTTACTTATAGTTAGGGGAATGTCTAAAGTGGACAATCAAAATAAAGTGTAACCAAAATTAAATTAGTAGAAAAAACATTCAAGCCATGTCATCTTAGATTTCAGTGCAGTAAAACAGCAATGCTATATGATGGTTGAATCATCATCATAAATAAGGAACCACCTCTGATCAGATTTTCCATTTTTTACTATAACAAGTTTGCTTTAGAAACACAGCTACAGTAGCCATAGGAAAATAATGTTAAAAAGTCAAAGGTGAAGAGCTCAACTAAAACAAACACTTATATATATTACGGTGACTTCAAACTTTATTATTTTCAATAAAACATCAACATCTAAATTTGTTAATTCTCAATTAAGAAGTTTTGCTTGAATGCAAAAAGTCAGACTGGTTTGTAATAAATGAAAATGTTAAGATCTAGTGAGATCTGTTTTTTTGCAGCCAGTCAAGTGACATTTTATTTTTATATATTTGATTTATTACAGTGAAGGTGTTTGATCATAATAATTCAGGAAATACCTGTATACTTACAATGTAACCAACTTATTTAAATAAGGAGATTTGGAAGAGACAGAAGATACTTTATAAAATACAGTAATCTTCTGTAGAAAAAAAATGTGAATTACTGTAATTTGTCATTAACATCATAATGCTAAAAATAACAGCAGGGTATTTAATTTAGAGATAATTTGACAGTTTTCACAACAATTTAAAATAAAAGAAACAACCCCAGAACAAACCAGTTATTTTCAGTAAAATTATGATTTTATTTACAGTGAACACACTCCACACGCAGCATTACCAGCTTCTCTTATTACTAAAGGGATAGTTCACTCTCAAATTAAATTTTTATATGTTTTAGCTTACCTCAAGGACATCCAAGATGTAGGTTTCTCTGTTTCCTCAGTATTTCCCATTTTGATATTTTTAGGTCCAACCGTTCTTGTCTGTGACTCACATAATGGATGTCTATGGTCACCACCTCAAAGAGCATGCACAGAGGAGTCAAAATTAAACAATTCCCCATCATAAGTACACATTGATGACCTAAGACACGAAACGAGTGGTTTGTGTAAGAAAACGAACAGTATTTATATCGTTTTTACCTGTTGTACACAACCACGTCCAACTGATCTGAGTGCGCGAGTGCTTCCCGCTGTGACGTGCGTTGGACTTCGCCTCCAGTTTATACGTGGCAAACTAAACACAACGTGCAAAATGCTGCGTCTCAACAGCGGAGAAAACTCAGGATCTTCAGTCGATACTGTCAATGTCCTCGTCGTCGTCTTGTAGTTGTTCCATTCGTGACAACATATGCTCTCCACTTCTGTTGGCATCTCACAACACTTGCTACTAAAACACCACCAATTTTGAAGAGATCTCTGTCTCTGAGGCTTGAAGACGTCCTGCTGCAGCGGATCGCTCCTGAGTACTTGGTCTGTGTATTCTGTTTCAAATAAATATGGTTGTGAAAAAAAATTCAACGTTGTCTATGGATATATTGAAATCGTCTTCCATTGCAATTTCCTGTACGTCTAAATATGTTTAGATCTTCACAGTGAAAGGTAATACTTCCGAAATCTGTGTAAACCATAGGCAGTTAGTGTAAACAATGAGTGATGTACACGTGCGAGAGATCGCTTCTGGCGCTTTCCGCGCTTGCGCAGACTAAAGCCAGAGCGCGCACGTCACATCGGGAAGCACTCGCGAACTCAGATCAGTTGGACGTGGTTGTGTACAAGAGGTAAAAACGATATAAATACTGTTCGTTTTCTTACACAAACCGCTCGTTTCGTGTCTTAGGTCATCAATGTGTACTTACGATGGGGAATTGTTTAATTTTGACTCCTCTGTGCATGCTCTTTGAGGTGGTGACCATAGACATCCATTATGTGAGTCACAGACAAGAACGGTTGGACCTAAAAATATCAAAATGGGAAATACTGAGGAAACAGAGAAACCTACATCTTGGATGTCCTTGAGGTAAGCTAAAACATACCAAAATTTAATTTTTGAGTGTAAAATATCCCTTAACCAGACTGACTTTATTTCTGTCGGACGTCTACAGAAGATTGTACTGAGAATTAACAGAGATTGATGATTTATTGTTTCATTTGACGTTTCCATTGTGGAGTTCAGTGTTCCTGACCCTAGAATTTTGAACATTATTTTTTTTTTGCTAATATCTATAATTTTAAGATGCTTTAATTCTATAAGATACATTGTCTTTATTATCATCTACTGCCCTGCTTCACTGATTTCATCCAGAGTCCAATTATATGGGTGTTGTTTTATATTTTATATTTATGACATCCCAGTGATTCTTCAGAATGAGATCCATCAGTGCTACAACAACCGGAAAACATTTAAAAATCATCCATGTCTCCCAGCTTGCACTGTGGCAGGAATAAATTATTCAGCTAAATTGTCAATTTTTTTTTCTTACAATGAGCTTTTATTTTTGCTTTTGTTTTTGTGTTGAGTTTCATTAACGTCTTTTGTAATGTTCAGAGATTATGTGTTTATTTTGTTGATTGTCACTGTTTCTGAGATTCATACAGTGATTCTTGATGTGTGTGTGTGTGTGTGTGTGTGTGTGTATGTGTGTGTGTGTGTGTGTGTGTGTGTGTGTGTGTCTGTCACGATGTCTGGTCTCTGTTTCACTGGGTGTCCACTAGTGGTCTCACTTCCCCATAGGCACCTCACCATAGGCACTACAATTACCACTAGCCTTGTCCCTTCATCACAGTAATTGCACTCCTGTTAATTGCACTCAGGTGTCTTCACATGTTAGTCATTATCCTCCCTATATTAACCAGTCCTTTTCTGTTTGTCTGCATGGAGCCTTACTTTCCGTCACCAAGTTTCCTTGCGTTCCTAGTCTTCAAGTTCCTGTTCCTGTTTTTTTGTTTGTTTGTTTGTCCTAGTCTTCAAGTTCCTGTTCCTGTTTGTTTGTCTGTTTGCTAAAACAAGCTCTTTACACGCCTCTCAGAACAACGTCATGCAACCTCATCATTTCAGCAACAAAGAGAAGTTATCAGAAAACTAAGAAATAAGTCACTGGAACATGCGCGATCACACAGGAACATGATAAAAGCGGCCGTTGGTTTGCATGCTTTGTTATATATTCAAATTCAAAAGCATCAATGTTTTAAATATAGAATAAGTGATACATTGATCATATTAATTTAATTTATCGGGACTCAAAATTAATCACAAATAAATACAATTATTTATATTTTATTTATTTATTTTTTAACACTTATGGACATAGCCTGCTTATGCAGTCAAGCCTGTTTCTGTTTATTTGTAGCCACAGTAGCCGTCACATTTAGAATGATTGATAATATCTCTATTTTTATAAAAGCTCCCAAACAAAAACATTATTATATTTTTATGATAGGCAACGTGAGCTAAACTCGCGAGAGGAGGCTTGTGACAGATAATGTAAGTTACTAAATAAATACACAATTGTGATAGAGAATAAGAAGCTGACGTCTGATTTCTTCAAGCGGTCATATGTTTACTATGATAACGTTAATGTTTAGCGTGCATAGTCTTTATCATCGCTTCTAAATATTTCTGCCTTGTTTAGTGATTATAATCCACATCGGATCAAGTTATTTCAAACACTCGCTGCTGACTAAGAGTGAGTTTTGAGCTCAACTTATTTTAAAAAGTCTTTAATGGTGGTGTTATAGCTGTTATCTCTCTGAAATGATCTGCAGCGCTGAGCTCTCTAGACAAGGAGAAACTCCGCCTTTGTTCATAACCCCTCCTCTTGTAATGCTTTATTGGGTGGTTGTTCTGCACGCTTAGTAAACAAACTACAGCTAGTCCAAAATGCAGCAGCAAGAGTTCTTACTAGAACCAGGAAGTATGACCATATTAGCCCGGTCCTGTCAACACTGCACTGGCTCCCTATCAAACATCGTATAGATTTTAAAATATTGCTTATTACTTATAAAGCCCTGAATGGTTTAGCACCTCAGTATTTGAATGAGCTCCTTTTACTTTTAAACCGGAACCGGAAACACTTCCCATAACACCCTATGTACTTGCTACATCATTAGAAGAATGGCATCTACGCTAATATTTGTCTGTTTCTCTCTTATTCCGAGGTCACCGTAGCCACCAGATCCAGTCTGTGTCCAGATCAGAGGGTCACTGCAGTCACCCGGATCCAGTACGTATCCAGACCAGATGCTGGATCAGCACCTAGAAAGGACCTCTACATCCCTGAAAGACAGCGGAGACCAGGACAACTAGAGACCCAGATACAGATTCCCTGTAAAGACCTTGTCTCAGAGGACCACCAGGACAAGACCACAGGAAACAGATGATTCTTCTGCACAATCTGACTTTGCTGCAGCCTGGAATTGAACTACTGGTTTCGTCTGGTCAGAGGAGAACTGGCCCCCCAACAGAGCCTGGTTTCTCCCAAGGTTTTTTTCTCCATTCTGTCACCGATGGAGTTTTGGTTCCTTGCCGCTGTCGCCTCTGACTTGCTTAGTTGGGGTCACTTCATCTACAGCGATATCGTTGACTTGATTGCAAATAAATGCACAGACACTATTTAACTGAATCACTGAATTCAATGATGAACTGCCTTTAACTATCATTTTGCATTATTGACACACTGTTTTCCTAATGAATGTTGTTCAGTTGCTTTGACAAAATGTATTTTGTTTAAAGCGCTATATAAATAAAGGTGACTTGACTTGACTTGACTATCCCCAGCTGGCCCGCTTTGGCCCAAGGTTTTCGTCGGCTCAAAAAACCCTGGCCGTTGGCCCCGAGGAAGCCCCGGCAAGGCACGATCAAGCCCCGGAAGTGACAGTGGAAACATGACTGGCCCTGGGACACACTAGCACGCCCGGTTTAAGCTTGACAGTGGAAATACGGCTAATAAGTGCTTCTGTAGAGGTCTGACACTAATCAAGTCAATCTGGTGATTAGAGTTGGGGTACTCGAACTTGGACTCGAATGAACTCGGACTTGTCACACACTCGGGTGAATTTGTAGTCGGACTTGACATGGACTTGAACATTTTGGACTCGGAAATTATTCCGAGTACAGTCGAGTCCGCGTCATGTGTAACAATAAAACCAGCATAAAATTGAGATGAGAAATTAGATTCGATTCAATAAACCGGTTGAAAAAAAAACGGTTCACCGGTTCTTTTACGCTCGACGTCATGACGTCATTGGTGATGACGTAATGGCGTCAAGTCTATCAAACATTCAAATATATAAAGTCAGTAATCATAACTTCAGTCAGTTAAAAACCTCATAATCATGAAAAGTTTACAATTAAGTTTTGCAACAACGCACCCAAATACAGTAACAGCAATAATGTGCATACGAGGATTTAAGCCTTGAAGATATAAAGTAAATAAATTAGGTGTCATCAGCGCAGAAACCATGATCCACTTACTATACATAATCCATTGTGATGTATTTGTTATTAAATGAATTTACGCTTTGCCCTTGATTCAAGCCCTCGGTTTACCCGCGCTCATAACATTAGAACAGAATCGGTTCAGAATCAATCACCAAAAGAATCAGTTCGGTTCAGACGCTCTGTGAGTAGGGTTGGGAACCGAAAACCGGTTCTTATGCAGAACCGATTCAGTTTTTTTTTAAATACCGGAACCGTGTGAAATTCCTACGTTTCGGTTCCAAAAACGGTTCTTGTGCGATGTGTGTGCGTACTGCGAAGCGCTGGGAGCGCTGGGAGCGTATCCTTTAATAGCGATGTCTCGCTTCATGAACATTAATTGCGTTGTCCGCCGCTTCCAGAAGCGCAACCAATTAACGCATGCACTCACTCTAACACACACTCACTCACACACAAACTCACAACGCTCACTCACACACAACGCTACTCATTTACTCCTTGCGTGAGATATTTTCTTGTTGACCAGCATGGCGAAGAGAAAGTCAAAAGTGTGGCTTCATTTTGAAAGGTTAAATGATGATGAAGCAAATTGTAACACATGTGACAAGCTAATTACATGCAAAGCAGGCTGTACTAGCAATATGTCTAAACATTTGCTACAGCGCCACGGAATCAATCTGAAAACATGCAATGTTTTAGACTGTTTAAGGAAGACAACTGCACCTAGCATGTCCCCATCGCCAGGTAGGAATTCATACATGGGTAAATGTATTATTTCAGTAGTAATAAACGATACCATATCAATATTATTTACGTTTTTTTTTAGATGTTAAACATAGTGCGGCAAGCGCGGATAACCACGCAATGCGGCACACACCTGCTCCTGGAACGTCAGAGACTGTAACTCCTATTACTTTAGCGAGTAAAGGGAAAAGGACGACAGAGAGAATAAATGAGTGTCACAGGGCTGTTACACGATTTATAGTGAAAGAGCAAATTGTAGCTCCGTGTAGCTGTTTTTATTTTATTTTTTTCTCTAGAATCTTTATCTTACTATTACTCTCTGTTTTTTAAAGTGGTAAAATATAACTTAATTCACACCATATTTCTGATATTATCGATCAATCTTATCAGATTAACTTTGATCGTTCACTTTTATTTTATTTCCGTGAGTGCAGTACACCTGCAAAGCGTTAGCACTCGTTAGCTTGTGATTAGCGTTTTCATTCGAACCTATCGCTGTTTTCTTTTCTCCTCTCCCTCGCTCCAGTTTTTCACAAGTTCATCAAACAACCGCAGTAAGAATTTTCATCAAGCACGGTGAGTAATGGCTTCTCCTATCATTGTTTCTTGCACCTCTTGCCACATGTACAGTTTATCTTTCTCTGTCGCTGATGAGGGATTCACATGTGATAAATGCAGGGAAATAGTTAGGCTGACAGAGAAGATTTCAGAATTAGAGACACGCATCCAAACTTTAATTGAGGACAGTAAAAATGTTAGGGCTCTAGATATGGCTTTGGATGCGTCTAGCTCAGGGATTCCTGTACATTGTTCGGTTCCGGAAACAGAGCCCCAGCAGCAGGGCAACTGGGTGACGGTGAGGCAGCGTAGTCGTGGGTCAAAACACCGCTCTTCTGTTCCGATCAAAACATTAAACAGGTTCTCCCCACTCAGTGATGCACCCACTGAGAAACCTGATGAAAGTGCTCTAGTTATTGGTGATTCTATTGTACGGAACGTGAATATAGAGACACCAGCCACCATAGTCAAATGTTTACCGGGAGCCAGAGCGCCTGACATCTTGGCAAATTTAAAAGTGCTGGCTAATGCTAAACGTAAATACAGTAAGATTGTTATTCATGCCGGCGCTAATGATGTTCGACTTCGCCAGTCGGAGATCACTAAAAATAACATTAAAGAGGTGTGTGAACTTGCAAGCACGATGTCAGACATTGTAATATGCTCTGGTCCCCTCCCTGCTTACCGTGGTGATGAGATGCATAGCAGATTGTCATCACTCAATGGCTGGATGTCTAAGTGGTGCCCACAGAATAACATAGGTTTCATAGACAATTGGACGAGCTTTTGGGGCAGACCTGACCTGTTTAAAAGAGATGGTCTTCATCCCTCCTGGGGTGGCGCCACTCTTCTCTCTAGAAATATGGCAAATAGTCTTAGTGTTTATACTTGACTAACTGGGGCCCAGGTCAGGAAGCAGACAGACTGGCTAAACCGACCGTCTGCTAGCTGCCTCCCGTCACAGAGGTCAGTTAATTCTCAGCACATAGAGACTTTTTCACCTAGATATCACACTATAGAGACTGTGTCTGTTCCCCGAACTAGAAAATACAAAAAACGTCCAAACCAAGTTAAGATTAACAATTTAATTGAGGTTCAACAAATAAAAAACAGAAGCAATATGGATAAACAAATGATAAAGCTTGGCTTATTGAATATCAGATCCCTTTCTACGAAAACACTTTTTGTAAATAATATGATCACTGATCATAATATAGATGTACTCTGTTTGACAGAAACCTGGCTAAAACCTGATGATTACATTATTTTAAATGAGTCCACCCCCCAAGATTACTGTTATAAACATGAGCCACGTCTAAAAGGCAAAGGTGGAGGTGTTGCTTCAATTTATAACAACGTTTTCAGGATTTCTCAGAGGGCAGGCTACAAGTATAACTTGTTTGAAGTAATGGTACTTCATATAACATTATCCAAAGAAACAAATGTTAATTATAAATCCCCTGTTATGTTTGTACTGGCTACTGTATACAGGCCACCAGGGCACCATACAGACTTTATTAAAGAGTTTGGTGATTTTACATCCGAGTTAGTTCTGGCTGCAGATAAAGTTTTAATAGTTGGTGATTTTAATATCCATGTTGATAATGAAAACGATGCATTGGGATCAGCATTTATAGACATTCTGAACTCTATTGGTGTTAGACAACACGTTTCAGGACCTACTCATTGTCGAAATCATACTCTAGATTTAATACTGTCACATGGAATTGATGTTGATGGTGTTGAAATTATTCAGCCAAGTGATGATATCTCAGATCATTATTTAGTTCTTTGCAAAATTCATATAGCCAAAATTGTAAATTCTACTTCTTGTTACAAGTATGGAAGAACCATCACTTCTAACACAAAAGACTGCTTTTTAAGTTATCTTCCTGATGTATCCAAATTCCTTAGCATATCCAAAACCTCAGAACAACTTGATGATGTAACAGAAACTATGGACTCTCTCTTTTCTAGCACTTTAAATAAAGTTGCTCCTTTACGCTTAAGGAAGGTTAAGGAAAACAGTTTGACACCATGGTAAAATGAGCATACTCGCACCCTAAAGAGAGCAGCCCGAAAAATGGAGCGCAGCTGGAGGAAAACAAAACTAGTGGTATTTCGTATTGCTTGGCGGGAAAGTAACATATCATACAGAAAAGCATTAAAAACTGCTAGATCCGATTACTTTTCTTCTCTTTTAGAAGAAAACAAACATCCATCCATCCATCTTCTACCGCTTATCAGGGGCCGGGTCGCGGGGGCAGCAGTCTAAGCAGAGAACCCCAGACTTCCCTCTCCCTAGACACTTCCTCCAGCTCTTCTGGGGGGACACCGAGGCGTTCCCAGGCCAGCCGGGAGACATAGTCTCTCCAGCGTGTCCTAGGTCTCCCCCGGGGTCTCCTCCCAGTGGGATGTGCCCGGAACACCTTCCCGGGAAGGCGTCCAGGAGGCATCCGGAACAGATGCCCGAGCCACCTCAGCTGACCCCTCTCGATGTGGAGGAGCAGCGGCTCTACTCTGAGCTCCTCCCGGGTGACTGAGCTTCTCACCCTATCTCTAAGGGATCGCCCAGCCACCCTGCGGAGAAAGCACATTTCGGCCGCCTGTATCCGGGATCTTGTCCTTTCGGTCATGACCCAAAGCTCATGACCATAGGTGAGAGTAGGAACGTAGATTGACCGGTAAATCGAGAGCTTCGCCTTGCGGCTCAGCTCTTTCTTCACCACGACAGACCGGTACATCGACCGCATTACTGCAGAAGCTGCACCGATCCGTCTGTCAATCTCCCGTTCCATCCTTCCCTCACTCGTGAACAAGACCCCAAGATACTTAAACTCCTCCACTTGAGGCAGGAACTCTCCACCAACCTGAAGTGGGCAAGCCACCCTTTTCCGACTGAGGACCATGGCCTCGGATTTGGAGGTGCTGATTCTCATCCCAGCCGCTTCACACTCGGCTGCAAACCGTCCCAGTGCATGCTGAAGGTCCTGGCCTGATGAGGCCAACACGACAACATCATCCGCAAAGAGCAGAGACAAAATCGTGTTGTCACCAAACCTGACCCCCTCCGGCCCCTGGCTGCGCCTAGAAATTCTGTCCATAAAAATCATGAACAGAACCGGCGACAAAGGGCAGCCCTGCCGGAGTCCAACACGCACCGGGAACAAGTCTGACTTACAGCTGGCAATACGAACCAAGCTCCTGCTCCGTTCGTACAGGGACCGGATAGCCCTTAGCAAAGGGCCCCGGACCCCATACTCCCGGAGAACCCTCCACAGGCCGCCGCGAGGGACACAGTCGAATGCCTTCTCCAAATCCACAAAGCACATGTGGACTGGTTGGGCATACTCCCATGAACCCTCCAGCACCCTGTAGAGGGTATAGAGCTGGTCCAGTGTTCCACGGCCTGGACGAAAACCACACTGTTCCTCCTGAATCCGAGGTTCTACTATCGGCCGGATTCTCCTCTCCAGTACCCTGGCATAGACTTTCCCAGGGAGGCTGAGAAGTGTGATCCCCCTGTAGTTGGAACACACCCTCCGGTCCCCCTTCTTAAAAAGAGGGACCACCACCCCGGTCTGCCATCCCAGAGGCACCGTCCCCGACTGCCACGCGATGCTGCAGAGGCGTGTCAGCCAAGACAGAGACATCCAGAGACTTGAGGTACTCAGGGCGGATCTCATCCACCCCCGGTGCCTTGCCACCGAGGAGTTTCTTGACTACCTCGGTGACTTCAGCTTGGGTTATGGACGAGTCCACATCTGAGCCCTCAGCCTCTGCTTCCTCAATGGAAGACGTGACAGCGGGATTGAGGAGATCCTCGAAGTATTCCTTCCACCGTCCAACGACATCCCCAGTTGAGGTCAACAGCTCCCCACCTCTACTGTAAACAGCGTTGGTAGGGCACTGCTTCCCTCTCCTGAGGCGCCGGACGGTTTGCCAGAATCTCTTCGAGGCTGACCGATAGTCCTTCTCCATGGCCTCACCGAACTCCTCCCAGGCCCGAGTTTTTGCCTCCACAACCACCCGGGCTGTAGTCCGCTTGGCCTGCCGGTACCTGTCAGCTGCCTCTGGAGTCCCACAAGCCAACCAGGCCCGATAGGACTCCTTCTTCAGCTTGACGGCATCCCTTACTTCAGAATCAGAATGAGCTTTATTGCCAGGTATGTTCACACATACGAGGAATTTGTTTTCGTGACAGAGCTCCGCAGTGCAACATAACAGCGACAGAACAAAAAACACAATAAGGAATAAAAAATACAAAAAAATACAAATAGGTGGGTAAGGATTGACAATATACAAATTGACAATGTATGGCAGGTATATTAAAAAGAGCATTTATGTATGTACATGTATATTATGTGGAAAAATTGTAACTGTACGCTAAGTATGTGTGTTTGGATAAATAAGTGTATGTGTATATAAATATAAATATAAGTAGTATAGTGTGTTCCATGTATGTACATGTATATTATGTGCAAAAGATTTACGTGTACGCTAAGTATGTGTGTTGGATAAAAAGTGTAGTGTATATAAATATAAATAGTGTAGTGTGTCCCACAGTTATTATCAGCTGTTCATAAGATGGATTGCCTGAGGGAAGAAACTGTTCCTGTGTCTGGTCGTTCTGGTGCTCAGTGCTCTGTAGCGTCGACCAGATGGCAACAGTTCAAAGAGGGAGTGTGCTGGATGTGAGGGGTCCAGAGTGATTTTAACAGCCCTTTTGCTCCCTCTGGATAAGTACAGTTCTTGAATAGATGGGAGGGTTGTACCGATAATTCGCTCAGCAGTCCGGACTACCCTCTGTAGTCTTCTGAGGTCCGATTTAGAAGCTGAGCTGAACCAGACAGTTACTGAAGTGCAGAGGATGGATTCGATGATGGTGGAGTAGAACTGTTTCAGCAGATCCTGTGGCAGGTTAAACTTCCTCAGCTGGCGAAGGAAGTACAACCTCTGCTGGGCCTTTTTCACAATGGAGTCAATGTGAATGTCCCACTTCAGATCCTGAGAGATAGTGGTGCCCAGGAACCTGAATGACTCCACTGCAGTCACAGTGCTGTTCATGATGGTGAGTGGGGGGAGTGCAGGGGGGTTTCTCCTGAAGTCCACGATCATCTCCACTGTTTTGAGCGTGTTAAGCTCCAGGTTGTTGAGACTGCACCAGACAGCCAGCTCTTTAACCTCCTGTCTGTAAGCAGACTCGTCACCGTCCTGAATGAGGCCGATGAGTGTGGTGTCATCTGCAAACTTCAGGAGCTTGACAGAGGGGTCCTTAGATGTGCAGTCATTAGTGTACAGGGAGAAGAGCAGTGGGGAGAGAACACAGCCCTGGGGAGCTCCGGTGCTGATTGTACGGGTGCTGGATGTGTATTTTCCCAGCCTCACTAGCTGCTGCCTGTCTGTCAGGAAGCTGTTGATCCACTGACAGACGGAGGTGGGCACGGAGAGCTGAGTTAGTTTGGGCAGGAGGAGGTTTGGGATGATCGTGTTGAAGGCAGAGCTGAAGTCCACAAACAGGATCCTCACATAGGTCCCCGGTCTGTCTAGGTGTTGCAGAACATAATGCAGTCCGATGTTTACTGCATCGTCCACAGACCTGTTTGCTCTGTAGGCAAACTGAAGAGGATCCAGCAAGGGTCCAGTGATGTCCTTCAGGTGGGCCAGCACCAGTTTTTCAAATGACTTCATGACTACAGACGTTAGAGCCACAGGCCTGTAGTCATTTAGTCCTGTAATTTTGGATTTATTTGGGATGGGGATGATGGTGGAGCGTTTGAAGCATGAAGGGACTTCGCACAGCTCCAGCGATCTGTTGAAGATCTTTGTGAAGATGGGGGCCAGCTGGTCAGCACAGGATTTCAGACAGGCTGGTGTAACACAATCTGGGCCTGGTGCTTTTTTCCTTTTCTGCTTCCTGAAGACCTGGCGCACCGCATCCTCGCTGATCTGTATTGCAGGTGTGGGGGAGAGGGGGGATGCAGGAGGTGTGAATGGTGAGAGCGCTTGATTGGAGAGGTGTTCAGGGTGGGTTGCAGGAGTTGTGAGTGGTGTGAACAGTTGTTTGGAGAGGCATTCAGGGTTGGTTGCAGGAGTTGTGAATGGTGAGAGCGGTTGATTGGAGAGGTGATCAGGATGGGTTGCAGGAGCTGTTAATGGTGTGAACGGTTGTGTGGAGAGGCATTCAGGGTTGGTTGCAGGAGCTGTGAATGGTGTGAACGTTTGTTTGGAGAGGCATTCAGGGTTGGTTGCAGGAGTTGTTAATGGTGTGAACGGTTGTGTTGAGAGGCATTCAGGGTTGGTTGCAGGAGTTGTTATTGGTGTGAACGGTTGTGTGGAGAGGTGTTCAGGGCAGGTGATGGGTGTTCTTTCAAACCTGCAGTAAAACTCGTTCAGATCGTCTGCCAGTCGTTGATTTTCCACAGTGCTGGGGGGTGGTGTCTTGTAATTGGTGATCTTCTTTAGGCTTTTCCACACTGATGCGGAGTCGTTCGAAGTGAACTGAGTCCTTATTTTTTCAGAATAATTCCTCTTTGCCACTTTGATCTCCTTTTCCAGTGTGTATTTAGCCTGTTTATACAAGACATTGTCCCCCTTCACGTAAGCATCTTCTTTGGCCTGACGGAGCTGTCTGAGTTTTGCAGTGAACCACGGTTTGTCATTGTTGTAATTTAGTTGAGTCTTGGTAGGAATACACATATCCTCACAGAAACTGATATATGATGTTACGGTCTCTGTGAGTTCGTCCAGATCGGTGGCAGCAGCTTCAAAAACACTCCAATCAGTGAGGTCAAAACAAGATTGTAAATCCTGCTCTGCTTCATTAGTCCATCTTTTTACAGTCCTTAATACAGGTTTAGCTGATTTTAGTTTCTGCCTGTAGGTCGGTATAAGATGAACCAGAAGGTGATCAGAACGTCCCAAAGCTGCTCGTGGAACAGAGTGAAATGCATCCTTTATTGTTGTGTAACAGTGATCCAATATATTACTGTCTCTTGTGGGACAAGTAACATGCTGTCTGTATTTTGGCAGTTCACGGGAGAGATTGGCTTTATTAAAGTCCCCAAGAATGATTAAAACAGAGTCTGGGTGTTGTTGTTCTGTCTCTGTGATCTGCTCAGCGAGTTTCTGTAAAGCTGAGCTCACGTGCGCTTGAGGAGGGATGTAAACACTAACCAGAATGAACGAATGAAACTCCCGCGGCGAATAGAACGGCTTGCAGTTAATGAAGAGCGTTTCGAGATTTGAGCAGCACGTCTTCTTTAACACAGTTACATCTGTACACCACCGTTCATTGATGTAAAAGCATGTCCCGCCGCCGCGCGATTTCCCCGTTGATTCTGCGTCGCGATCCGCTCTAAACAGCTGAAAGTCCGGCAGATGGAGCGCGCTGTCCGGTATGGTGTCATTCAGCCAAGTTTCCGTGAAACACAGAGCAGCAGATTGGGAGAAATCTTTATTTGTCCGAGAGAGCAGAAGCAGTTCGTCCGTTTTGTTGGGTAGAGAGCGGAGATTTGCCAGATGGATGCTAGGCAACGGCGTTCGAAATCCGCGTTTTCTGAGTCTCACGAGCGCTCCCGCTCGTTTTCCCCGCCTGCGCGTCCTCTTGAAGCGTGTGATCAGGGCAGCCGCTCCGCCGACAAGAATGTCCAGCAAAACATCAGAATAGTCGAAAACCGGTGAAATATCGGGAGATGTGTGTTGCCGAATATCCAGCAATTCGTCCCTGGTGAAACTGATTGCAGGAATATAACTAAAGACAGGACAAACTAACAAAAACACAAAAACAACTGCAGAGCACGTCACGGAGGCAGCCATCCTGTATCGGCGCCACTCAGAGAGGACTCAAGAGGATCTGGTGCTCGTGTTCTCGATGTTTCTGCGCAGATGTCCACCACCGGTGTCCACCACCGGGTTCGGGGATTGCCGCCTCGACAGGCACCGGAAACCTTACGGCCACAGCTCCGAGCGGCCGCTTCGACAATGGAGGTGGAGAACATGGTCCACTCGGACTCAATATCTCCAGCCTCCCTCGGGATCCGGTCGAAGCTCTGCCGGAGGTGGGAGTTGAAGATCTCTCTGACAGGAGACTCGGCCAAACGTTCCCAGCAGACCCTCACAGTACGTTTGGGTCTGCCGAGTCTGTCCAGCTTCCTCCCCCGCCATCGGATCCAACTCACCACCAGGTGGTGATCGGTTGACAGCTCCGCCCCTCTCTTCACCCGAGTGTCCAAGACATACGGCCGGAGGTCGGATGAAACGACCACAAAGTCAATCATCGACCTACGGCCTAGGGTGTCCTGGTGCCACGTGTACTGATGGACACACTTATGCTTGAACATGGTGTTCGTTATGGACAAGCTGTAACTAGCACAGAAGTCCAATAACTGAACACCGCTCGGGTTCAGATCAGGGGGGCCGTTCCTCCCAATCACGCCCCTCCAGGTGTCACTGTCGTTGCCCACGTGGGCGTTGAAGTCCCCCAGTAAAACGACGGAGTCCCCAGTCGAAGCACTTTCCAGCACCCCTCCCAGAGACTCCAAGAAGGCTGGGTACTCTGCATTGCCGTTCGGCCCGTAGGCACAAACGACAGTGAGAGACCTATCCCCGACCCGAAGGCGCAGGGAAGCGACCCTCTCGTTCACCGGGGTAAACTCCAACACATGGCAGCTGAGCTGGGGGGCTATAAGCAAACCCACACCAGCCCGCCGCCTCTCACCTTGGGCAACTCCAGAGTGGTGAAGAGTCCATCCTCTCTAGAGGAGTGTGGTACCAGAGCCCAAGCTGTGCGTAGAGGTGAGTCCGACTATCGCTAGTCGGAACCTCTCTACCTCACGCACAATCTCGGGCTCCTTCCCCGCCAGTGAGGTGACGTTCCACGTCCCTAGAGCTAGTTTCCGTGTCCAGGGATCGGGCTGTCGAGGCCCCCGCCTTCGACTGCCACCCGATTGTCTAAGCACCGGCCCCTTACGGTCCCTCCTGTAGGTGGTGAGCCCACGGGAAGGCGGCCCCACGTCGCTCCTTCGGGCTGAGCCCGGCCGGACCCCGTGGGGGGAGGCCCGGCCACCAGGCGCTCGCATACGAGCCCCAACCCCGGGCCTGGCTCCAGGGTGGGGCCCCGGCTGCGCCATACCGGGCGACGTCACGGTCCTTTGATTTATTCTTCTCATAAGGGGTTTTGAACCGCTCTTAGTCTGACCCGTCGCCTAGGACCTGTTTGCCTTGGGAGACCCTACCAGGGGCATATAGCCCCGGACAACATAGCTCCTAGGTTCATTCGGGTACTCAAACCCCTCCACCATGTTAAGGTGGCAGTTCAAGGAGGGGAAAAAAAACAAAACAAACATAACCCCAGGTATTTATTCAATACAGTGGCTAAATTAACGAAAAATAAAGCCTCAACAAGTGTTGACATTTCCCAACACCACAGCAGTAATGACTTTATGAACTACTTTACTTCTAAAATCGATACTATTAGAGATAAAATTGCAACCATTCAGCCGTCAGCTACAGTATCACATCAGACAGTGCACTATAGACCCCCTGAGGAACAGTTCCACTCATTCTCTACCATAGGAGAGGAAGAATTGTATAAACTTGTTAAATCATCTAAACCAACAACATGTATGTTAGACCCTATACCATCTAAGCTCCTGAAAGAGGTGCTTCCAGAAGTCATAGATCCTCTTCTGACTATTATTAATTCATCATTGTCATTAGGACATGTCCCCAAAACCTTCAAACTGGCTGTTATTAAGCCTCTCATCAAAAAACCACAACTTGACCCCAAAGAACTAGTTAATTATAGACCAATCTCGAATCTCCCTTTTCTGTCCAAGATACTAGAAAAGGTGGTATCCACACAATTATATTCCTTCTTAGAGAAAAATGGTATATGTGAGGATTTCCAGTCAGGATTTAGACCGTATCATAGTACTGAGACTGCTCTTCTTAGAGTTACAAATGATCTGCTCTTATCATCTGATCGTGGGTGTATCTCTCTATTAGTTTTATTGGATCTTAGTGCTGCATTTGACACAATTGACCACAACATTCTTTTGCATAGACTTGAATACTTTGTTGGCATCAGTGGAAGTGCGTAAGCATGGTTTAAATCGTACTTATATGACCGCCATCAGTTTGTAGCAGTGAATGAAGATGTATCCTATCGATCACAAGTGCAGTATGGAGTACCTCAAGGCTCAGTACTAGGGCCGCTACTCTTCACGCTTTATATGTTACCCTTGGGAGATATCATCAGGAAACATGGTGTTAGCTTTCACTGTTATGCTGATGATACTCAGCTCTATATTTCTTCGCAGCCCGGTGAAACACACCAATTTGAAAAACTAATGGATTGCATAGTCGATATAAAAAACTGGATGACGAGTAATTTCTTACTGCTAAATTCTGAAAAAACAGAGGTGTTAATTATAGGACCTAAAAACTCTGCTTGTAATAACCTAGAACACTGTCTAAGACTTGATGGTTGCTCTGTCAATTCTTCATCATCAGTTAGGAACCTAGGTGTGCTACTTGATCGCAATCTTTCCTTAGAAAGCCACGTTTCTAGCATTTGTAAAACTGCATTTTTCCATCTCAAAAATATATCTAAATTACGGCCTATGCTCTCAATGTCAAATGCAGAAATGTTAATCCATGCATTTATGACCTCAAGGTTAGATTATTGTAATGCTTTATTGGGTGGTTGTTCTGCACGCTTAGTAAACAAACTACAGCTAGTCCAAAATGCAGCAGCAAGAGTTCTTACTAGAACCAGTAAGTATGACCATATTAGCCCGGTTCTGTCAACACTGCACTGGCTCCCTATCAAGCATCGCATAGATTTTAAAATATTGCTTATTACTTATAAAGCCCTGAATGGTTTAGCACCTCAGTATTTGAATGAGCTCCATTTACATTATAATCCTCTACGTCCGCTACGTTCTCAAAACTCAGGCAATTTGATAATACCTAGAATATCAAAATCAACTGCAGGCGGCAGATCCTTTTCCTATTTGGCGCCCAAACTCTGGAATAACCTACCTAACATTGTTCGGGAGGCAGAGACACACTCTTGCAGTTTAAATCTAGATTAAAGACCCATCTCTTTAACCTGGCATACACATAACATACTAATATGCTTTTATTATCCAAATCCGTTAAAGGATTTTTAGGCTGCATTAATTAGGTAAACCGGAACCGTAAACACTTCCCATAACAACCTATGTACTTGCTATATCATTAGAAGAATGGCATCTACGCTAATATTTGTCTGTTTCTCTCTTATTCCGAGGTCACCGTGGTCACCAGATCCAGTCTGTGTCCAGATCAGAGGGTCACTGCAGTCACCCGGATCCAGTACGTATCCAGACCAGATGGTGGATCAGCACCTAGAAAGGACCTCTACATCCCTGAAAGACAGCGGAGACCAGGACAACTAGAGCCCCAGATACAGATCCCCTGTAAAGACCTTGTCTCAGAGGAGCACCAGGACAAGACCACAGGAAACAGATGATTCTTCTGCACAATCTGACTTTGCTGCAGCCTGGAATTGAACTACTGGTTTCATCTGGTCAGAGGAGAACTGGCCCCCCAACTGAGCCTGGTTTCTCCCAAGGTTTTTTTTCTCCATTCTGTCACCGATGGAGTTTCGGTTCCTTGCCGCTGTCGCCTCTGGCTTGCTTAGTTGGGGACACTTCATCTACAGCGATATCGTTGACTTGATTGCAAATAAATGCACAGACACTATTTAACTGAACAGAGATGACATAACTGAATCCAATGATGAACTGCCTTTAACTCTCATTTTTTGCATTATTGACACTGTTTTCCTGATGAATGTTGTTCAGTTGCTTTGACGCAATGTATTTTGTTTAAAGCGCTATATAAATAAAGGTGACAAAGGTTTACATCCTTTTTCCACCATTGAGTCCCCATGGTTTAGGTAAGTGTACATGCAAGCAGCTGAACTACCATTTATTACAAAGTTAACTGAATTACTATATATTACTTGTAAATTAATATACTTTAAATATAACTACTACATAATTTATAACTAGGTTTTATGCAGAGACAGAGAGGGAAAATCTATAAGACAGTTTCAGAGGTGTTCATTTGAACAGAATATTTAATTTCCATTTTTTTTCTTCATTTTAGGGAGATGACCAAGTGTCTTAACCCCAAATACCAACCACCCTCTAGGGATTGTTTAGCCAACCAGCTTATTCCTGCTTGGTATGATGCTGAAAAGCAGAATGTAATTGATGCTCTCAAAAACATCCACAGTGCAGCAATAACAAGTGATGGATGGACCAGCATTACACAGGACCACTACATTACAGTCACACTACATTTTGTTAGTGAGGGGAAAATGAAACAAACAGTCCTAAAAAGTAAGGCAGTCTATGACGTTCAGACAGGTCCTAATGTTGCCCAAGAAATAGAGGCAATTTTGGAAGAGTTTGGAGTTAGGGAGAAAATAGTTGCAGTCACAGTGGACAATGCTGCAAACATGAATGTAGCTGTCAGTAGACTCCAGCTTAAAAAAATTGCATGCTTTGCACATACACTGAACATTGCTGCACAGAAAATCTATTCAATTGACTCCGTTTCACCGTTGGTGTGCAAGTATCAGAAGTGTCATTGTATGGCTGAAGAGATCTTCAATGGCCAAGACTGTTTTGCAAGAGAAGCAACATCTCCTTAGTAAGTCATTTAATATTACTAAATAATGAGTTTTATTTTATTATTATTTTATTAAGTTTTATTAATTGTTTTTCAGACCTGCCACAGCATACAGTAATCCTGGACGTCAGAACTCGCTGGAATTCACTTTTTTGTAATGCACATTTCTTGAGCAATATTCTGCCATCCAAGCAGCTTCCATGGATCCAAGGCTGAGAGGCTCAATGGAGAGGGACAGGTAGAAGAAATGAATGTGATACAGGAAAACTGATGACAATCAATCTAATTTATTGTATAATGGACAATTTACAGTTTTTTACAATCACTTTGCTACTATTTTCAGAACCTTGATGTCATTTTTCACAACTATAGACACAAAACTCAAAACGGTTATCACTTGTAACACAGGCTGTCTAGTGTTCAAAACATTGCCTTGCACATTCACATCTTTAAAGAAATCTTGCACTTGCACAATCATTGGTTCAAAACACAAATTTACTGTGAAATACCATTGAAACATAACTATAGATCACCCACACACAAGCAACCGATAGTTTCACTGTGTCATTGTTCGTACAATCATTAAATATTGTAGAACAAAATAGGTGATACAGGTTTCATTATGGTACTACATGTACAGTAAATACATCTCAGTAAAAGTACTGCAGTAGTAGAGAGAATACTACAGACACAGTGGAATCATTGAACAAAGTTTGTAATATATTGATGCAAAACACTACAGTACTGTACAATTACAACATAGGTTTATTTGAATCAAAGCAAAAATAATTAGCTATGAAATTGAAACCCATCACACCATCTTCTGATATAGCTGCACAGATGGTAATGTTAGCCGCACGTTGTCCAGGTACTTGGATGGTTTCCCGCTGGTCAATGAAATTCCGACCTCTCCTCCTTGTCTTGACCAGATTAAAACCTGCCTCATCCAAATATATGAATTTGTGATGGTCATCATCAGCATCCAGCTCCATCACCCTCTAAAAATACATTTTAGAAAGAGATTTAGAGATTACTGTACAATGTAGAATTTTTGTGAATGTTTTTACAACAGCCATCTTGAAACTGAACTTACCTGAACATACTCAGTCCTCATTTGCTTCACTCTGTCTGCATTTCTTTCGAAAGGCACACGGTATAGTTGTTTTATAGATACCTGGTGCCTTTTTGGATACTTATGGATCCCACATTGTTGAACATGTCTTCATTGTCCAAGATATGCTGGCGAATTTCTGTAAGGCGAATATCATTTCTGGCCCGAACCAAATCGACCACAGCCTGCTCTTGTTGGTCAGTTAGAATTTTGCCTCTGCCTCCACTATTTGGCCTGGTTACAAAAGTACTGTCAATACTTTAAATAGTCTGAAAAGGTGGTACAGTATTTGGGGCCATAGACTGATGAAGCATTATGATAAAATATTAGGCTACATCCATGGATATTGTAGTCTAATTGGTTCATGCTCCACGCTAATTGGTGACAATGAATCTCGTTATCTTGAAACGTTCATGATTTACAGTAAACATGGAAGATTGTTTGTGTTTCCATACTAAGAGTAATGCAACAGTTACTTATCATTTTGAGCAGTTGTATCAATTGATAGTTAGATCATTGTAAGGAAATGAATAGACACTCATTTGAAATGTAATGTGTGGATTGCCTTTTGAAATAGTAGCACTTTGATGTTAAGTTGTGTCATATTGAACAGGTGATTTTTGCTGAATGAACAAATGATCTAAGTTTTATGTGTATTGTATCCAAGCAATTGAGAAAAGGGTTAGAGTTTTGAAAAATGTGCATTTTGATCTTTGGTTGTGAGTTTTGTGTCTAGAGTTGTGATAAATGACATCAAGGTTCTGAAAATAGTAACAAAGTGATTGTAAAAAAAACTGTATTAGATGCAAGATTTAATGTTTGCAAATTTCAGATTGGAACGGATCACTGACGAAGACCTAAAAAAGGCAGAGGAGTTTACAAAGCTCATGAGTGTAATGTACACTTCCACTCTATGTGTATCAAGTGACAGTACTCCAACCTGTGGCCAAGTCCTTCCTATCCTCCAGAAACTTGAAGAACATTTTCAAGTTCAAGAGAATGATGGCTGGAATATAGAAAAAGGTTTGGGAAGATCTGTCCAAGCGGTACCAGGTACAGCAGACAGTAAAATACACTACCCAGCTACAGAGCTACCACTTGTAATTTCATGATGATATTCATGACATACCAAGTACAGATTACTGCTTAGTGCTTCAGTACCGTTTACAGATTACTTGTTTTGAATTTATTATCTTAAAGAATGAGGATATCAGGCACTTCCTTGAAGAGGCAACAGTGATGGATCCCCGCTTCAAAAATAAGCTACTTGCAGACAACATTAGGGAGAGGGTGAAACTAGCTGCAGTAATGGCACAAAACAAGGTATTGTTGTTTTCTTTCATACAAACACACATAGGGAAAAATGTATACTTTCTGGAATATCCGCTTCTAATGCGAAGCTCTCTCTAAAGGTGTCAGAAGTGCAGGAAATGGAAAAAGGCCATGAGCAAGAACAGGACAACACTTCAAAGGTGAATGCAAACTCACAATGATAAAGATACATTGTCTGGTGTTGTTGACAAGGATATATACTGTTAATATTACTAACTAACTAACACTAATTGTCTTGCTTTTTAGAAAGTGCCTTGCAAGAAAGTAAAAAAGTGTCCATTAGCAGTTCTTTTTGAAAAGGAGGATAAAGCTCTGCAGGGCCAGGGGATTGTGCTTCCAAATGCTACTGGCTTGTCAGTTGATGAGAGAGTTGACAGAGAACTTCTTTTCTACAAAGAATGTTCCTCAATCCCCACCTATGAAGACCCAACTGTTTGGTGGTGGGAGAAGAGAGAGGCATTGCCTATTCTGTTTCACCTGTCTGAATCGTACATGTCTGTCCAAGCATCTTCTACTCCTTCAGAGAGGGTATTCTCCACTGCTGGAGACACAATAAGCCAGGAGAGATCCCGAATTCTCCCAGAGAAAGCAGACATGTTGATTTTCCTTCAGAAAAATTTAAAAAGATTTTTGTTGCAAAAATGTCTAAATACTGTAATATATGTTGATTTTTTTTTTTAATTGCCAACCTGTAAATTAATTTGACAGTAAGTAGTAAACGCATAAAGGATTGTTTGAGTTGAGTATTGTACATTTTTCCTTACCACTATTTATTTATTAGTTGTTAAATAATTTTAATGGAACCGGAATCACAATTTGTGAATGTGTCATCATTAACTATAAATACAGTACAGATATTTCAGAAATCATCCCTTATTCCTTTTAAACATAGAGTCTTTAGAGTCTTAATTATTGTCCAGCTTCCCTGAAAACCCCTTTGGCCTATACCTAATCTACAATATACAGATTAGAAACATGCAAAAAAAAAAAAAAAAAAAAAAAAAAAAAAAAAAAATATATATATATATATATATATATATATATATATATATATATATATATATAGTTATTTTATCACACTTTGCGATGTTTAACAAAATACTTGAAAAATTACACGCATGCGCAGTATCATCAATTCATCGGTTCTCAAATCGGACGCGTCCGAAAGAAACGGTTTTCGGTTCAGTGTATTGGTGATCCGAAAACCGATGCAACTGAGTACCAAAGACAGCAGCAGCAACCAACAGATGCTGCACAGCTCAGCATTGCAGGATTTACAAGACCAGAATTGACCAAACAAGCAGTGCAACTTTATGATGCAAGTTCTCCAAAACAACAGGAAATTCAAAATGCCATCATTAAGGATCTCCTCATTGGCTGCACGTTACCTCTGTCAAATGTGGGGGAGAGGCATTAAATAATTGAAATGTCAGCTTTAACTGGAGGACAATATAGTGTGATACAATAATAAAACCGGTTCATTTGTATTTTCATGCACTTGTAATACAATAAAACCTTTGAAACCTTTTTTGATAGGAAACTAGTTCTGTTGACATAAAATAAAAATGTTCAATGGCAATGACTAGATGTAACAGTGGTATTTTTTTATTACATTTTTATATTGCCATTGGTTTAATGGGTTGAAAGGTTAAAATATTAATAGAATGTAAAAATTTACAATACCAATTTATAATCTTTTTTAATTTAATTACTTTCTGGACTCGGGCGGACTCGACTCAGACTCGGCCTTTAAGAACTCGGACTTGAGTCCAACTCGGCCCCTTTTGGACTCTGACTCGGATTTGGACTTGATGTTTAAGGACTTGGTCTTGACTCGTACTCGACAAAGGTGGACTCTGACCCAACTCTACTGGTGATGCTGTTTTAGGAGTTGTCTAAGCAGATACTGAGAGATTTAATGTCTTCTTTTATTTCAGTTTATTTAATCTAAGGCTGAAGGTGAAGTCAGTTGTAGTTCTTGTGGTTTTCTTTTTTTCAGTGATTCTGTTTGTTAATGGCAGGTGTTCATCATTAATGCTTAATCAGCACTTAATTAATCATATAATTATCTCATTAACTTCAGTGTTACTCTGTCACACTTTATAAGTGTTCAAAACTGAGGATTTTGCTGTAAAGTTTAAAGTAGTAGTAGTAGTAATATACTTTATTGTCTTTGAAAGGAAATTTGTTGTGGACTAATTGTTGCTGCATAAACATACAAGAAATAAAATAATAAAAAGTTAAATTAAGACTTACAAATTTAAAATTAATAAAATAAGCTGTTATTCAGCATTCTTACAGATACAGGCACAAAATAATTCTTATACCCATTAAATTTACACATAGAGACTATATATCTTCTACCGGAGGGGAACATTTCATACTGTGAACGCAGGAAGTGAGTTTGGTCCCCCATGATTTTCTGTACCCGATTCAGAATGCAATTCTCATATAAATGTTGAAGATTCAAATAATCTTCATGTCCAACATTTTTTTGTGCTGTCAACACCAGGTGTGCTAATTTAGATTTAAGCTGTATAGTTAGGTTTCCAAACCATACTGCGACAGGGAACTTAAAGTATGTTATGAGGTGAAATACTTTATATAACTGATGACCTGTCTGATGATAGGGATATTTACAGACAGTGTTGTACGCTGTATGCCCAGGCCAATATGTTGATTCGTAAATTTGATATGTGCTCAGGATCTGTTAAAGTATTCTGTACCCCTATGTATACTGGTCATTTGTGGTGGCATTACAGAAAGAGAAGCATTCAAAGACTTAATGTAGCTTATAGTAATGGTATGTGATTGCTGCTTAAGGTGCCACGATGGAGCAGTGCAAACCAAATATTTGTCAGTGCTCGTGTGCCAACCTGCGCTGCGGTGTTGCATAATCTCATGTACAGGTGTATGTGTAGGTTATCAGAACAGTATAATTTTAACACTTACGAACTTGGCACTAAGTTCAGTCAGGCTTTTTTCAAATATGTGGAATCATTGTTTTTTTTGTACACAGGTAAATATGTGATATTGTGGATTTTGTCCTTGTGTGTGTATTTGTATGTTGTTATTGATGTGTCTGCTGGACCGAGTGTGTCCTTAATAAAAATTGATGATGACTATAGTTATATCAGATATTTTCCTGAATAGATGATTTCCAGGGGTGTTGAGGGCCCTAGTTACAGTCCCTTAAGGTTAAAAACAGCCCATTGGTTAAGCATGCAGTTCCCGGCAGCGATGAAGAGGGCAAGTCCTGACAAGGAAGTTTGTTAATGAGCAACCTTATTTTGTTCATGAGTAACAAATGGGTTGTTAGTGGTCAGCTCTATAAGTGTGTAATGACAACAGTGAGTCATTGAAATAGGAGAATGCTTCTGAAGAGCAAGAGATTCCCAGCAGACTGTTGAGGAGTCTGGAGGATGGCGAAGTGTAAAACAGACTGCATCGAGCAGCCCCTGTCTCTGGCCTTTCAAAAGCTTGGTTGTTTTGTTGGTAGACATCCATGTGTGTTTCTTTTAGTAGCTTTATTTGTAGCTGCTGCCCTTGGAGCCGGTTTCATCTTTCTTCAGGAGAGGAAGGCAAATGATATTGAAGACCAGTTCACGCCCGTCAATGCACCTGCCAAAATGGAGAGAGCGTTTGTGGTGGAAAATTTCCCACAATCGGAAGAGTTTTCTCAGCTACGGCTTTCTTCCGATGGCACTTATGCCTCTTTGATCATCACAGGCTTACATGGAGAAAATATATTAACTGAAGCAGCTTTTAACAACATTATTGAGTTAGACAGACAAGTGAAAAATATTGCGGCAGGAAACACTTTTGAAGAGCTCTGTGCCAAAGCAAATGGAAGGTGCATATCAAATGCAATTTTAGACATTATAAATTACAATGCTGCTGAAATAGTTTCTTCAGCCATAACATATCCAATGAATAATGGCACATTTTTGGGAACAAGTATTGGGGGTGTAAAGCTAAAGCAAGGTAGCTTAGAGATATTGTGCGCAAAAGCGGTCAGGCTTTTTTATTTCCTAGATGAGGAGAAGACAAAGAACAACTCTGAGTGGCTCGATGGCTTTCTAAAACTCTTCTCAAACTATACACAACAGAAAATGGTAAGACAAAATAAATGTTATGAGTTATATCTAGATGTATACAGATGCCTGATGTACCTCAGATGACATTAATCAAATATTATCTAATAACTCTAACTCACCAATTCATGTGGGAAAACGTTCCAATGTTTTGATAAAATGAACCAAACAAATTTACATTTGCTTGATTTTCCTGCAGGATGTTCATATTCTGTCATCATTTGCTGTTTCTTCACTGTGCTTGAACTCAGTGTAACACATTCAGATAAGCAGTAACTACACTGAAGTGTTTTATGTTGAATCTCTACAGCTCCATGTGTCTTACTTTACATCAGTATCAAGACAGAAGGAGTTGGAGACCAATGCAGACTCTGTGATCCCCCTCTTCTCTGTTACGTATTTCCTGGCCATTACCATTTCAATTCTGTCTTGTTTAAGGTATTGTAGAGAATTAAAACCACATTAGTACATTTCTATCTCTAGCTATGTCATTTATCCCTTGTCTCGTTCTGCAGGTTAGACTGTGTCAGGACAAAGGTGTGGGTGGCTGCATTCGGGGTCGTCTCCGCCGGTTTGGCCGTGTTGGCCAGCTTTGGACTGCTGCTGTTCTGCGGAGTGCCATTTGCCATGACCGTGGCCACAGCCCCGTTTCTGATTCTGGGTAAACTTCATTCATTTCATCACCTAGTCGAGGTCTCACAGCGGAGGTTCACAGTCTCTGCTTTCCTGCAGGTGTTGGTGTTGATGACATGTTCATAATGATCTCCTGCTGGCAGAAGACTGAAGTTGATAAAGCCGTTGAGGTTCGCTTAGCAGAGACGTATAAGGAGGCTGGCGTGTCCATCACTATCACCACACTGACGGATGTGCTGGCGTTCTACATCGGCCTCCTGACGCCGTTCCGCTCCGTTCAGTCTTTCTGCATATACACCAGCACAGCTCTTCTGTTCTGCTACGTCTTCAACATCACCTTCTTTGGCGCCTGTCTTGCGTTCAACGGGAGACGAGAGAAAGGCAACAGACACTGGCTGACCTGCATGAGAGTCCCAGAAGCCAGTGGTGATGCTAAAGGGTGTTGTGTTGGTGGATCTTATGATAAAAACACACATAAGGAGTTTGAAATGCCAATGGATTCATTCTTTAAAAAATATTACGGCCCTTTCCTGACAAGAGTGTGGGTTAAGGTGCTTGTGTGTCTGATCTATGCCGGGTATTTGGCAGTCAGTATCTACGGGTGCTTCCAAATACAGGAAGGTCTAGATCTGAAACATTTAGCAGTAGACAGCTCATATGTTGGTGATTACTATGACAATGAGGATGAATTCTTTTCTGATTTTGGTCCTAACGTCATGTTAGTTATAAAGGATGAGCATTTCCAGTACTGGAACCCCACTGCTCGTGAAAGTCTTGACTTGTGTTTGAAACATTTTCAAAATCTGACAATGGCAGATTCATACATTCGGCCTGTTTCTTGGCTTCATGAGTATGTGGCGTTTAATGCTGGTTTTAATGTGAACAATGAAACTCAATTTAAAAGCCATCTAACCACATTCCTTAATTATTCTGGTTTTAGTCAAGATGTCAATTTCACTAACAATCAAATTCATGCATCACGTTTGTTTGTTCAGACGGTGAACGTCCGCACAGCAATTGATGAGAAGAACATGCTGAATGCGTTTAGAGAAACCACAGCTGAATGTGGGAATTTGCAGACGCCTGTGGATCTGACAGTGTACCACCCTGCGTTCATCTATTTTGACCAATATGCAGTCATCATCCCTAATACGATCCAAAATATAGTAGTTGCTACTTGTGCCATGTTATTCATTTCACTCCTGCTGATCCCAAACCCGCTCTGCTCTCTCTGGGTGACGTTCGCCATCGCATCTGTCATTGTAGGAGTGACCGGATTCATGGCATTATGGGATGTTAGTTTAGACTCCGTGTCAATGATTAATCTTGTCATCTGTATTGGGTTTTCTGTGGACTTCTCTGCTCATATATCCTATGCTTTTGTGTCAAGTGAAAAATCGTCAGCGAATGAGAAAGCCATGGATGCAATCACTAAACTGGGCTATCCGATCGTTCAGGGAGCTGTGTCCACTATCGCAGGTGTGGTGGTCCTCGCGGCTGCTAAAAGCTACATCTTCAGGACTTTCTTCAAGATCATGTTCTTAGTCATACTGTTTGGGGCCGTCCATGGCATCGTATTCATACCTGTATTCCTGACCTTCCTCAGCACTTGTAGTAACAGTCGTGAAAAAAACAAAGAAGTTCTTCCAGAGTGTAGTTACACAAGCCAACGGCCGGCCAAAACATTTGTGATTCAGAATCAATGGTCTGCAGATCCTGACTGTCCATAGGCACCATGACAAGAGATTTATAAAAATTATGGACTTTATTATTTTTGTATGAGCTTAGCCCTGTATAACACTTTTGTCTGACAATGGAAGTAAATAGCAATCATTCTGTTATGTTCCTATTAGTGGTGTAACGGTTCACAAAATTCACGGTTCGGTTCGATACGATACACTGGTGTCACGGTTCGGTTCGGTACGGTTCGGTACGTTTTAGATACAGCAAAAAGAAAAAATTGGCAGATAAATTTCCTTGATTTTTAAAAAATGTTTTATTTATTAAAACTAACAAAGTATGTTTTTTTTTGTTTTTTTTTACATTGAACAATGATGGAGCTATTTTTACCCATCTTCTATGGTGTTTTCTTAGCAGCATACTGTATAAAACAAAAACAGCTCCTTATAAAAAAATGAAAATGTTATATTATTGTAGTAGTTATGAACAAATACAAAGATGTAACTTTTTTTATGGAACTCTATAACTCTTTATATTGAGTGTGTTTTTACTCAATTGGTTCTCTATAGGGCTTATGTTTTTTGGAACAAAGCAGGAATTACGGTCTGTCTGAAATGGGCTCGTGAAGGAATATTGTAACGGGGCTCAATTACATTAAGCATTTTCTTAAAACCTACGTTTTCCACTACAGAGTAAGGCGCTCGCTCACTCAGTACGCGCTGAAGGCTCGTTGCAAAATGGCTAATGCGTTTAACAGACCAGAAATAGAAGATCCTCCAATAACCAACAGGTCTGGTGTTTGGGTGCACTTTGGATTCCCTGTAAGCTATAATGGTGATGATAGAATGAATGGTAAATAGTAAGGTCTCATATCCGCGGCTATAACGTAAATGTAGCCTACCAATCGCCGTGGTGATGTCTTTTGCCCTGTTTGAATCCGTTGGAAATGTCTGTCTTAATGCTGCGGGGATAGTTTGTTGCGTGTATGTTTCTCCTTTTTTTCGTCTTTTCCCAGATACTGACACACTAAGGTGATGTCGGCGTAAATGAGTTGACATGTTTCAAGTATTCCCGCTGGTGTTTTTTTTTTTTTTTTGTATTCCCGCTGGTGTACCCTAGATGAGACATATCGTTGTTTTTTTATCCACCACTCTCTTGCCATCACCATTATAGCTTACAGGGAATCCAAAGTGCACCCAAACACCAGACCTGTTGGTTATTGGAGGATCTTCTATTTCTGGTCTGTTAAACGCATTGGCCATTTTGCAACGAGCCTTCAGCACGTACTGAGTGAGCGAGCGCCTGACTGAGTAGCCTAACATAAACATATAAGTGGTGTTTTTTTCTTCTTCGGGGGTGTCGGGGCGTTGCCTGTTACGTCGTTTGGGTTATTGGGCTACCTTGTTGAACGCATATCATTATATTTCACTATTTTTTTTATTTTCCAAATATAATTAATTAGTCCAACGAACCGTTCGGTCCATAATGCGTACCGCGTACCGAACCGAAAGTATCGTTACACCCCTAGTTCCTATGTATAAACTGCATCTAACAGGTTTTTGTGTATTTATATTTGAATCAAGTTTATCTTTTTGTAAATTTTCCTTTTTATTCTTTCCATCAATATGATTTTCAATGCATTTCTGCAAACGCAACTTTGCATTTGTATTCAGTTACATTGATTAAACCACATTACTGAACATTGGGAATGTTATGTTTGTCATTAACCCATTTTATCCCACAACGGTGACTGCAAAGAAGGTATTCATTAATAAAGTTCTAAAAATCTTACTAATGTATTAGTGCATTTCCTGCAAATATGAAAAAAAATACAGGGTCTCAATTAAATATCTGCAGTGTCACATGGTTAGTGCAAACTGTCACATGACCAGAGCAGTTTATTTAGTTAGCATAAACAGATGACAAAGATTTTGGGACATGAAATCTTTAACATGTCTAGCATTAATACTTGTATATAAATTCACAATTACTCAGTTTTGTTAAGTGTGATCATAGAATGAGTAAACATGATGACAGTAACAATTGTGACCAGTGGGAAAATAAAGTGCATTTACTGTAGGTACAGTATACATATAAATCCATTTGCAGTTGTTAGTGAAAGTTGCACTAAAATCTTGCAATGGTAAAGATACAGTGAATATTGGACTAAATTAAAACTATTAAATCAAAATGAAAATGACAATATTGATGTAATATTGGTAGCACTAATACAATAATTTGATGATATATGTTACAATAAAGTATCCATTTTGAAATATAATGATAGTTTTTTTTTTTTTTTTTGTCTTTTATCTCAGTAAAAGTATCAGTGTTGTAAAAGGGTTTTTTTGATAACATGATTTTGATTTTATGATTTTATGACTGCAGAAATTTGTTAATTTAGTTTTTTTTTTTTCACACACTTTTCCGGACAATTAAAAAATAAATTATTAATGATTATTTCAAAGGGTTACTAATGACACGTCATTTGGATATTTTCATGTCTGGGAAAATTTGTTAATGAACTTGATCTCAGCATAATTGTCATTCAAGTGAATGAGTGAGTAATTTATGACACATTATATGCACACATGCATAAATCCCCTCTGCTCTTGTGTTTTTTCCTGGAGTCTTGATAGACATGAGCAGATGCAATATTTCCTGGTCGACATTTCCTTGTTCCTGATCTAGATGGAATGTCCATCAGCACTTATGGAAAAACTGTTAAAGAATAATCCATCTAAGTTCATCCGTCTAAGTTCAATTAAACATTAGCTTATAGATCCTAACTGAAACAGATAAACCAGATAAAAAAAATAAATACACTTAAGTTGTACTAATATTGATGCACTTCTTATATTTTTACTATACTATACTAAGTGCTAATAAATATGTTATTTTGGAGCAAGTATGTTAAGTACTCTTGAAGATATGCTTAAGACTCAACTCTAAGCTAATTGCAATATAATTTAATATATATAGTTGTGTTAAAATGTAATAACTTTAAGGATCTTTAGTGTAATTTAATTGTACTTGTCTATATTATTTATTACACTTATACTTCTTGAGCTATAGTTCAAATATATTTTAAGCTTCACTTTAATGTGCTTATTAATACACTAGTTTGTTATAAATAAATTTTTCAGTCAAGTCAAGTCACCTTTATTTATATAGCACTTTAAAAAAAAAAAGATTTAAACATTAATTAGGAAAACAGTGTGTCAATAATGCAAAATAATAGTTAAAGGCAGTTCATCATTGAATTCAGTGATGTCATCTCTGCTCAGTTAAATAGTGTCTGTGCATTTATTTGCAATCAAGTCAACGATATCGCTGTAGATGAAGTGACCCCAACTAAGCAAGCCAGAGGCGACAGCGGCAAGGAACCAAACCTCCAAGAAATGGAGGTAAATATTTAGTTAAATCTAGTTTTGGAGTAATGAATGCAAAGCATAACTTTGAACTGGATTAATTTATATCTCGAATTTACGTAAGATTCAAGAGTTTTATTTGTCACATACAAAATTATATATAGCATACATAACCAGCAGTGAAATGTGAGTCAGGTCCGCTCCATGGACAGTGCAAATATTAAAGAAAACAACACAGATGGAAATATACATAAATATAGCTATGTAAGAATGAAATAAAAGTAAACAATAAAAATATAAGAATAAAATATAAAAAAGATGTATATTGTAGAATTCAATAGAACGCAAAATAATGTGCATGAACGTAAACTGAAGTCTTAAATATTAAGATGTACAGGGATGTACAATGTGCATATATGCATTTTACTGTGGTCTTAAATATAAGATACACAGGAATGTACAAGAAGCAAATGTGCAAACACGGTGACACTGTCAGTGTGTCTATGTGAGGTAGTGAATAAAATGAAAAAGATAAAGTGAACATTAAGTGGAGGCATGAGGATGTAAGGGGCTGGTTAAGAGTTTAGGAGCCTGATGGCCTGGGGGAAGAAACTCCTCCTGAGTCTCTCGGTTTTTGCCATCAGGCAACGGTAGCGCTTACCAGATGGCAGCAAAGTGAAAATATGGTTACTAGGGTGGATGGAGTCCTTGATGATTTTAGTAGCTCTACTTCTGCAGCGTTTGAGGTAGATGTCCTGCAGAGAGGGGAGAGCAGACCCTGAGATGCGCTCAGCTAAGCGCACAACTCTCTGCAGTGCTTTGCAGTCTTGACTGGAGCTGTTCCCATACCACACTGAGATGCACTGAGTCAATACACTTTCTATAGCCCCAGAATAGAAAGTTTTCAGGATTGCTGGTGAGACCCTGAATTTCCTCAGCTGTCGCAGATGGTACAGTCTTTTCCTGGCTTTATTAACCTGTGTTTGAATGTGAGTAGTCCAAGTCAGGTCCTCCGAGATGTTTACACCAAGGTACTTGAAGCTGCTCACCCTCTCCACAGGGGTCCCGCTGATCATAAGAGGAGTATAGGGCTGCTGCTGTCTCTTCCTGAAGTCAGCAATCAGCTCTTTAGTTTTGCTCACATTCAGAAAGAGACAGTTGTCCTGGCACCATGATGTTAATTTCTCTACCTCATCCAAGTATGCGGTCTCATTATTGTTGTGAATGAGGCCCAGAACCACAGTATCATCAGCAAATTTGATAATGGATGTGGAGCTGTGCGAAGACACGCAGTCATGTGTGTAGAGAGAGAAGAGCAGGGGACTCAGGACACAGCCCTGTGGGGCTCCTATGTTCAGGGTGATGGAGCTGGAGGTGTACTGGCCTAGTTTCACCACTTGAGGTCTGCCGGTGAGGAAATCAAGAATCCAGTTGCAGAGTGAAGAATTCAGGCCGAGGTCTATGAGTTTAGAAGCTAGCTTTAAGGGGACTATAGTATTAAAAGCTGAGCTATAGTCAATAAATAACAGCCTTACGTAGTTCCTGTTATTGCTGTCAATGTGTGTGAGAGAAGAGTGCAGGATGTGAGAGATGGCATCATCAGTGGTAGGCAAACTGAAGAGGGTCCAAAGTATCCGGTATGGAGGAGCAGATGACGTTTTTAACCAGTCCCTCAAAGACCTTCATGACTATTGATATGAGGGCAACTGGACGATAGTCATTCAGACAAGAGGGTTTATTGTTTTTAGGCACAGGGATGATGACCGATTTTTTGAATGAGGTGGGAACCACCGATGTAGCAAGAGACTCATTAAAAATGGATGTAAACAAACCAGCGAGCTGATCAGTGCAGGACCGCAGAACACGGCCAGAAATCCCATCAGGTCCGGCTGCTTTCCTTACATTCACTCGCTTTAGTGCCCTCCGAACCTCGTCCTCCGACACGGTGATCGCATGATGATCGCTGATCTGACTGCTGCTTCCTGAAGCGCTGATCGGCAGACTCACACTGCTTAGATTGTTTTCAAAGCGGCCGTAGAAAGTGTTTAGCTCGTCAGCCAGCGACGGATCTGCTCTCACCTCTGCAGAGGATTTATTTCCAAAGTCACAGATGGTCCTTAGTCCTTGCCACATGCGTCGGGAGTCATTTAGCTGGAAATATGACTCTATGCGTTCCCTGTATCTGTGTTTGGCGGCTCTTACTGCGCGCCGGAGAGCATAGCACGATGCTTTGTACTCGCTCATGTTTCCTGACAGAAGACCGGCGTTGTAAGCAGCAGTTCGTTTGTTTACTGCTGCACGGATTGATCTGTCCACCCACGGTTTCTGATTTGAGAATGACCTTGTAGTTATTGTATCCATGGCTTGTTCGGCTAGCATGTTTACAAAGCTTAACGTTACATCCGTGAACTCGCTGACGTCAGATGAACTTGTCCCAGTCTACGTCATCAAGAGCCGCCTGTAACGTTGCTTCTGATTGGGCGGACCATCGCGTCACCACCCTCTGCACCAGGGGATCTTGAACGAGCCGTTGTTTATATTCCGGTGTGAGGAAAATGGCGGCATGGTCCGATCTGCCGAAAGCCGGTATTGAGCGAGCTTTGTAGGCATTCTTAAACTGAGTGTAGCAATGATCCAGTGTATTCGGTCCTCTGGTTGGACAGGATACATGTTGATAAAAATTAGGCATAACTTGCTTGAGTTTGGCTTTGTTAAAGTCCCCAGCGATGATAATAGCAGCGTCAGGATGTTTGTTGATGTAGCCGCTGAGCGCGTCGTGAAGCTCAGACAAAGCCAAACCGGTGTCTGCTTGTAGTGGGATGTAAACAGCAGTTATGATGATCGATGAGAACTCCCGGGGCAGATAGAATGGGCGGCAAATAATGGTTAAATGTTCCAGATGAGGCGAGCAGGAGCGCGACAGTGTGGAGATATTCCTGGGATCACACCATTTCTTGTTAATCATGAAACACACTCCTCCGCCTTTGGATTTGCCAGCCTCGGCTGTCCTGTCCATCCGTAAAACAGAGAATTTTTCAGACGGCGTTACAGCAGCGTCTGGGACCAAGGGCGTGAGCCACGTTTCAGACAAACAAAGGATGTTACAGTCCCTAATGTCCCGTTGGAAACTTATCCTGGCTCTAAGATCGTCCATCTTATTCTCCAGAGACTGGACATTGGCGAGCAGAATGCTCGGTAAAGGAGGGCTGTGTGCTCTTTTCCTCAGTCTGTTGCGAATCCCAGCACGTTTCCCGCTGTGTTTCTTGATCCGTCGCCTCGGGTGGTTATTCAGGTGGCCATTGTTCATCTCGGCGTTCCGGAGAATCTCAGATGGCCACGATGGGTTGGAGGATAAAGTGTCCTGAAACAGGTCAGTTAAGCGGTGTCCAATGTCCAAAAGTGTTTCTATGTCGTATATGATCAGTGCAGAGGTAATGTGTGTAAAAAGAGAAAGCAAAAGTAGGTAAAAAAGTAAATAAAAACATAATCTAAGCGGAGCGACCTGGACGGCGACCGGACTCGGCGGCACCATCTTGTATGTAACAGCTCTTTGTTCTCGACAGGCCTTCTTCCCAGATCTCATGAGACACATCGTCGTTCAGGTCAGTAGACCAGGCTATTTTAAGGTGTTTGGTTAATATGGGTGTTGTAAAAGCATGAACAAAACGAGATACCAAATGTCTAACTTCAGGATTAGAAGATAAAAGTTCATGAATAATATGATTTTCAGGTTTATTTATAAAATGTGGAATATTTTTCTTAACATAATTTCTAATTTGCAAATAGCAGAAGTGAGAGTGTAGGAGTACAAATGTATTTTTAAGTTGCAAAAAGGATGCAAATTGATCTTCTATATAGATATCTCCTATACAGCATAAACCTTTTTACCTCCATCCTGAAAAAGCTCCATCAATCTGAAAAGGCTCAAACGAAGGATTGCATAATATTGTTTTTTTGATTGAGACGTTTGGTAGTTTATAAAATGATTTGATCTGATTCAAAATCTTCAAAGAATTTCTCAACACAAAATTACTGCTGCCTAATTTACAGATAGAATTACATTCCTTAAAAAGTAAAGTTGAAGACTCTGGTGCTGACAAAGCCTCTGCATGAATCCATAGAGGTGAAGTCTCAGGTAGCATGTCATCCAGAATACCACTTTGCCAGAAAGTGAGAGCCCTGGCACTTACTGCCCAGTAATAATGGTTCAAATTGGGAAGCCCAAGGCTATGCGAGGTGTTTTACAGTTCCATACAAATGAAAGAACAACTGAATCAAGTTGCTTAAAATTAGTTGCAGGCAAATAAATAGGGGGGTTTTGAAAAATGAAAGAGACCTCTAATGAAAGAGACCACCAATGTCATGTCGCTCAAGTGCTCCAACGATTAAGAGAATTCTCTATGCTCTCTATGCAAAGGCTGAAAAGTGTGTGTTTCACCAACAGTTGGCACAGGACGCCCTGGAGTAAATAAGACTCTTGCTTCAATACAGAACAAGTACTGGTGGCCGAGGATGCACGAGGATGTGCAAGAATTCATTAGGGGTTGTGTTCTCTGTGCAATCACCAAAGTACCTAAACAATTACCTTCCCGGAAAACTAGTTCCTTTGCCCATTCCCCATCGTCCATGGTCTCACATAGGAGTTGATTTTGACACTGATCTTCCTCCCTCTGATGACAAAACTTGCAGAACTTGACAAAAATTCTCTTAGCCATTGATTGATTCTCTAAAACCTGTAAACTATTGTCTAGGACCGAGGAGCTCAGTTCCTCTCCAGAGTATGGCCGGCATTCTTCTCTCAACTCAATGTTAGGGGTGGTGTTGGCTCGGTGGATAAGACACATGCTTTTGGTGTGAGAGACCCGGGTTAGAATCCACTGTGAGACACCAATATGTCCCTGAGCAAGACACTTGACATATCCTCTGACATATATAGCAATTGTAAGTCGCTTTGGATAAAAGCGTCAGCTAAATGAATAAATGTAAATGTTACGGTTAGTCTCACTTCCGGTTATCACCCTCAGGCCAATGGAAAAACTGAACGGAAAATACAGGACATAAGCCGATTCTTCAGAAGATTCTGTCACCAAAACCAAAACACCTGGAATCGCTATCTCATTTGGGCAGAATATGCTCAGAACCGGTTAAGTTTACCTGCTCAGTATCGGATTCATCCAACTTTTCATGTGTCTCTTTTAAAACCACATCATCCTTCTGTACCTATTCCTTCCACAGACCCGGTCCCTGACGAAGAACCCCTGTCGCCACCCATTGAAGCTGAGCCCATCTACACGGTATGAGAGATCCTAGACTCCCGACGTCGTGGCGGTCGATTGGAGTACCTCGTAGACTGGGAGGATTATGGCCCCGAGGAGAGATGTTGGGTTCCTCGCCAAGATATGCTAGACCCTAACTTGCTCACAGACTTTCACGCTCAGCACCGAGAAAGACCTGCTCCACGACTTTCTCCATTGCTTTACTCACTGTTACTTGCTTTAATGGCAGATGTATGTCTACCTTTGATTGCAGGTGAGGACATGTTGGAGGCCATGGAGAAGCAGATTCACGACCTGGAGGTGAGGCAGGCCCAGCTGAGAGAGCGGAAAGCTGCACTGGAATCATCCCGGGCTGATGCTCACAAATCCAGGGTAAGTATACACCAAGTCCGGTAAACAGTCCCGCCACGTCTATTCCGTGTGTTTCTCTGCACAGGACTTCATGGACCCTGGGTGAATCCACAGCGGAGGACGCGAGCCAGGCGCCGGGTGACAACTTCTCCCCCTTCCAGTCTTTGAGATCTCCACCCAGAACCGCTTCACTCCCCTCCACGAGACAGAACGCGATGCTGTGATCACCGGAGACTCCATAGTCTGACACGTCCGTGCTACATTAACCAAAGGTAAAGTGCACACTCACTGTTTCCCTGGTGCTCGTGTTCTCAATGTTTCTGTGCAGATACCCGTGATCCTGAAGGCCGACGAGAGCCCCAGAGCGGTCGTGTTTCATGCCGAAGAGGGACTTCAGGAGCCTGATCGAGATGGTTCGCAGCACGACGCCCGTGGCGACGATCAATGTGTCAGGACCACTGCCCACATATCGATGAAGACATGAAAGGTTCAGTAGACATGATGCTTTAAAAAAATGGTTGTTGTCATGGTGTAAAGAACAGGAACTGAAAGATCAGTTGAGCTCCTTCCTGCAAAAAAATGATCTGTATAAAGAATTTCAGTCAGGTTTCAGGCCCCACCATAGTAGAGAAACTGCACTTGTTAAAATTCCAAATGACCTGCTTCTTGCGTCACATCAAGGCTGCATGTCATTGCTAGTTTTACTTGATCTTAGTGCTGCGTTCGACACCATAGATCATGACCTAGATAGATTACAAAACTATACAGGTATTCAAGGGCAGGCTCTAAGATGGTTTAGATCCTACCTGTCTGATCGCTACCATTTTGTTTATTTAAATGGGGAGTCATCTCATTTATCACCAGAAAAATATAGAGTGCCACAAGGATCTGTCCTAGGTCCCCTTATATTTCCAATATACATGTTGCCCCTTGGTAATATTATAAGAAAATACGGGATTAGTTTCCACTCTTATGCTGATGATACTCGGCTATATATCTCTACGAGACCAGATGAAACTTCTAAATTATCTAAGCTAACAGAGTGTGTTAAAAATGTAAAAGATTGGATGACCAGTAATTTTCTCCTATTAAATTTATATAAGACAGTATATAACAGTACAAAAAAACAGTACACAGAATCTTGTAGATTACGATTTGCAACTAGACGGATGTACTGTTACTCCCTCTACCGTCAAAAATGTGGGTGTTATATTATACAGCAACTTGTCTTTTGAAAATCATATTTCCCATGTTACAAAAACTGCAATCTTCCATCTAAGAAACATTGCCAAGCTATGAAACGTGTTATCTGTTTCTGATGCAGAAAAGCTAGTTCATGCATTCATGACCTCTAGACTGGACTATTGTAATGCACTTATAGGAGGTTGTCCTGCTTCGTCAATAAACAAGCTACAGGTAGTCCAAAATGCAGCAGCTAGAGTCCTTACCAGATCAAGACAATATGATCATATTACCCCAATTTTACAGTCTCTGCACTGGCTACCTATTAAGTTCCGTATCAGTTACAAATTATCATTACTTACCTATAAGGCCCTAAATGGTTTAGTTCCTGCGTAACTAACTAGCCTTATACCACGTTACAATCCATCATGCTCCCTAAGGTCTCATTCGAATAATGCATCTCTTAAATTGTGACTGCAGTTGCATCTGATCAAATGTGCATTCTTATTCTTTAGCTTGTTTATTTATTTTTAGTTTATATTTTTAAACAGGAAAATATTAAAGACAATCGGGCCTGACTCAGTATAAAACTGATTTTCAGCAGGTTCCTGCTCTGCAAAACATAAATACCACATACCCAACAAAACTCCTAGACAAGACAGCAAGTGAGCATCAGGGGGAGGCCATAAAGCCATCTCAGTGGTCACAGATATACCTGACTGTGTTAAACTAATTAATTTTACTCTGTTGGAACAGCAGCTATGCTAATGATGTCTCTATTTGTTTCTCTGTTTCTGCTGGGATTTACATCCCGTGGAAACTAGGATTTACACAAGCTCCAGTTTGGATCCAGAACACCTGAGAAGAGATGATGCTGACCCCTCAGAGGACCTCAGAAGATGCTAACCCTGAATCAACAAACAGAACTAACAAATATTGCTACAAGTGTGACTGCATCATATAAAAATTGCTGTTAATAATGTTCATCGTCTGGCTGACTACGTCTTGTATTAATTTTTCTGAAAAATTCTGTCATATGCGCACAAACTGACAGTCACCACTTATAAGCTACTACTAAATATTGTAGAAACTTAATTTTCTGTAAAGTTGCTTTGTAATGATTTGTATCGTAAAAAGCATTATACAAATAAACTTAAATTGAATTGAATTGAATATAACATTATCCAGATAACAAACAATGCTGTTCTTTCAATTTATCCCCCCGCAAAAAAAACTGAAAAAAATATTCTCAGCTCTTTCCAACATTAATAATAATAATAATAATAATAATAATAATAATGATGATAATAACAGTAAAACAAAATTTGTAGAAAACCAGATTGTTAAAAGGATGTCTGAAGGATTGTGTGACTGGAGTAATGATGCAAAAAATTCAGCTTTGAAAGTCAGCTTTGATTGTTCCTAATGAACTGTTTATCTGCACTCGCAGAAGTGAATATAAAATTATCTTGTGAGATAATTAATTATATTCTAAATAAACTACAAACATAAAATGTGATGTGGTGGAAAACCAGATTGAAAATTGTCCAGGTATCCATTTGAGTTTAATATTTGCTCATCTGATTAAAAACCACCTTTTCTATAATTTTGCCTATAAAAGGAAGATTAGATATTGGTCTAAAATTGCTCAAAATGGTGTTATCAAGATTGCTCTTTTTCAGGAGGGGCTTAACAACTGCAGTTTTTTTGGGAGTTTGGAAATGTCCCAGAAAGAAGTGAGGTGTTCACGACTTCTAAAAGATCTGCTTCTAAGCAGTTAAGCACACTTTTGCGCTGTGAAGCACCTGTCATCTGATGGAGGCGTAACTTAGCAATTGGCTTTTGCACAAGTTTTTTTGTATTTTTTATTTTTTCAACATTTTTTCATATACGCTCACCTAAAGGATTATTAGGAACACCATACTAATACTGTGTTTGACCCCCTTTCGCCCTTCAGAACTGCCTTAATTCTACGTGGCATTGATTCAACAAGGTGCTGAAAGCATTCTTTAGAAATGTTGGCCCATATTGATAGGATAGCATCTTGCAGTTGATGGAGATTTGTGGGATGCACATCCAGGGCACGAAGCTCCCGTTCCACCACATCCCAAAGATGCTCTATTGGGTTGAGATCTGGTGACTGTGGGGGCCATTTTAGTACAGTGACCTCATTGTCATGTTTAAGAAACCAATTTAAAATGATTCGAGCTTTGTGACATGGTGCATTATCCTTCTGGAAGTAGCCATCAGAGGATGGGTACATGGTGGTCATAAACGGATGGACATGGTCAAAAACAATGCTCAGGTAGGCCGTGGCATTTAAACGATGCCCAGTTGGCATTAAGGGGCCTAAAGTGTGCCAAGAAAACCTCCCCCACACCATTACACCACCAGCCTGCACAGTGGTAACAAGGCATGATGGATCCATGTTCTCATTCTGTTTACGCCAAATTCTGACTCTACCTCTGAATGTCTCAACAGAAATCATCAGAGACTCATCAGACCAGGCAACATTTTTCCAGTCTTCAACTGTCCAATTTTGGTGAGCTCGTGCAAGTTGTAGCCTCTTTTTCCTATTTGTAGTGGAGATTAAGGATGGCTGAAGCGAAACAGTCGTTCCGAAGCTTTGCGAGATCCCGAAGCGCAGATGTGTCGAAACACTGATCCGAAGCGTGATTCGAAACACCCATGTCACGTGACTATGACCAAACGAAGCCTCGAAGTGTTTCACTAATTGTTTCATCAGGTGTGGTCCGCCGAATCAGCGTTTGATTGGAACGGTCGGGAACAGACCACACAATCGCACATCTGTATAAAAGTGAAATAAACGCATTTTGACCTCGTGGGTTTTTGTGAGAGGAGTTTGACTTTGAGATAGCGGATTTTTGGTGATATAGTGACATAGTGCGATTTGATTAGTTATAGGCAATTTAGACTTACATTTAAATTTACACAACACATTGACTGAGAGGCTAGAGACAGACAGAGTATACATATAGTGACACATTAATAGATACATAGATATAAATATATATAGACAGCTAGATTAATAGATAGATACATATATAGATAGATTACAGATACATATATAAATACATATATTATAGATAGATACATATATAGATAGATTATAGATACATATATAAATACATATATTATAGATAGATACATATATAGATACATAGATTATAGATACATATCTAGATACATAGATCGATTCATATATAGATAGATAGATTTGGATAGATAGATAAAATGGAAGCTCCCCAGAAGAGATGCCGTACATCTGTGGTGTGGGAGCATTTCCATTTAGAAACCCCAAATAAAGTGAGATGTGTGTATTGTGATCGGCAGCTAGCCTACTGCAACAATACATCATCCATGATGCGCCATTTGAGGAGCACTCATCCTGCCATTTTGCAGGGTGCAGAGGATGGCATTCCCCCTGTACCTAGGCCTGCTACTGACACTGCTGGGCCATCTAAGCAAGGTATGCATTGTTTGGGATATAATTATAATTGAAATATAATTACAACCTTTTGGGACACTGTTTATAAAGTTTATAAGTTATATAAAGCACTGATTATAAATACTGGAAGGTTTCCAAATAATGAACCAGTAGGCTATACTTTTAATAGATGTGCACTAATTGAAGCTGTATATTTCCAATGTATTTGTCTGAAAGTATGTTTTGTCTTCTCTTTTAAAAGTCAGACAGAGGGAATTGGATGAGGCTCTTATAAACATGGTGGTGAAGGATCTGCAGCCCTTCACCATCGTGGACGATGAGGGATTCAGGGCATTTGTGAACAAGCTTGATCCAAGCTATGTCCTCCCATCCCGGAAGGTGCTTAAAATAATGGTCAGCGAAAAGTACAACAAAGCCAAGGAGAAGACAATGGAGGATCTACAAAAGGCCGAATTTGTTAGCCTTACAGCTGACATGTGGTCCTCCATTAATATGGATGGATATCTTGGTGTGACTTGCCATTACATATCACCAGAGGCAAAAATGGCAACTGTTGTACTGGGTGTAAGGAGGTTTTACCAAACCCACACAGCCCAGCATCTCATGGAGGCTAAAGCCTTGCTAATGGCTGAGTGGGGAATAACCTCCAAAGTTCAGTGCATGGTAACTGACAATGCATCTAACATGATCCTAAGTGCCCAGCTACTCCACCTTCGCCATGTCCCATGTTTTGCTCATACTTTAAATTTGATTGTGAAAAAGGCACTAGATCAAACCCCAGTCATCAATGAAATACGCCAGAAGGCCAGAAAGATAGTGGGGTTGTTCAGATCCAGCTGCAAAGCAAAGGACAAGCTTGTGGAGATGCAGAGCTTGATGGGAAGACCAACTCTGAAACTGATACAGGAGGTTGACACGAGATGGAACAGCACATTTGACATGCTACAGCGCTTGTATGACCAACGTGAACCAGTGGCTGCTGCACTTTCCAACTTAAACAATGATACTGCTCCCCTGACAAGTATTGATTATGACATTATTGAACAATCATTGTCAATACTGCAACCATTCAAACTCGCAACAACAGAGATGTCAGAGGAAAAGAGAGTGTCTGCTTCAAAGCTTATACCACTGTACAGGATGTTGCAGCACAAGCTTGCACAGAAAAAAGGAAATGCAACGCAGGAATCAACTGTTCAATTAGGTAGGCCACAATGACCATACTACCCATGTGATTGGCCATAACTGTCATATTATTGTCATTATTATAAATATGTGTTTCTCCTGTTTTAGCTCATAGGCTCACATCTGCAAGAAGGTCTGCACTCCAGATGTGGAGGTTATGAGAGTTTTAGAGCCTTGGCACTGGCTACACTGCTGGACCCAAGGTTAAAAAATGTGGCATTTGGAAATGCTGCCAAAGCCCAGGAAGCTGAAAAGCATATCACACTGGAGTGTGCTTCACTGATGCGTTCAAACACAAATCCTGGTGAGCAGTTTCAGTCTGTGTTATGTTATGTAATCTGAATCATGTAATATAATATATCCTTCATATATGCCGTCAGTTTAGGATTTGTTACTAATTGCTGTTTTCATTTTTATTCAGACCCAGAAATGTCAACATCACACCCACATCATCATCATCACCATCACCATCACCATCACCATCAACACCAGTAGAAACACAGGACAGTTTATGGGAACTTTTTGATACTCGCATCCATCAAACCAAGATGATACACAATGCTACAGCTGATGCCACAGTGGAAGTGAAAAAATACATCAACGATGCGTATTTGCCCAGAACTCATGATCCACTAACTTACTGGAAAGAGAGAGCAGTAATCTTTCCTCATTTGTATGTCCTTGCAAAAAAGTATCTTTGTATGCCAGCAACAAGTGTCCCTTGTGAGAGGAGTTTTTCAAAGGCTGGAGAAATTATCTGTAAAAAAAGAAGTAGGCTAAGTCCTTCCACAGCAGATAAATTAATATTTTTGAATAAAAATCTCTAAAAAAGTGAGACATTGTGGCTTGATTTCTTTTATTAATATTCATTTTTCATGACCAAAATAACATTATGCACAGTGAGGAGCCTATAGGTTACAAGCTTCACATATTAGAACATTATAATAATAAAAAAACAACACATTTTTTTAATGGCTCGTCAAGGTTGTTTCAGATCAACACCTGCAAGTGACCACTAGGTGTCACCGTTGAGACGGGTGTCGGATTGATTCGAAGCCTCGAAACAATATGGCACATTTGGTTCAACTGTTTCATTGGTTCACGAGGCCTCGATTTTGCCATCACTAGTGGAGATGAGTGGTACCCGGTGGGGTCTTCAGCTGTTGTAGCCCATCCGCCTCAAGGTTGTGCGTGTTGTGGCTTCACAAATGCTTTGCTGCATACCTCGGTTGTAACGAGTGGTTATTTCAGTCAAAGTTGCTCTTCTATCAGCTTGAATCAGTCGGCCCATTCTCATTAAGGAGATTGACTTGACCAGGACCACACCCCTAAATGCATTGAAGCAACTGCCATGTGATTGGTTGATTACATAATTGCATTAAGGAGAAATTGGACAGGTGTTCCTAATAATCCTTAGGCGAGTGTATGTGTGAGTGTGTTTTATAGGGAACGTGGCTGTATCTGCATGATTACCATCTGTTTGAGCACAAATCAGCTCGCTATTACTGTGTAATCACAGCTGTCAATGTGAATGCCGTCTGTATGAATAGAGTGTGATTATTGACTTTATCTCTATGATTACCATCTCTATAACTGGCCATCAGCACATCAGCATGTGATAATTGACTATATGAGTAGAAATCATTGTAAATGCTGCATTTCTAGCAATCTCAGAATGTACTGTAATTGGCAAACATTGGAACCGTTGGTAAATATTATTCGGGGGGGGGGGGGGGTTACATAGTATCAGAAAAATGGTTTCATCCTTGGATTTTTAATGACCACAGAGAGTCAGGACCTCAGTTTAATGCCTCGAAGGACGGTGCTTTTTACAGTAATCAAGTACCCTTGATTGTGCGTCATGTGAGGCTGGCTCATCAATTATCAGTGGCGGGTGGCACTAGGGTACAGCCATCACACTGTCAGCCACAGCAGGTGGTGTGTAGATCCCACACTGGAGCCCATACCCAACATATTGAGAGGGCCGAGAGATCCTACAAGGAGCAGATCTGGAAGCTTAGGGCAAAGTACAAGAAGTGAAATGTAGTAGTTTGAAATGTAGAATTTATTTTTTATTTTTAACAAGATTTTGTGTGGAATTTTTTCGGCACTTCTTTGTGACTAAATGTTTGTACATAATTTCCCTTATATTCACTGTATAAACTTCATTATATTCACTTTTTTGCTCATTTTATTCTTTTTCATTAATTTTGTTAGTTTGTATTACTTTTGCTGCTTATTTAGTTCATTTATTTTATTTTATATCTATGACATTGCAGAAGTATTTTTGAGCAACAATGGTTCATTTTTGTTCATCCATGGCGGGGGGTGGGGGGGGGTTGTGGTAGGTCAGTTGTCAAATTATCTTGTCTTTGTCTGTCTCATTCAATACATTGCTGAAATTTGAATTTGAGATTAATGATATAGATGGTGTCCAAATATTCTCAAAAGAAAAAAGTTTACCTGTTAACTTATAAGTTAGCTTTTCCATCGCTAAACAGAAGGACATGTTATTGTTTTACTGTACGATAGATGGCTTTTCTACTTTCTGCCAGAAGAAAGCTATTAGAATCTTTGCTTGAATTATATAAGAATCAACCTGTTTACGAGTGCTGTTTGTTTGTTTGTTTTATTTGGATCCCCATTAGCTTCAGCATAAGCTAAAAGCTATTCTTCCTGGGGTCCTACAATCTACCATGTGACAATACAATTTATGACACACCATACATACAAGACATTACACTACATTGAAAATACATATTATACATTTAAAACCATTGATCTCAAAATAACAATTAAACAATAAAACAAAACAAAAAACAAAACGAAAAATTGCGCCGCACCGAATAGATCGATATCAAAAATAATGTAACTAAGAACCGTATAACAGTATATCCTTAAATTAATTAATATTAACCATATATGTTTCTTTGAAGGTAATATTTCTTAAGTGATTTTTTGAAACCATACAAAGTGTTTTGTTGTTTAATAGTATTTGGGAGAGAGTTCCATTCACACATTGCTCTATACCTTACTGAACGTTGAATTGATTTGGTTTTTACTATTGGTAAAATAAAACTACCTCCTACTGCATGCCTTGTTGGATAATAATGTGTATCTGTACTAAATGATAGTTTTTCATATAAAGTAAAAGGTGTTCTTTTGTTATATCATTATATAAAAATACCATTAGTGAATACACCAATCTATTTTTTACTTTAAACCATGAGAGGCTTTCATGCATTTTGTCAACATTTGATCTAAAGTTGCTCCTTTATGCTTAAGGAAAACAGTTTGACACCATGGTATAATGAGCATACTCGCACCCTAAAGAGAGCAGCCCGAAAAATGGAGCGCAGCTGGAGGAAAACAAAACTAGAGGTATTTCGTATTGCTTGGCGGGAAAGTAACATATCCTACAGAAAAGCATTAAAAACTGCTAGATCCGATTACTTTTCTTCTCTTTTAGAAGAAAACAAACATAACCCCAGGTATTTATTCAATACAGTGGCTAAATTAACGAAAAATAAAGCCTCAACAAGTGTTGACATTTCCCAACACCACAGCAGTAATGACTTTATGAACTACTTTACTTCTAAAATCGATACTATTAGAGATAAAATTGCAACCATTCAGCCGTCAGCTACAGTATCACATCAGACAGTGCACTATAGACCCCCTGAGGAACAGTTCCACTCATTCTCTACTATAGGAGAGGAAGAATTGTATAAACTTGTTAAATCATCTAAACCAACAACATGTATGTTAGACCCTATACCATCTAAGCTCCTGAAAGAGGTACTTCCAGAAGTCATAGATCCTCTTCTGACTATTATTAATTCCTCATTGTCATGAGGATATGTCCCCAAAACCTTCAAACTGGCTGTTATTAAGCCTCTCATCAAAAAACCACAACTTGACCCCAAAAAACTAGTTAATTATAGACCAATCTCGAATCTCCCTTTTCTGTCCAAGATACTAGAAAAGGTGGTATCCTCACAATTATATTCCTTCTTAGAGAAAAATGGTATATGTGAGGATTTCCAGTCAGGATTTAGACCGTATCATAGTACTGAGACTGCTCTTCTTAGAGTTACAAATGATCTGCTCTTATCATCTGATCGTGGGTGTATCTCTCTATTAGTTTTATTGGATCTTAGTGCTGCGTTTGACACAATTGACCACAACATTCTTTTGCATAGACTTGAACACTTTGTTGGCATCATTGGAAGTGCATTAGCATGGTTTAAATCCTACTTATATGACCGCCATCAGTTCGTAGCAGTGAATGAAGATGTATCCTATCGATCACAAGTGCAGTATGGAGTACCTCAAGGTAAAGCCCTGCATTTCAGCCCGAGCCCGACGGGCCTCGACTTATTTATGCCCCTAGGGCCGGGCTTCGGGCCAATTTTCACGTTATAGCTCACATGCGGGCCGGGCCTCGGGCTTTTTTTGGGTTATCCTTCTATTTATATTTTTAGACATTAATAAAAATAAAAAAATTAGAAGTTGACGTCGACGATAGAAAAACAAACATAGAAAGACATTTCATAACCTCATAACTTTCATAATCTGATAATTCAACCCGTTATAATTACACTGACATACTGACATGACAGTCTCACGCACGCACGCACGCTTTTCCGTCAGCGCGACCCACGATAAGAGTTTGAAAACATTGTGGAGCAGGACGAGGATGACGACGATGAAGTACAGCAATACATGCGCCTCAATCACAACATGGAAGGTGATGGACGAGATGTGCTGCTATGGTGGAAACAGCACGAGACCCTGCTACCGCAACTGTCAAGACTGGCTCGCTCTGTGTTTAGTGTCCCGCCAGCAGCAGCAGCGAACATGTCTTCAGCGCAGTGGGAAGAGTGATAGAAGAGAGGAGGACTGGGTTAAAACCTTCCACTCTGGATGCTATTCTTTTTCTCCACGATGCTCTGTAAGAGACTGTTCTAACTTTTCATTTGACTGGACTTTATTTTCGTTTAACTGTTGGAAACTAATGGAAAAACTACTGTTCTGTGGTGCATTTTTGAGGTAAGATAACCTGCAAGTTTGTTTTTAATTAATTTAACTTGTTTAGATTGTAGGCTATTTATCATTTCGTTTGCGAGCGCTGTTGCGAGCCTGCCTCAGTATTTAATTTTTTTTTATTTTACTCACTGTGGTTTAATAAATAAACATATATTAAACTAACTGTGTGTGTGATATGCTTGAAGTGTTTTATATCTATGGATTTTATTGTAGCCAAGTAAAGTATAAGCATTAATTTGAGAGGCTTAATTGATTAAATATGTTTTAGGCTACTCGCTGTTGGCTCGGCTGATTAACGTTAATTGTCATTTTTTTAAAAATGCTCCAAACATTTTTCTAAATTAACTTGAAAAGAAATGAAAAGAAACATAACACAAAACTGACCCCTTTTTTAATTGTTGCAAATAGGGCAGGCTTCCGCTGTGTAATAAAATAATAAAAATAATAAAAACACGGGCTCGTGTCGGACTCGGGCTGATAATTCTGATGAGCTGTCGGACACGGGTCGGGCTAGGGCCTGAGCGTCTCGGGCCAGGGCCGGGCTCGGGCCTAGATTTGAGGCCCGTGCAGGGCTCTACCTCAAGGCTCAGTACTAGGGCCGCTACTCTTCACGCTTTATATGTTACCCTTGGGAGATATCATCAGGAAACATGGTGTTAGCTTTCACTGTTATGATGATGATACTCAGCTCTATATTTCTTCACGGCCCAGTGAAACACACCAATTTGAAAAACTAATGGAATGCACAGTCGATATAAAAAACTGGATGATGAGTAATTTCTTACTGCTAAATTCTGAAAAAACAGAGGTGTTAATTATAGGACCTAAAAACTCTGCTTGTGAACACTGTCTAAGACTTGATGGTTGCTCTGTCAATTCTTCGTCATCAGTTAGGAACCTAGGTGTGCTATTTCAATTCAATTCAATTCAATTCAAGTTTATTTGTATAGCGCTTTTTACAATACAAATCGTTACAAAGCAACTTTACAGAAAATTATGTTTCTACAATATTTAGTAGTAGCTAGTAGTTTGTGCACGTTTGACAGGATTTTAGAAAAATAAAAATAATAATAATAATAATACAAGACGTAGTCAGCTAGATGATGAACTATCAATATTATTAATTAATAGTAATTATAGGATGCAGTCACACATGTAGCAATAATTGTTAGTTCTGTTTGTTGATTCAAGGTTAGCATCATCTGGGGTCCTCTGAGGGTCAGCATCATCTCTTCTCAGGTGTTCTGGATCCAGACTGGAGCTTGTGTAAATCCTAGTTACCACGGGATGTAAATCCCGTGGCAAAACATAGAAACAAAATAGAGACATCATTAGCATAGCTGCTGATCCAACAAAGTAAAATTAGTTTAACCCAAGCTAAAGAATAAAAATGCAGATGCAACTACACTCACAATTTAAGAGATACATTATTCGAATGCTTGGCGAAAGAGATGCGTTTTTAATCTAGATTTAAACAGAGAGAGTGTGTCTGAACCCCGAACATTATCAGGAAGGCTATTCCAGAGTTTGGGAGCCAAATGTGAAAAAGCTCTACCTCCTTTAGTGGACTTTGCTATCCTAGGAACTACCAAAAGTCCAGCGTTTTGTGACCTTAGGGTGCGTGATGGGTTGTAGCGTGGTAGAAGGCTAGTTAGGTACGCAGGAGCTAAACCATTTAGGGCCTTATAGGTAAGTAATGATAATTTGTAACTGATACGGAACTTAATAGGTAGCCAGTGCAGAGACTGTAAAATTGGGGTAATATGATCATATTTTCTTGACCTGGTAAGGACTCTAGCTGCTGCATTTTGGACTACCTGTAGCTTGTTTATTGACGAAGCAGGACAACCACCTAGAAGTCCATTACAATAGTCCAGTCTAGAGGTCATGAAAGCATGAACTAGCTTTTCTGCATCAGAAACAGATAACATGTTTCGTAGCTTGGCAATGTTTCTAAGATGGAAGAATGCGTTTTTTGTAACATTGGAAATATGATTTTCAAAAGACAAATTGCTGTCCAATATAACACCCAGATTTCTGACTGTAGAGGAAGTAACAGTACATCCGTCTAGTTGCAGATTGTAATCTACAAGATTCTGTGTGGTGTTTTTTGGTCCAATAATTAATATCTCTGTCTTATCCGAATTTAATTGGAGAAAATTATTTGTCATCCAATCTTTTACATTTTAACACACTCTGTTAGCTTAGATAATTGGGAAGTTTCATCTGGTCTCGTTGAAATATATAGCTGAGTATCATCAGCATAACAGTGGAAGCTAATTCCGTATTTTCTAATAATATTACCAAGGGGCAACATGTATATTGAAAATAGAAGGGGACCTAGGACGGATCCTTGTGGCACTCCATATTTTACTGATGATAAATGAGATGACACCCCATTTAAGTAAACAAAATGGTAGCGATCGGACAGGTAGGATCTAAACCATCTTAGAGCCTGCCCTTGAATACCTGTATAGTTTTGTAATCGATCTATGAGTATGTCATGATCTATGGTGTCGAACGCAGCACTAAGATCAAGTAAGACTAGAAATGAGATGCAGCCTTGATCTGACGCAAGAAGCAGGTCATTTGTAATTTTAACAAGTGCAGTTTCTGTGCTATGGTGGGGCCTAAAACCTGACTGAAATTCTTCATACAGATCATTTTTATGCAGGAAGGTGCTCAATTGAGCAGACACAACTTTTTCTAAAATTTTAGACATAAATGGAAGATTTGAAATAGGCCTATAATTTGCCAGTACACTAGGATCTAGTTTTGGTTTCTTAATAAGAGGCTTGATAACCGCCAGCTTGAATGGTTTTGGGACGTGACCTAAAGATAACGACGAGTTAATGATATTGAGAAGCGGTTCTTCGGCTACAGGTAACAGCTCTTTTAGTAATTTAGTGGGTACAGGATCTAATAAACATGTTGTTGGTTTAGATACAGTGATAAGTTTATTTAGCTCTTCCTGTCCTATATTTGTAAAGCACTGCAGTTTATCTTTGGGTGCGATGGATGAAACTGAAGTGTTAGACGCTGTAGAATCTACATTCGCTATTGTATTTCTAATGTTATCTATTTTATCAGTGAAGAAATTCATAAAGTCATTACTATTTAACGTTGGTGGAATATTTGAATCAGGTGGCGTCTGGTAATTTGTTAATTTAGCCACTGTGCTAAATAAATACCTTGGATTGTTTTGGTTATTTTCTATGAGTTTGTGTATATGCTCTGCCCTAGCAGTTTTTAGAGCCTGTCTATACCTGGACATACTGTTTTTCCATGCAATTTTAAAAACTTCCAAGTTAGTTTTTCTCCATTTGCGTTCAAGACTACGAGTTACTTTCTTGAGAGAGTGAGTATTACTGTTATACCATGGCACAGTACGTTTTTCTCTAACCTTTTTCAATTTGATGGGGGCAACAGCTTCTAATGTATTAGAGAAAATAGTGCCCATGTTGTCAGTAATTTCGTCTAATTCATGTGTATTTTTGGGTACAAATAGCAGTTGAGATAGATCAGGCAGGTTATTTGCGAATCTGTCTTTGGTGGCTGGAACAATAGTTCTGCCCAGACGGTAACGCTGAGACATTTAGTTAATATCAGTTATACGCAGCATGCACGATACAAGGAAATGGTCTGTAATATCATCACTTTGGGGTACAATATCTATAGCAGTAAGATCGATTCCATGCGATATAATTAGATCTAGTGTATGATTAAAACGATGAGTGGGCCCGGTGACATTTTGCTTGACTCCAAAGGAGTTTATTAGGTCAGTAAACACAAGTCCTAATGTATCATTTGCATTATCAACGTGAATATTAAAATCTCCCATGATTAGCGCCTTATAAACTGTAACTAGAAGGTCTGAGAGGAAATCTGCAAATTCTTTTAGGAATTCTGTATACGGCCCTGGTGGTCTATACACAGTAGCCAGAGCAAGAGATACATTAGATTTCTTTTGCATGTCTGACAGTGTAACATTTAGCAGAAGTATTTCAAAAGAGTTAAACCTGTATCCTGTTTTCTGGGTAACATTGAGAATATCACTATATATTGTTGCAACACCTCCTCCACGACCAGTCTGACGGGGCTCATGCTTATAACAGTAGTTTGGTGGAGTAGACTCATTTAGACCAAAATAATCATTTGGTTTTAGCCAGGTTTCAGTCAAGCAGAGTACATCAAAACTATTTTCTGTGATCATTTCATTTACAATAACTGCTTTGGGTGTGAGTGATCTAATATTTATGAGCCCAAACTTTAAAAATTGTTTTTGTTCATTTACTTTACATTTTTCTGGTTTAATTACGATAAGATTTTTTCTAGATCCTACATTATATTTTGACCTCACTATTCGGGGAACAGACACAGTCTTAATAGTTTTTACAGCACAAGTACTTTTATCATTTAAGCGGGTGGAACAAAACTCATCATAATAGTTATTAGAGAATTGTCTTACTAGTCACATGGAGCGAAGTGTCCTGGAGATGTTGTCAGAGAGCAGCTCCGCTCCGATTCTGCTGGGGTGTAATCCATCAGCACGAAACAGCCTAGGACGCTCCCAGAAAAGATTCCAGTTATTAACAAATAGCAGTTTCTGTTCTTTACACCATGACAACAACCATTCATTTAAAGCAAAAAGTCTACTGAACCTTTCGTGTCCTCGTCGATACGTGGGCAGTGGTCCTGACACGACGATCGTAGCCAGGGGCGTCGTGCTGCGAACCGTCTCGATCAGGCTGCTGAAGTCCCTCTTCAGCGTCTCCGTCTGCCGCAGCGTGGTGTCGTTAACCCCGGCGTGAAGCACGACCGCTCTGGGGCTCTCGTCGACCTTCAGGATCGCGGGTATCTGCGCAGAAACATCGAGAACACGAGCACCAGGCAAACAATGAGTGTGCACTTTACCTTCGGCTAACGTAGCACTTACGTGTCGGACGATGGAGTCTCCGATGATCACAGCGTCGCGTCCTGCTGCGAACCGTCTCGATCAGGCTGCTGAAGTCCCTCTTCAGCGTCTCCGTCTGCCGCAGCGTGGTGTCGTTAACCCCGGCGTGAAGCACGACCGCTCTGGGGCTCTCGTCGACCTTCAGGATCGCGGGTATCTGCGCAGAAACATCGAGAACACGAGCACCAGGCAAACAATGAGTGTGCACTTTACCTTCGGCTAACGTAGCACTTACGTGTCGGACGATGGAGTCTCCGATGATCACAGCGTCGCGTCCTGTCTCGCGGAGGGGAGCGAAGCGGTTCCGGATGGAGATGTCGAAGGCAGGAGGGGGAGAAGTCGTCGCCCGGGACCCGGCTCGCGTCCTCCGCTGTGGATGCACCCAGGGTCCGTGGTGTCCCGGCGTCGCAGTGAAGGACATCTGGGAAGATCGCGTCCTGGGTGCACCGGGCCTGTGCAGAGAAACACACGGAGTAGACGTGGTGGGACTGTTAGCAGATCGCTGTATACTTACCCCGGACTTGTGAGCGTCAGCCCAGGATGATTCCAGCGCGGTTCTCCGCTCTCTCAGCTGGGCCTGCCTCACCTCCAGGTCGCGAATCTGCTTTCCCACGGCCTCGAGCTCGAGCTGCACAGAGTGGAGACATTCATCCGCCATTAAATCAAGTAACAGTGAGTACAGCAGTGGTAATGTGTGTGAATAGAGTATTAGCAATGTAAGCACAGTTAGCTGCAACCACGCCGCTGATGCTAACGGGCTAAAAGCTAATTGCGGACCCGGGAGATCAAAATAAAACTAGTGATAGCGAGGCACTCTGATTGTTTTTGTTGTAGAATACAATAGAGGATATATTCACACGTTATATAAACGGAAACGATGATGTATAAAATAGATTTTTGAGTTAAAAATAGTCAATGAAAAGAATATAGTGACGGAGCTCAAACGCAGTACAGCCGCCAACCTTTTGATCAAATTGCTATTTGATCGCAATCTTTCCTTAGAAAGCCACGTTTGTAGCATTTGTAAAACTGCATTTTTCCATCTCAAAAATATATCTAAATTACGGCCTATGCACTGGCTCCCTATCAAACATTGTATAGATTTTAAAATATTGCTTATTACTTATAAAGCCCTGAATGGTTTAGCACCTCAGTATTTGAATGAGCTCCTTTTACATTATAATCCTCTACGTCCGCTACGTTCTCAAAACTCAGGCAATTTGATAATACCTAGAATATCAAAATCAACTGCGGGCGGCGGATCCTTTTCCTATTTGGCGCCTAAACTCTGGAATAACCTACCTGACATTGTTCGGGAGGCAGACACACTCTTGCAGTTTAAATCTAGATTAAAGATCCATCTCTTTAACCTGGCATAGACATAACATACTAATATGCTTTTAATATCCAAATCCGTTAAAGGATTTTTAGGCTGCATTAATTAGGTAAACCGGAACCAGAAACACTTCCCATAACACCCTATGTACTTGCTACATTATTAGAAGAATGGCATCTACGCTAATATTTGTCTGTTTCTCTCTTGTTCCGAGGTCACCGTGGCCACCAGATCCAGTCTGTGTCCAGATCAGAGGGTCACTGCAGTCACCCGGATCCAGTACGTATCCAGACCAGATGGTGGATCAGCACCTAGAAAGGACCTCTATTGCCCTGAAAGACAGCAGAGACCAGGACAACTAAAGCCCCAGATACAGATCCCCTGTAAAGACCTTGTCTCAGAGGACCACCAGGACAAGACCACAGGAAACAGATGATTCTTCTGCACAATCTGACTTTGCTGCAGCCTGGAATTGAACTACTGGTTTCGTCTGGTCAGAGGAGAACTGGCCCCCCAACTGAGCCTGGTTTCTCCCAAGGTTTTTTTCTCCATTCTGTCACCGATGGAGTTTCGGTTCCTTGCCGCTGTCGCCTCTGGCTTGCTTAGTTGGGATCACTTCATCTACAGCGATATCGTTGACTTGATTGCAAATAAATGCACAGACACTATTTAACTGAACAGAGATGACATAACTGAATTCAATGATGAACTGCCTTTAACTATCTTTTTGCATTATTGACACACTGTTTTCCTAATGAATGTTGCTCAGTTGCTTTGACGCAATGTATTTTGTTTAAAGCGCTATATAAATAAAGGTGACTTGACTTGACTTGAGCCCTGTCCTTGGACTCTGATCACCATCACAGCTGCAACCCATCAGGACTGGTGTTTATAAACTGTACTAAACTGTACGGATAGTGGACAAGTCTGTTCTGGTGTTCCTCAGGGGTCTGTCTTGGGTCCTACATTGTTTAGTGTTTATATGCTTCCTTTGGGGCAAATAATTAGGAAATATGGTCTGGGGTATCATTTTTATGCTGATGATACTCAAATTTACATTAGCTCTAAATCAGACCCAACTGTCACCTCAAAAATTCTCTCGGAATGTGTGCAGGAAATGAAAACATGGATGCATCATAATTTTTTAAAACTAAATTCTTCTAAGACAGAGATTCTACTCATTGGCACACCAGCAGCTACTCGCAAAGGAAATCATTTTAATTTGACCATAGATGAAAGTGTTTTAGCTCCATCTACTAGCGCTCGTAACCTTGGTGTGATTTTTGACGCTCACCTAACATTAGACTCTCACATTAAGAGTGTTACCAAATCTGCATTCCACCATCTAAGAAACACTGCAAAAATTAGGCCCTACCTTACTCTACCTGACGCGGAAAGGCTAATTCATGCATTTGTTACTTCTAGGATTGATTATTGTAATGCGCTTTTTGTCGGTTTACCTGTCAAATCTATTAAACGCTTGCAGTACATCCAGAATTCAGCAGCACACGTGCTTACATATACATCATCTCGTCAGCACATTACAGGTGTGCTTTATAGTTTACATTGGCTACCTGTCCAGTAGCGTATTGCTTTTAAAACTCTCACATTAACTTATAAAGCTATGCACGAAACAGCTCCTTCTTATATATGTGACTTAGTTAGCCTGTATACGCCTTCTCGTTCCCTCCGGTCTACGGATTCTCGAACTCTTCAGCAGCCCACCTGCAGATTAAAATCTATGGGGGAAAGAGCGTTCTCTGTTGCGGCACCCAGGTTATGGAATGCACTTCCTTTTGCTATTAGGGATGCTCCTACATTAACCAGTTTCAGGAAGTTGTTAAGTACACATCTTTTTAAAATTGCTTATTTTAATCATGAATAGTATTTTACTGTGTTGTATTGTAATGATTATTTTGTATTACTCTTGTACTTTTGTATTTTACTTGTTTTCTTTGTAGCGCTTTGGGTTTTAGAAAAGCGCATTATAAATAAAATGTATTATTATTATTATTATTATTACTATCACATCAGTTCAATGCGAAGTCTTGATTTGCTGTGTCTGTCATTTCTGAGCGTTATTACCCGGCTTTGTTTTCCTGTTGCTGATCTTGTCTGTTATCGTTTACGAACCTCCGCTGCCTACCTACCGACCCTTGCTTGTTTATTGGACATTGATTCTCTTCCTGTGACCCTGAAATTCTGCCTGTCCCATCTTTACGTCTCTGCTCGTCCTACGTTGTTGAAACTGCTGTTACTGACCATTGCCTGTACGACTATGAGTTTCTTAATAAAGCCTGCACATGGATCCCACTTCGACTTCTGCTACATTACACAATGTTATGTAACAATTTTGCGGCTTCATATTTTGTGTGGAAATGATGATGTACTTTATTTTTCAGGATTTTCTTGATAAATATAAGGTTTAATGAACAGCATTTATTTGCATTTATCAAATTTATTAGTTAAATTTGTTAATGAATTTATTAAATATAATCAATAAAAATAAATCAATATGATGATAATGATAGAAATATTATCCTCCATGAACCGGAACCTTATCGTGGTGGAGGGGTTTGAGTACCCGGATGATCCTAAGAGCTATGTTGTCCGGGGCTATATGCCCCCAGTAGGGTCTCCCAAGGCAAAAAAGGTCCTAAGTGATGGGGTCAGACTAATAGTAGTTCAATAGCCCTTTATGAATCATTCACAAACAAGGACCGTGATGTCACCCGGCATGGCGCAGCCGGGGGGGGGGGGTGCTTAGCCCGAAAGAGCAACATTGGCCGACCTCCCGTGGACCCACCATACTGCGGGAGGAACATTAATGGGCTGGTGCAATGTGGATCGGGCAGCGGTCGAAGGCAGGGACCCCGACGACCTGATCACTGGACATGGAAACTGGCATTAGGGAAGTAGAATCTCACCTCACTGGCGGGGAAGGGGCCTGAGCTTATGCGGGAGGTTGAGAGGTACCGACTGGAGATAGTCAGGCTCACCTCCATGCACAGCTTGGGTTCTGGAACCAACCCCTTGAGAGAGGCTGGACTCTCTACTACTCTGGAGTTGCCTGCAGTGAGAGAGCGGCTTGGTGTAGGGTTGCTCATAGCTCCCCAGCTCAGTCGCCATGTGTTGAAGTTTACCCCGGTGAATGAAAGGGTTGCTTCCTTGTGCCTTTGGGTCGGGGATAGGTCTCTCACTATCATTTGTGCTTACGGGCAAAATGGCAGTGTTGAGTACCCAGCCTTCCTGGGGTCTCTGGGAGGAGTGCTGGAAAGTGCTCCAAACAGTGACTCCGTCGTTCTACTGGGAGACTTCAACGCTCACGTGGGCAGCGACAGTGACACCTGGAGGGCCGTGATTGGGAGGAATGACCCGCCTGATCCGAACCCGAGTTGTGTTCTGTTATTGGACTTCTGTGCATGTCACAGTTTGTCCATAACAAACACCATGTTCAAGCATAAGGGTGTCCATCAGTGCACGTGGCACCAGGACACCCTAGGCCGGAGATCAATGATCGACTTTGTGGTTGTTTCGTCTGACCTCCGGCAGTATGTCTTGGACAGCCAGAGGCAGAGCTGTCAACTGATCACCACCTGGTGGTGAGTTGGATCCGATGGAGAGATTTTCAATTTCCTCCTCCGGCAAAGCTTCTACCAGATTCCAATGGAGGCTGGTGTCCGAGTGGACCATGTTCTCCGCCTCCATTGTCAATTCAATTCAATTCAAGTTTATTTGTATAGCGCTTTTTACAATACAAATCGTTACAAAGCAACTTTACAGAAAATTATGTTTCTACAATATTTAGTAGTAGCTAGTAGTTTGTGCACGTTTGACAGGATTTTAGAAAAATAAAAAAAATAATAATACAAGACGTAGTCAGCTAGATGATGAACTATCAATATTATTAATTAATAGTAATTATATAATGCAGTCACACATGTAGCAATAATTGTTAGTTCTGTTTGTTGATTCAAGTTTAGGATCATCTGGGGTCCTCTGAGGGTCAGCATCATCTCTTCTCAGGTGTTCTGGATGCAGACTGGAGCTTGTGTAAATCCTAGTTACCACGGGATGTAAATCCCGTGGCAAAACATAGAAACAAAATAGAGACATCATTAGCATAGCTGCTGATCCAACAAAGTAAAATTAGTTTAACCCAAGCTAAAGAATAAAAATGCAGATGCAACTACACTCACAATTTAAGAGATACATTATTCGAATGCTTGGCGAAAGAGATGCGTTTTTAATCTAGATTTAAACAGAGAGAGTGTGTCTGAACCCCCGAACATTATCAGGAAGGCTATTCCAGAGTTTGGGAGCCAAATGTGAAAAAGCTCTACCTCCTTTAGTGGACTTTGCTATCCTAGGAACTACCAAAAGTCCAGCGTTTTGTGACCTTAGGGTGCGTGATGGGTTGTAGCGTGGTAGAAGGCTAGTTAGGTACGCAGGAGCTAAACCATTTAGGGCCTTATAGGTAAGTAATGATAATTTGTAACTGATACGGAACTTAATAGGTAGCCAGTGCAGAGACTGTAAAATTGGGGTAATATGATCATATTTTCTTGACCTGGTAAGGACTCTAGCTGCTGCATTTTGGACTACCTGTAGCTTGTTTATTGACGAAGCAGGACAACCACCTAGAAGTGCATTACATTAGTCCAGTCTAGAGGTCATGAATGCATGAACTAGCTTTTCTGCATCAGAAACAGATAACATGTTTCGTAGCTTGGCAATGTTTCTAAGATGGAAGAATGCAGTTTTCAATGCAGCCACTCGGAAGTAAGGGATGCTGTCAAGCTGAAGAAGGAGTCCTACCAGGCCTGGCTGGCTTGCAGGACTCCTGAGGCAGCTGGCGGGTACCGGCTAAAACTTGGGTCTGGGAGGAGTTTGGTGAGGCATCGAAGAGATTCTGGCAAACCATACGGCGCCTCAGGAAGGGGAAGCAGTGCCCAGCCAACATTGTTATCAGTGGAGGTGGGCAACTGTTGACCTCAACTGGGGATATCGTCGGACAGTGGAAGGAATACTTAGAGGATCTCCTCAACCCCACTGACATGCCTTCTGTTGAGGAAGCAGAGGCCGAGGGCTCAGAGGTGGACTTGTCCATCACCAAAGCTGAAGTCACTGAGGTAGTTAAAAAAGCTTCTTGGTGGCAAGGCACCAGGGGTGAATGAAGTCCGCCCTGAGTACCTTAAGTCCCTGGATCTTGTGGGGCTGTCTTGGCTGACACGTCTCTGCAGTATCACGTGGCGGTCCTCTGGAATGGCAGACCAGGGTGGTGGTCCCTCTTTTCAATGAAGGGGACCGGAGGGTGTGTTCCAACTACAGGGGGATCATACTCCTCAGCCTTCCTGGGAAAGTCTATGCTTGGGTACTGGAGAGGAGAATTCGGCCGATAGTCGAACCTTGGATTTAGTAGGAACAATGCGGTTTTCGTCCCAGTCGTGGAACACTGGACCAGCTTTATGCCCTCAGCAGGGTGCTGGAGGTTTCGTGGGAGTTTGCCCAACCAATCCACTGAGAATGCATTCGACCGTGTCTCTCACAGACTCGCTGGCAGTAAGTCAGACTTGTTTCCGGCACATGCTGGACTCCGGCAGGGCTGCCCTTTATCACCGGTCCTGTTCATTACTTTCATGGACAGTATTTCTAGGCGCAGGTTGGGGGAGAGGTCCTGCCTCAAGTGGAGGAGTTCAAGTATCTTCGGGTCTTGTCCACGAGTGAGGGAAGGATGGAGCAGGAGATTGACTGAGCTGAGCTGCAAGGCAAAGCTCTCGATTTACCGTTCGATCCACGTTCCTGTGGGTCATGACTGAAAAGACAAGATCCCAGATACAGGCGGCTGAAATGAGCTTTCTCCGTAAGGTGGCTGGGCGCTCCCTTAGAGATAGGGTGAGGAGCTCTGCCACTCAGGAGGAGCTCAGAGTAGAGCCGCTGCTCCTCCACATCGAGAGGAGCCAGCTGAGTTCCGGATGCCTCCTGGACGCCTTTCTGGGAAGGTGTTCCTGGCACGTCCCACTGGGAGGAGGCCCCGGGGAAGACCGAGGACACGCTGGAGAGACTATGTCTCTCGGCTGGCCTGGGGACGCCTCGGTATCCCCCGGAAGAGCTGGAGGAAGTGTCTAGGGAGAGGGAAGTCTGGGCGTTCATTTTAAATGTCTTTCACTCACTTTTTGTCACTTTCATGCATGATGAATAAAATTATTAATTTCTCTCTCTTTTTTAAAACTTATTCAAATGTTTGAGTGGTATAAATGTTTCCACAAAATGTCAAGCAGCAAAACTGTTTTTAACATTCATAATAATGAGAAATGTTTCTTGGGCAGCAAATCAGCATATTAAAATAATTTCTAAAGGATTATGTGACACTGAAACTTCTTTGTAAACAACAACAGATTTATAAATGTTTCTAATGACAAATGTTGCATTCCCAAATGCAAATAAAATAAAGTGTCTAAAACCAAGTGCAGCACTTAAAGTAAAACACAACTGTGAGGTTTTGTTAATAACTTCCCTTGAAAAATTTGGTATCTACCAGAAGGATCCTGTATTATCCTATCCATCTGAAATTGATTTTTGAATCATTGTGATTACCCCTCTTGGTTGAAAACTAAATGAAGCGATCATACCTGACCAGGACATCTATTTCACATTGTACATATGTCTTCGGGCATTAAGTGTGTTTCGTTTAGAAAAACTATTTTAGACTGAAGTTGTTTTAACCTAGACATCAGTTGTTTGATTTTAGAAAAAGTATGTAGCCCCCTACATTTCCAAAAAACAAACTTAACCCCAGTGGACTCTGTAATTTTCTCCCACATTTTAAAATGAAAAAAGTCACCTGTACCTTATGAAGATAAAACAAAACAGTCTAGGACTAAAATAAACAACATGATTTAAGGAAGTCGGAATTGTTTGGTGATAAGGTTAGCTCAGTGGTGGACAAATTATGCACCGCCAAGACTCAGTCAGCTGCTCTTAAACAGTTCACACCCAGGAGGGCCCGCGAGTCTTCTGTCCGCAGAGATGTGGGATATTTTTGGCAGGGCAGAGGTAGATCTCTTTGCATCATGAGAATCTACCCAATGTCCCCTTTTCTATTTAATATGTGTATCTATTTTTTTAACACATCGATACAAACACAACTTTTTGTATCTAATTGATTAAATCACATTACTGAAAATTGGGAATTTTTGTTTGGCATTAATGAACATGATCTATACTTAATAGCCACTGAAGTGAATAAGTGACTAATTTATGACAGTTTATGCACAAATGCATAAATCCCCTCTGTTCTTATGTTCTTTCCTGGAGTATTGATAGACGTGAGCAGATGCAATATTTCCTGGTTAACATTTCCTTGTTCCTGATCTTGATGGAATGTCCATCAGCACTTATGGAAAAACTTTTAGTTTTAAACAGTAAGTTAAAGAGTAATCCATCTATCCTGTGTCTAAAGTTCAGTTAAACATTAGTATTTAGATATTAACAAAAACACTCAGATAATAAACACATTATCCACTCAATTTGTCCGTAATATGGTGACAGGACAATAACCAAACGTAGACCATTCACATAGTTGTACAAAATATAATGCGCCCACTCTGGCTTTAATCATCCATGTCAAAAAATCTTGTATTTTTTTTAAGGACACAAAGAAGTATAAATCAGGTTATTAAGAACTTAAAGCTTGACAAAACAGTGTTGTATGTATGATTTACTTTTTTTGGTACAAACATGTTACTTGTGATAAAGGGTAATATGGATGTGAGATCATCACCTGGTCAACAAAATATATAACATTATTACAGTGGTTTTTGGATATTATAATCCAAAAATAGCACATATTGTGCCTTTAAAAAAATCAATAGCTTTGAAGTTGAACATTATCATTCCTTTCCTTTTAATGATTTCAGTCTTTTTTTTTTTCTAAATAAATTTGAACAAAGATTTTGTCCACAAATAACAATAAAGCAGTGTAAACCATTACTGAAATTCCTTCAGCTTTTAAGAACAGTCCTTAATTGTATATTCCTTTAAAATACTTAGAATACTTATTAAAATATAATTTTATTCTGACATAAAATAACTTTCCTCAACAGGCGTCACAGGGCTTCCACATAACAATCACAGATTTTTGGCTAGATACAAGAAAATCAAGTTACACTTTTGGATATATTCCAGCACGTGAACAAGGTGAGAAGCTGATAAATAAGCTACTTTTGTGCTCAGTCAAACTGTTTTAAGTAATAAAATATACTATCAGACATTATTCAATAAATGTCATTATAGGACAGAAGATTAGTGCAAATAGCTAGAACTTGTGAATTGATTTGCTAGCTAAAGACTCACATGCAGTAATGTGCTATTCACAATCATGTCCACAGGTGGGTGGGTGTAAAAAAAAAACATTCTGGGTAATTGCAGGTGTGTCGCGGATGGATGAGATGAATCATTAATGATGGTAATATTAAAACAACATGTAGGCCTACATGTGTATGTGAGCCTGTTGCTGAAATTTGAGCTGCTTGGTGGGGGACCTGACAGATAGACACGTCAAAATGCCAGCATAGGAAAAAAATATTCAATATATTCTTTAATTAACATAAAGCCATCTTTCCACAGCATATGGCATTGGGACTGTCGGAATTTGACATCTAGTGGCAGGTGAAATGATCTTTCATGAAGACTGTACATGTCAACATGTGAGAGAAGCTCATTCTTGCAAATCTTTCCTATTAAAAGCTGCACTAAACAATGAAACTGTCCAAGTTTGTTCTATCAATATTTGCTTTTGCGTCTCCATTAATTCCATTTTCAAATAGTGCAATAGCAGGAGCTTTTATTAAACATGGTAGGATGACTAAATGTGTTGCAGTAGGGGTGTTTGTTTTGGTCTGTTATTGGCTGGCTGTGGTTTATTGAGTGAGCTAATTATGGCTGGAGGCAGAGGAGATATACCTGCCTTGAGAAGAATCGTGTCATGGAGTTACTGCCTTATCCAGGAGCCGAATCCCGAGAGGTGCGCCCAAAAGATCATTTGTATTGTTCCTGCAGTATGAAGGAGAGTCGTTTTACCGTTTCCCACAGTTGACGTGTTCGCAGCTCATTCACAGGTAGGAACACGGTCGTGTATCCTTTCTGCATTGGGTGGTTTAGTTAAATTGATATACCTTGTGTTTTCTTAACAGCGTGTGTGTTGATTTTCTTTGACCTGTTGTGACTGGGACTCCTCGCAACCTAGGTATGTTGTTCTTTATATTTGTGCGTCAAGGTTTTATAGGATATTTGCTTAATCATGAATGAGTTATTTCAGACATGCAATGTATGCTGTTAATTAGCAGGGAACATTCTGTTGCCGTGGCTGCTCATTGGCTACAGAGTACTGTTGTTAGCTGCTGTTTGATGTATACAATTGTGAAAGTTTGGCAGTGTCTTCACTATTCAACATTTATTGCAGCAATGCACGCAATAAACAGTTTATTGTAAATTGTTATTGTATGCGGGTTGCCTGGAAAATGAAATGTTGTATGGTTTGTTTTTGGTTTTATGTTATATTCAGCTTAGTTAATTTCAGTTGTTGACTTCTTCAAGGGCCATAGGATGCTACATTCACTTTTACATGTTGTTTGAATCTGAAATGTGTGTTGGCAGTATGTGTACACACCACCCTATAATGATAAAAATTCACCCAGTGTTTTTTTGCTTTTAATCTCCTCAAATTTTTACCCCTTTCTTAAATTTAGCTGATCTAAGATGCCTGCCTGCGATAGTTTCATTGACAGTAGCGTTTCAGCACAGACTGGACTGGCGTATTACCTTAGCTCCGCCCCTGAGTGACTGTCATCAGTCCACCATTGTTTCACCGCCAGAGCAGATGTAGACAAGAATGACTCCTGAGTGATTGAGGTGTTCTGTTGTTGGATGTAGTAATGAACATAGCAGTCGTCATTTACTCCTCACATCTGAGCCACTGAAGACACAGTGGATTTCGTTTGTTTTTGAAAAGAAAAATACGCCCATAATCTACCTAAATGCGTCTATGTTCATGCGAATCATTCATTATTCAGCTTCACCAACAGAAGAAGTTAATGTAAGGTTTTTTAAAGAATCTTTGTACTAATCTTTTAATATATTGAACATTCTTACTCTTGTCTTTGAAGGGTTGAAATATTCTATTTTTGTTATCAATATATATATTTTTGTTATCTATATATATATATATATATATATATATATATATATATATATTTGTTCATCCACGTCTCTTTTACTGTTAAGGGAAAAGGTCTGTGCATCCTATTTATTAATTTTTTTTTTGAGTTGGTAATCCTGGGTTGAGGATTCCCAGTTGGTGTAGTCAGTATACTGTTCAGAAATCTTTCTCCTTTCGTCACATATGCATATAAGCAGGGGTTTGAAATACTCACCATTACTGTAATTAAGAAGTTTCTATCTGAAATTAGACTTTTTTGAGTAGTTTAAAAATAGTGTATTTTAATTTTACCTGAGTACTATTTGAGTGATGTATCTGTACTTTTCATCTGCTTACTTTCCCTTCATTTGTTGTGATTAGATGCTTATTTTAATTTTATTTTTATCCATCAATGTGATTGGATGGAGAGACTAATCGGTCTCAGGACTCAAATTGTGCATAGAAAATACTTAACCACCAACTGCTGTTAATTGTGGCCACTGGAAGTGCATTCTTCAGGCATCAATCAATTTGAGTTATCAGCATCTTCTTCTAATATGTGTCTGTGTCTGTTCCCCGAATAGTGAGGTCAAAATATAATGTAGGATCTAGAAAAAATCTTATCGTAATTAAACCAGAAAAATGTAAAGTAAATGAACAAAAACAATTTTTTAAGTTTGGGCTCATAAATATTAGATCACTCACACCCAAAGCAGTTATTGTAAATGAAATGATCACAGATAGTAGTTTTGATGTACTCTGCTTGACTGAAACCTGGCTAAAACCAAATGATTATTTTGGTCTAAATGAGTCGACTCCACCAAACTACTGTTATAAGCATGAGCCCCGTCAGACTGGTCGTGGAGGAGGTGTTGCAACAATATATAGTGATATTCTCAATGTTACCCAGAAAACAGGATACAGGTTTAACTCTTTTGAAATACTTCTGCTAAATGTTACACTGTCAGACATGCAAAAGAAATCTAATGTATCTCTTGCTCTGGCTACTGTGTATAGACCACCAGGGCCGTATACAGAATTCCTAAAAGAATTTGCAGATTTCCTCTCAGACCTTCTAGTTACAGTTGATAAGGCGCTAATCATGGGAGATTTTAATATTCACGTTGATAATGCAAATGATACATTAGGACTTGCGTTTACTGACCTAATAAACTCCTTTGGAGTCAAGCAAAATGTCACCGGGCCCACTCATCGTTTTAATCATACACTAGATCTAATTATATCGCATGGAATCGATCTTACTGCTATAGATATTGTACCCCAAAGTGATGATATTACAGACCATTTCCTTGTATCGTGCATGCTGCGTATAACTGATATTAACTATATGTCTCAGCGTTACCGTCTGGGCAGAACTATTGTTCCAGTCACCAAAGACAGATTCGCAAATAACCTGCCTGATCTATCTCAACTGCTATTTGTACCCAAAAATACACATGAATTAGACGAAATTACAGACAACATGGGCACTATTTTCTCTAATACATTAGAAGCTGTTGCCCCCATCAAATTGAAAAAGGTTAGAGAAAAACGTACTGTGCCATGGTATAACAGTAATACTCACTCGCTCAAAAAAGTAACTCGTAGTCTTGAACGCAAATGGAGAAAAACTAACTTGGAAGTTTTTAAAATTGCATGGAAAAACAGTATGTCCAGCTATAGACAGGCTCTAAAAACTGCTAGGGCAGAGCATATCCACAAACTCATTGAAAATAACCAAAACAATCCAAGGTTTTTATTTAGCACAGTGGCTAAATTAACAAATTATCAGATGCCACCTGATTCAAATATTCCACCAACGTTAAATAGTAATGACTTTATGAATTTCTTCACTGATAAAATAAATAACATTAGAAATACAATAGCGAATGTAGATTCTACAGCGTCTAACACTTCAGTTTCATCCATCGCACCCAAAGATAAACTGCAGTGCTTTACAAATATAGGACAGGAAGAGCTAAATAAACTTATCACTGTATCTAAACCAACAACATGTTTATTAGATCCTGTACCCACTAAATTACGAAGAACCGCTTCTCAATATCATTAACTCGTCGTTATCTTTAGGTCACGTCCCAAAACCATTCAAGCTGGCGGTTATCAAGCCTCTTATTAAGAAACCAAAACTAGATCCTAGTGTACTGGCAAATTATAGGCCTATTTCAAATCTTCCATTTATGTCTAAAATTTTAGAAAAAGTTGTGTCTGCTCAATTGAGCACCTTCCTGCATAAAAATGATCTGTATGAAGAATTTCACCATAGCACAGAAACTGCACTTGTTAAAATTACAAATGACCTGCTTCTTGCGTCAGATCAAGGCTGCATCTCATTTCTAGTATTACTTGATCTTAGTGCTGCGTTCGACACCATAGATCATGATATACTCATAGATCGATTACAAAACTATACAGGTATTCAAGGGCAGGCTCTAAGATGGTTTAGATCCTACCTGTCCGATCGCTACCATTTTGTTTACTTAAATGGGGTGTCATCTCATTTATCATCAGTAAAATATGGAGTGCCACAAGGATCCGTCCTAGGTCCCCTTCTATTTTCAATATACATGTTGCCCCTTGGTAATATTATTAGAAAATACGGAATTAGCTTCCACTGTTATGCTGATGATACTCAGCTATATATCTCAACGAGACCAGATGAAACTTCCCAATTATCTAAGCTAACAGAGTGTGTTAAAAATGTAAAAGATTGGATGACAAATAATTTTCTCCAATTAAATTCGGATAAGACAGAGATATTAATTATTGGACCAAAAAACACCACACAGAATCTTGTAGATTACAATCTGCAACTAGACGGATGTACCGTTACTTCCTCTACAGTCAGAAATCTGGGTGTTATATTAGACAGCAATTTGTCTTTTGAAAATCATATTTCCAATGTTACAAAAACTGCATTCTTCCATCTTAGAAACATTGCCAAGCTACGAAACATGTTATCTGTTTCTGATGCAGAAAAACTAGTTCATGCTTTCATGACCTCTAGACTGGACTATTGTAATGCACTTCTAGGAGGTTGTCCTGCATCTTCAATAAACAAGCTACAGGTAGTCCAAAATGCAGCAGCTAGAGTCCTTACCAGGTCAAGAAAATATGATCATATTACCCCAATTTTACAGTCTCTGCACTGGCTACCTATTAAGTTCCGTATCAGTTACAAATTATCATTACTTACCTATAAGGCCCTAAATGGTTTAGCTCCTGCGTACCTAACTAGCCTTCTACCACGCTACAACCCATCACGCACCCTAAGGTCACAAAACGCTGGACTTTTGGTAGTTCCTAGGATAGCAAAGTCCACTAAAGGAGGTAGAGCTTTTTCACATTTGGCTCCCAAACTCTGGAATAGCCTTCCTGATAATGTTCGGGGTTCAGACACACTCTCTCTGTTTAAATCTAGATTAAAAACGCATCTCTTTCGCCAAGCATTCGAATAATGTATCTCTTAAATTGTGAGTGTAGTTGCATCTGCATTTTTATTCTTTAGCTTGGGTTAAACTAATTTTACTTCAGTTTCAGCAGCTATGCTAATGATGTCTCTATTTTGTTTCTCTGTTTCTGCTGGATCTTCATCCCGTGGTAACTAGGATTTACACAAGCTCCAGTCTGGATCCAGAACACCTGAGAAGAGATGATGCTGACCCTCAGAGGACCCCAGATGATCCTAACCTTGAATCAACAAACAGAACTAACAATTATTGCTACATGTGTGACTGCACCATATAATTACTATTAATTAATAATATTGATAGTTCATCATCTAGCTGACTACGTCTTGTATTATTATTATTATTTTTCTTTTTCTAAAATCCTGTCAAACGTGCACAAACTACTAGCTACTACTAAATGTTGTAGAAACATAATTTTCTGTAAAGTTGCTTTGTAACGATTTGTATTGTAAAAAGCGCTATACAAATAAACTTGAATTGAATTGAATTGAATTAATATGTTAAGGTAATGGTCTGATGGCCTGCACCCCAGCAGAATCGGAGCAGAACTGCCATCAGACAATCTCCAGGACGCTACACTCCTTATGATTAGTAAGCCAATTCTCAAATGTGACATGATATACAGCCAAATATGGTGACCCATACTCAGAATTCGTGCTCTGCATTTAACCCATCCAAAGGGCACACACACACCATGAACACTCACCCAGAGCAGTGGGCATCATTTATGCTGCGGTGCCTGAGGAGCAGTTAGGGTATTGCCACTGGCATGCCAAATAAAATTAATATGTGTGGAAAAAAATCCTCCTACCACACGCTCTCTGTTCTCTACGGTGCCTCGTACTATAGCAACAATAATTGTGGCCATTTCAATTGCAAAATTGTATTTCACCTGGAAATTAAAATTCTTTCATTTATCAGCCACCCTCATGTTGTTCCTCCCATAAACATCAAGGGAACTACCATGGTCAAGGCACAGAAAAGTACCAACATGATCAACAAAGTAGTCCATGTTACATCCGTGTTTCAACTGTAATGTTATGACGCTATGAAAATACCTTCTTTTTTTGTGCAAAGAAAACAAAAATAATGACTTTATTCCACATTTTAATCTTTACTGCATAAGGGGTGTGCCATAGCATACCATCCACAATAACAGCAGTATACATTTTTACATGATGAAAAAAGTGTCATCTTGATATCAATGATGGTCATTGTTATTTTGCCAAATAAGACATGTTCTTGGATCAACATCTTTTGATAATCCTGGATCAACATTATTGTCTAAAAATACAGATTTAGCCCAATCCCTGCCCCTGAACCTAACCCTACCCATAATTTATTCCTATAATCAGTGGGAAATGATAGCTGATTAACAAGAGTGTAGAAGCACCTAACCCTGATCATAAGCTTAAAACTGATATTTCTGAAAAGTTACATCTCAATTCTGATAGGTTGACAAGGATGTTGTTCCAGGAACATGTTGTACTTGGTGAAATCACACTTGTCATCAATGATGACTCTGCTCTACTCTCTTTACACACATGACTCCATGTCTTCCCACAGCTCCACATCTACCGTAGTTTATTTTGGACTATAAGTCGCACCTGAGTATAAGTTGCATCAGTCCAAAAATACGTCACGATGAGGGAAAAACATATATAAGTCGCACTGGACTATAAGTCGCATTTATTTAGAACCAAGAACCAAGAGAAAACATTACCATCTACAGCCGCGAGAGGGCACTCTATGCTTTCTTTGGTAGGCTACAAGAGCACTGAGCAGCATATAGCGCCCTCTCATGGCTGTAGACGGTAATGTTTTCTCTTGGTTCATTTCTCTTAGTTCATTTCTATCGGTTCATGTCAAATTAATTTTGATAAATAAGTCGCACCTGACTATAAGTCGCAGGACCAGCCAAACTATGAAAAAAAAGTCCGGAAAAAACGGTATAATCAAATTTGCTGATGATACTGTGGTTCTGGGACTCATTCACAACAATAATGAGACTGCATACTTGGATGAGGAAGAAAAATTAACATCATGGTGCCAGGACAACTGTCTCTCTCTGAATGTAATTAAAACTAAAGAGCTGATTGCTGACTTCAGGAAGAGACAGCAGCAGCCCTATACTCCTCTTATGATCAGCGGGACCCCTGTGGAGAGGGTGAGCAGCTTCAAGTACCTTGGTGTAAACATCTCCGAGGACCTGACTTGGACTACCCACATTTAAACACAGGTTAATAAAGCCAGGCAAAGACTGTACCATCTTTGACAGCTGAGGAAATTCAGGGTCTCACCAGCAATCCTGAAAACTTTCTATTCAGGTGCTATAGAAAGTGTATTGACTCAGTGTATCTCAGTGTGGTATGGGAACAGCTCCAGTCAAGACTGCAAAGCCCTGCAGAAAGTTGTGCGCTTAGCTGAGCGCATCTCCGGGTCTGCTTTCCCCTCTCTGCAGGACATCTACCTCAAACGCTGCAAAAGCAGAGCTGTTAAAATCATCAAGGACTCTATCCACCCCAGTAACCATCTTTTCACCTTGCTGCCATCTGGTAAGTGCTTCCATTAGCCTGATGGCAAAAACCGAGAGACTCAGGAGGAGTTTCTTCCCCCAGGCCATCAGGCTCCTAAACTCAAAACCAGCCTCTTAACATCTACATGACTTCACTTAATTATCAGTAATATACTGACATTGTCACTTGCACACAGCAATAGCTGTAATTTTTATTTTTATATACTTTTTTTTACCTCTATTGCTCCTATGTAAATACCCTGTACAACCTGTTTGCACATTCTCCTCTTGTACATTCCTGTTCATCTTTATATTTATTAAGTCTACAGTATACTGTCCTGTGCATTTAATTTTATTTTATAAACATTTTAGGTAACACTTTCCATGGAGCCCGTATTTATAATACATTATAAGGGTTTTCTTAAGGGTTTTTCTTCATTATAATGAATGCATGGTGCATTATAAAAACACATACAATATGTTGTATCATCTCATGAATTTTCATAACATAATATAATATATTATATTTACTTATTTGTGGTTATAGCTTTTAAGAGTATGATGATTTATAACACAATGAACATGTTGCATCCACTTTTACAACGGATTATAATTCTCATAGTTATATTGTCTCACATCTTGCCTGTAAAGTTCTGCCTGAGTTTCACTGGTTTCACCAATGGATGGCGTACTTTCAACCCCAGATCACCTCTTTATTAGAGACTTGTAGCACACCTGTATTGAATCTTTCGTAATTGCCCACCCTATTTAAATGCCTCACTGACTATTGTTCTTGTTCAGTCCTAAAGTCTTTTTGAGAATGATGCTGCCAAGGATTTTTGTTAGGAGAATTTTGCTGTCTTCTGTTGAGTGTTGCTTGGGATTTCTCCCTTGCCTGACATTTCAGGACAAGTCAAGTCAAGTTTATTTATATAGCCCTTTAAAACAACATAAATGCTGACCAAAGTGCTGCACAACATACCAAACAAAACATCCATTGTACAATACAATTTAAAGACTAATAATAAAATATGAAAAGAAAGCAAAACAAAAATAATAGAATTAAGACCAGAAACATCATGCAATTTAAAACAATAATTAAGACTAAAAAATAATAATATTATTTAATAATTAATATCAAGTTACACATGAGAAAAAAAAAGATTTTTAAGAGAAGATTTAAATGTAAAAAGTGTAGGGGAAAGTCTAATGGACAAAGGTAGGGAATTCCAGAGCTTAGGGTCAAGAACTGAGAAAGCTCTGTCGCCTTTGGATTTAAGTCGAGATTTTGGAACATTTAATATCATCTGAGTGGAGGATCTGAGTGTTCTCACTGGACAATACGAGTGGAGGAGGTCTGAAATATATGAAGGGGCAAGACCATGAAGTGATTTAAATACAAATACTAAAACCTTAAAATCAACTCTGAATCGAACAGGTAGCCAATGAAGTGATGATAACACAGGTGTAATATGTTCTCTCTTTTTTGTCCCTGTTAAAAAATGAGCCGCAGAATTCTGTACCAGTTGTAATCGCGAGAGAGAGGATAGATTTATTCCAGCATATAGAGCGTTACAGTAGTCCAGCCTGGTTGAAATAAACGCATGAATAACAGTCTCCAAATCACTAAAGCTTAGAATATTTTTCAGCTTGCGAAGTCCCCTAAGCTGCAGAAAACTGGCTCTAACTACAGGGTTGATTTGTTTATCAAATTTTAATTCAGGATCAAGTGTAACTCCCAGATTTTTTACTTTATCACGAATGCTATCTTGAAGGGGGCCTAGGGTAGAACTTATATTATTTAAAAGGTGTGAAGGGCCAAACAACATAACATCAGTCTTCTTCTGATTTAATTGAAGTAAATTATTGTCCATCCAAGCCTTAATGTCCTCTAAACAAGCTAGAAGAGAGCAAACTGAATCAGTACCTGATTTTAATGGAAAATAGAGCTGAGTGTCATCGGCATAAATGTGATATGAAACTTTATGGGCCTCAAAAATGGAACAAAGAGGGAGTAAGTATAAGGAAAATAAGGTTGGACCCAGAATTGAGCCCTGGGGCACCCCACAAGTGACAGGAACTGAGCTTGATGAAAATTCTCCAATTTCCACCAAAAAATTCCTGTTTGCGAGATATGATGCAAACCAATCTAGTGCACCATCACGAATGCCAACTTCAATGTCCAATCTCTTTAACAAGATACGATGATCCACAGTATCAAAAGCCGCACTTAAGTCCAATAATAGAAGAATAGTACAGTTACCAGAGTCTGCGGATAGTAAGAGGTCATTTACTACCCTCAAAAGTGCAGATTCAGTGCTGTGTTTAGCTCTGAAACCAGACTGAAAAGGATCCAGAATATTGTTAGAGATTAAATAGGGGGAAATTTGATTAAGTACACACTTTTCCAGAACTGCAAAAATGGAAGTTTCGAAATGGGCCTATATTTATTAAAATCAGAAGGATCGAGATGATCTTTTTTGAGTAAAGGATGGACCACAGCCTGTTTAAGGCAGAGTGGTACAGAACTCATTTGTAAGGAGCTATTGATAATAGAAAGTAGACTTGGCAACACAGAAGGCAGAACATCCTTTAGTAACATTGTTGGAATGGCATCAAAAGAAGAAGTGGTTGGATTCATGTTAGAGATAATGCTCAACAGCTCGGAGAGTGAAATAGTCTGAAAATTTGAAAAAGCAGAGGGGCAAACATTTGCATATTGATAATTCGGAGTTAAATTACTAGAGATCTGTGCCCTAATCTGAGTAACTTTGCTTATAAGAAGTTGCAGAACTTCTCACATAAGTCTAGGCTAGGTTCTGGGCCGGCCGTTCTAGTAGGGTTTAATACTGAATTTAACGTAGAAAACAGTATCTTTGGGCAATAGGAATATTTTGAGATTATGTTAGAGAAGTATTTTGCTCTTTCCAAGGAAACTGCTTCTTGGAAGTCAGACAAGTTACTCTGTAAGATTTGATATGAGATTTGTAATTTGTCCTTCTTTCATTTGTCTTTCTGCTCTTCTACATATTTTTCTTAAGACTTTTATGTCACTATTGAACCATGGTTGATTATTTGATTTCAGTTCTTTGGTTTTATAAGGGGCAATTATGTTTAAAATTTCTAAATATGAAGAATTGAAACAATTTACCAACTCCTCAACATTCTGATTCTGCAATGATATCATATCACTATGAGCTGGAAGGGCCAAAAAAGCATCCATAAATTGCAAAGCAGTGGAAGGGTTAATAGACCTTGAACGGTAGGTATTGGGCTGGTTTACATGACTAGGACAGGAAATCACACTGTCAAACAAAACTGGCCAGTGATCAGACAACCCAGCATCACTCACAGATATGTTACTGATATCAAGACCTAATGATAGAACTAGATCAAGCGTGTGACCCAGTTTGTGTGTTGGTCCTGATATGTGTTGTGAGAGGTTAAAAGAGTCTAAAAGATGAACGAAATCTCTCACAAGAGGTTTCGAAGGACAACAATAATGTATGTTAAAATCACCAAGAATCAACAACTTGTCAGTACTTGAAACCACATTGGATAGAAAATGTGAAAACTCTCTTAAAAAGTCATTGTTAACTTTTGGTGGTCTATAAATCAAAACACAAAGCAATTGGCTAGTAAGTTCTTCTTTACACATTAAGACCTCAAAAGTAGTGTAAGCATCCATTGGTAAGATCTTACATTTGAAACAGTCCTTAAAAATGACAGCAACACGTCCACCCCGACTGGAAGTGTGGAAGATTTTTATTAATAAGATTTTACTCAATCAAGTATAATTAAGATGAATCTAGTCACATATATGCATACGTGTCTTATTCCATTATAATCATATAGCCTTTGTGTGAAAGGAATGTGCCTATGTCTGCAAAAAACATCCTGACCACCACAGATAGGAAACTCTTTTCTTTACCATAGCAAGTCTCAGGAAACAGCTGGAAAAACATGCAATGGGCCTCTTTTCTTTACCATAGCAAGTCCCTAGGGAGGTATCAAAATTGCAAGCATAAGGAAAAGTCTGACTATTTGGAAACGCCCTGTATAGGGTATATAATGAGATGCTACCTAGCAATCGAGAGATCTTCTCGCAGAGAATATCTCGGCTTTGTTTCTCTCTGAAATAAAGTCTATCTTCTCGAGCCAGATGTATTATAGAGGAAAAGTCCTTTGGATACCGCTCTGTATATGTAAGATACAGAGGTCTGAAACGGGAAGGCGGAAAAGTCCTTAGGGAAGGCAGAAAATCCTGTATAGTACTGATTTTTGAGGAAGTGCATCAGTGAAAGAGCGAGTAGAGCTGACAGGTCACTCAGGAGAGTGTAGAGTACTCTGACTGCTTCAAATGTTAATTATTTTATTTATTTATCTTATTTAATTATTTTATTAACTATTTTAATATTGATTATTCACTGGTTTCACAGCACTTCTTTAAATTCAGTGTTTTAACAAACTCTCTCAATCTGCTTTTCAATAGGTACCAGTCCAGCCTTATGTCTTAAAGAAAAAATAATTTTGACACACAGGAGTACTTGACTCACCAACCAGATAAACACGGAGCTTTGAGAAAATAGAAATATTGGTCACTCCATTTTGTTTAAAGGTCATTTTCTAAGGTAAAACTGAATAAAATAATAATGAATAAAAAATTATTTCCAAAGTCATGAAATCACATATGCTGTAATCACTGGGGATAACAAGATGGAAATGTTGATGGCCATGGATCCTAGATTATGCAGAGATCTCCAATCCTCTTCTCAGAGTTGCTCATGAGCAATAACAAAAAAGTATTTGAATAAACCTTAAATTAGACAAACACATGACATTTGAGAAATTATAATTGGCTCTCTCAAATGTCCAATGCGTAGGCCTAATATTCTAAACAAATCAATCTATTAGATTTTGAAGAAAGAAAGAAAGAAGAAGAAGAAAAAAGAGGTTTATACAGCGGTGTTAAACTAAACTTTATGGTGACTGATGTTGCCCAGTTGCGTTGCATCTAGAAGCTATGTGGAAGGATAGCAGGTCTACGCTAAGTAGAGTCTAACATAAAAGGTTCATGTTATCCTACACAAAATGTGCCGTTCCACAGCTAAAATAATTTAGTTCACAATCAGCTGACATTCTGAAAAAAAAAAAAAAAAAGTTTTTGGCCAAAAGGGGTGTGAAAGGATGTGAAAAAGTATGAATGATGGTGTTATATGGCATGAAAGAGAGTGTCTGACGAGATACTGAGGCAATTCAATCAATTTGCCAAAAACAGCTGTATACAAATATGAATGTGGGCCCACAGGGCAAACTTATGCCCAGTAAAATAATGACCATGGATGAATTTGGTTAAGTTTCCTGGTCAGTACCTAGGTCTTTGTTGTGGCAGAAAGAAAAACAGTGCCACACATGCGCAGTGTATAACATGGGAAGACAGAGCAAAGCAAGCTTGCTCTGTCCACCCCACATCTAACTTCCTTTCCTTATTTTTCCAAGATAAATATTATCTTTCTGACTGTTAAAATAAGTAAAGGGGGTTGAGTGTTTTCCAGGTCAAAAGGCCTATGCTACTGAGAAAGATAGGCCTAGGAAATTATCCAGTAATATAGTGGAACTCTGTTTACAAAACAAAGAGATAACTGAATAAGCAAATTGTTGAGAATAAAATTGAAATTAATTTAAAAATAATAAGGATGCCGATAATGGAGTAAAACCAAATTCTTTGTTATATTATAAAAAATGGGTATTCACCCTTGTAAAGACAGCACTGGAAATTGTGAAAGCTCAAAAAGGGGCCAAGACAGCCCTCAACCCACATTACATTTCCACAGGTCACACCAAGAAGGACGACTAGCAAGATGAACAAATAAGGATGCTTGATATACTAACAAAAACTCTGAAGTTTTCCATTTACAGGTGACAGCAGTTCTAGTAAGGCCAAGGAATGCTTCGCTCCATCAAAGGGAACCAGTGAGGGTGCAGTTAGGATCTCGAGGGAGACCCTTGCATTAATCAGCAAAATGGTTACAGAGTGACACCTGAGTTCACATCTCTAACCTTGAAATACACCAACCAGCTTCAACAACTCCACACAGCATGAAGTGAGGGATGAAGGGCGTGCTAGTAACCACCCACCCTTGCCAACGAGGGAAAGACCATTGCAACGACTCGCAAAGAGTCTCCCTGGTGAAGATGGAATGAGAGAGTGATGGGACTGCTACTGAGATCAAAATATTGGGAGCAGATGTGGGCCAAGAAATGGAAAAGAAAAAGTGGAAAGATAATGTCAATTAATGGCAGAACAAGAATTTGAAGGTTATGAGAAGAAGGGAAATATGGAAGTGGGAAGATTTGAAGGGAAAATAGAGCAATTGAATGCAACAAATAGAATGAAAAAAGCAAAATAGAAAAGCTCGAGATTTGTAAATTGAAAAGGCTTAGAATGGTGGATAAATAAAAATGTTGGAAAAGATAATAAAATAGGAGCATAGTTTATAACTAAATTGGGAAAGTTTTTAGGAATTGCATTATTGACAGGAGATTTATTACTTTACTGTATACTTCCTATATTGAGGTCACTAGTCACAGCCACCGCTAAGCAAATTAAATTCAAAGATGTCAAAATGATGGGAAATTGATTTTCGAGGGTAACCAAAAAGGCTCTTTATGATACATAATGTATCTGAGCTGAAGATCAACTCTTACAATCTTGTGATATTCAATGTGTGATGTGATGTGTGTATTTTTATGCCTTTTATACATAACTGTGATAACCAGGCAAATGCCAAGCCAATTGCACGCTCACGCTTATAACATTGTGTACTATTAAAGAAGGAATTAGGGAGACTGGATCTTTTACTCCCTCCTCGTCAAAAAAGGAGAGAGATGTTTGGTCCAGTAATCCCTCAGAGTGGAATTTCATAATCTAGTCACTGGTGATAATACAATGTGACTTATTTAGTCACTAGGTAGAGTAACTAATATGACTGGATTATGAAGTAGCACTCTGGATAAAAATAATCAAATGTGAGACTTACTAAGTCTTAAAGGGGAGAATGTGGAAGATTTTTATTAATAAGATTTTACTCAATCAAGTATAATTAAGATGAATCTAGTCACATATATGCATACGTGTCTTATTCCATTATAATCATATAGCCTTTGTGTGAAAGGAATGTGCCTATGTCTGCAAAAAACATCCTGACCACCACAGATAGGAAACTCTTTTCTTTACCATAGCAAGTCTCAGGAAACAGCTGGAAAAACATGCAATGGGCCTCTTTTCTTTACCATAGCAAGTCCCTAGGGAGGTATCAAAATTGCAAGCATAAGGAAAAGTCTGACTATTTGGAAACGCCCTGTATAGGGTATATAATGAGATGCTACCTAGCAATCGAGAGATCTTCTCACAGAGAATATCTCGGCTTTGTTTCTCTCTGAAATAAAGTCTATCTTCTGGAAGCAAAACCCCGAGACTGTGTGATTCCTCAGACGCATTGCAGACAAAAATACACTACAGAAGTTCTAGGGCAACTATAATAGTTACAGTGTACTGGGGAAAGTTCAGATAAAGGGCTTAAGTCATTTTCTGTAAGCCAGGTTTCAGTGATGAACATGAAGTCCAGAGTGCTGGTTACAAAGAAGTCATTTAACAGAAATGTCTTGTTTGATACTGATCTTGCATTTAAAAAGGCCATTTTAATCTCTGGCTGGTTAGATTCTAACAGAGCGAAAACGGGGACGAGGCATCTCTGGCAACGAGCGAAGTAAGTTGATGTTCACCCCTGCCTGGTAATGCAGTCATAGTAGATTGTGTAAGGCGAGCACCATGGTGCACATAACGTGAGCGACGAAGAATTCCTAGATCTGCACACTGTAAGTAAATGTCTGATGACAAGCAAGTTCCTGACCTATTGTTCAATTGCATGAGTTCAGAGGATGCAAGAGTAATTGCCAAACTTGGTAGAGATGAGAAAACGTAGACGTATCGTTCACTATTCCAAGAGACGATACTTCTAACAGACAGAAGAAACCAGCAGACGGAGAAAAAGTTAATTTTTGAAGTCCCATTTAGGGATCGTCACTCACCGATAGCCGGGTCCAGGCGTAATTCTGTCGAAAGTAACGATGAAGGTCCAGGTGAAAGTCAGGAGATAATAATCCAAAACATACAGGCCACGGGAAACAGGATCCGATGGAGATTTAGCGCTGAGGAGTCCGATGACAACCAATACGGCGCCAGATCGCAGACACTGAGATGACGAGGAGAAACGACAGCACTGATTCACAACATGTCCAAACTCCGATAGAGAGTCGAACGAGGCCGACAGGACACCAAATCGCTGACAACCAGATAACGAGGTGAACAGCAGCGCTGATTCACGAAGACCTCCAAAATCCAGCAGCCCGGCATCAGCAGTGTAGCAAACTTCCCAGGTCAGCTCAGAGATTGAGATAACTTGTTTAATAGGAAATACTGGTTATCACAGCTCGAAATCCAAATAAATAAAATAAAATTGATAAAACAGGTTCGGCGAGCAGCGGCAGACAGTGCGCACAGCGTTCACTCAACCGGAAGCGGAAGTGATGACACACAGTTTAACGTACTGTGACAGGTTTTGTTCTAGAGAAAAACAGAGTTTTTTTGTTTTGAGTAAACAACTTTAGGAGTCAGACTCTGAGCCTCTTGGCTATTTCCTCTGCATCTGGGTTTGACCTGCTTCAGTGGAGCAGTGGTTAGTGCCAAGGTTATACATGCCACGTACCTGAGTTCGATCCCCATCTGGATCATAACAGTAGGACTGAAACATGGATACAAGCCCAGCAGAGGAGACTCAACCTTTATCAAATGCAGAGCGCATCCTTGTTACGGTTTCAAGCCAGGCAGCCACCATGGAAGGACATGAACAAGTCCTTGCACAACAAGAGGTTGCGGTTTCAAAGCTGGGTCAGGCGATCACAGAAATCCTACAACATATTCAGTCTCTTTTAAACCCACAACAGGAGGCTGAGTCTCAACCCCAGGTCCCACCAGCACCTCCTATTAGAGGTCTTCACAGTGTACCCGAGACCCGTCGACCTGGGACCCGTACGGGTTCGGGTCTATATATTAAATGATCAGCCGGATCTGGGTCGGGTCCATATCTATTACTTCGGGTCCCGGGTCTGTTTAACATTGTGTGTAATACCCGTGCGATCGGAGTCATCGGACTCGGAGAACACCCGGACGTGATCAGACACTGCTTGTGTTTCTTGTAACTTGCAACTTGTGAAATTAGGAAAAGAAAAGTGTGAGCCCAAAAAAGAAAGAAAAAAAAAGTGTCTCTCTCTCTCTCTCTCTCTCTCTCTCTCTCTCTGCCATTAAAAGCAGAGCGTGCAGACTCAGAGTTAATGCAAGGGCACGCACGGTAATAATGCTTGCAGACTTGACACTCATATTTAATATATTTCAAATCAGCAACCAGATCTGAGGTGAACTGTCACATGAATGTTTTCGATGACACTCAGATTGTGTTAAAAAGCATATTTCAGGTTGATCCGGCTAGCACGCATGTGCAGTCTCTCGAGCGCGTGTCATGTTTCTATTGCAACCAGTGAGGGACAAACCGCGCTTTACATTTTCTACCATTATTATAATAATATAAATGAACCGTTCAATCTTAAAGTTTTAGTGGTCAGATTCAGACTCGATGCAGAGCAGAGAGCACAGAGATGATAGCAAATAAATAAGGTCAGCGGCCATGGCCTTGCACGAGCGATCGTTATTATAGTTAAAAAGGGCAAACAGTCGAAGTTATTATGCGAGTTAACTCGAGTCAGAATGTACATGTACACAGTTGCATTTGTCATTCGTCACCGTGACATAAAGAGGACTTTTGAAGCTGAAATAATGAATTGATTAAGCTCGGACTTACGAATAACGAGAGGAAAAACATGGATAACTTTCTTGTTGGAGGATTGTAATGCATCACAGACAGTCAGGTACAAGGAAGAGAAACTACGGCTCCTTAAATTAGGTAAGACAGAAAGTTGTATTTTTCGCAACAGGTTTATTGACTTGTAATAGCAATTTAAGGTGGGATATGTGACAATCGGGTCCAGTCGGGTCTGTGTCTTCCTGGCTGGTTAGGGGTCAGCTTTCAAATAATAGATGGATCCGAGTCGGGTCCGGGTAGGCATTTCTCGGATCTACACGGGTCCGGGTCCAGCTTATGAAATAATAGACGGGTCCGGGTGGGTTCGGGCATGAATTTTTGGACCTGTGAAGACCTCTACCTCCTATCACTGCAGTGCAAAGTTCAGATGTCCACCTTCCTCATCCTGAAAGGTATGATGGAAGCCCTGGCAGATGTAAGGGCTTCCTCACCCAGTGCTCCTTGAACTTTGAATTGCAGCCAAATAGATTCCCAGCAGCTCGTAGCAAAGTGGCTTATATTATTACTCTTTTATCTGGGAAAGCCCTTGCCTGGGCAACTGCCTTGTGGGAGCAGTCTCCACAACCAGTAGTTTGTTCGGATTACAGGCACTTTATTGAGGAGATGAGGCGAGTGTTTGATCATCCCGTGTTTGGACGTGAGGATGCTAGACGCCTACTTCAGTTGACCCAGGGTTCTCAAAGTGTTGCTGAACTAGCTGTGGAATTTCGAACGCTAGCTATGAAGAGTGGCTGGAATCAGGAGGCACTAACTGTGGCATTCACTCGGGCACTGGCTGATGAAATTAAGGACGAATTGGCAGCCTGGGACCCTGCGACAGACCTAGAATCCCTGATTTATATGGCCATTAAACTAGACAATCGCCTTAGAGAGAGGCGTAGAGAGCGCACTGAAACTTCAAGAAATGTTCCCAGTCAAAATTCCTTGGCACCCCTCATGTCTCCTGACCTCCCTGCCTCCTATGTAACATGTGTGTCCTATGTGACGAGTAATTTCTTACTGCTTAATTCTGAAAAAACAGAGGTGTTAATTATAGTACCGAATAACTCCGCTTGTAATAACCTGGAACACTGTCTAAGGCATAATGGTTGCTCTGTCCATTCTTCGTCATCAGTTAGGAACCTAGGTGTGCTATTTGATCGCAATCTTTCCTTAGAAAGCCACGTTTCTAGCATTTGTATAACTGCATTTTTCCATCTGAAAAATATATCTAAATTACAGCCTATGCTCTCAATCTCAAATGCAGAAATGTTAATCCATGCATTTATGACCTCAAGGTTAGATTATCGTAATGCTTTATTGGGTGGTTGTTCTGCACGCTTAGTAAACAAACTACAGCTAGTCCAAAATGCAGCAGCAAGAGTTCTTACTAGAGCCAGGAAGTATGACCATATTAGCCCGGTCCTGTCAACACTGCACTGGCTCCCTATCAAACTTCGTATAGATTTTAAAATATTGCTTATTACTTATTAAGCCCTGAATGGTTTAGCACCTCAGTATTTGAATGGGCTCCTTTTACATTATAATCCTCTACGTCCACTACGTTCTCAAGACTCAGGCAATTTGATAATACCTATAATATCAAAATCAACTGTGGGCGGCAGATCCTTTTCCTATTTGGCGCCTAAACTCTGGAATAACCTACCTAACATTGTTCGGGAGGCAGACACACTCTTGCAGTTTAAATCTAGATTAAAGACCCATCTCTTTAACCTGGCATACACATAACATACTAATATGCTTTTAATATCCAAATCCGTTAAAGGATTTTTAGGCTGTATTAATTAGGTAAACCGGAACCGGAAACACTTCCCATAACACCCTATGTACTTGCTACATCATTAGAAGAATGGCATCTACGCTAATATTTTTCTGTTTCTCTCTTATTCCGAGGTCACCGTAGCCACCAGATCCAGTCTGTATCCAGATCAGAGGGTCACTGCAGTCGCCTGGATCCAGTCCGTATCCAGACCAGATGGTGGATCAGCACCTAGAAAGGACCTCTATTGCCCTGAAAGACAGCGGAGATCAGGACAACTAGAGCCCCAGATACAGATCCCCTGTAAAGACCTTGTCTCAGAGGAGCACCAGGACAAGACCACAGGAAACAGATGATTCTTCTGCACAATCTGACTTTGCTGCAGCCTTGAATTGAACTACTGGTTTCGTCTGGTCAGAGGAGAACTGGCCCCCCAACTGAGCCTGGTTTCTCCCAAGGTTTTTTTCTCCATTATGTCACCGATGGAGTTTCGGTTCCTTGCCGCTGTCGCCTCTGGCTTGCTTAGTTGGGGTCACTTCATCTACAGCGATATCGTTGACTTGATTGCAAATAAATGCACAGACACTATTTAACTGAACAGAGATGACATAACTGAATTCAATGATGAACTGCCATTTTGCATTATTGACACACTGTTTTCCTAATGAATGTTGTTCAGTTGCTTTGACGCAATGTATTTTGTTTAAAGCGCTATATAAATAAAGGTGACTTTGACTAAATCTAGCCATCATTTTCCAATATCATAAACACATTTCACATGAAGACACAATTCACAAAACACAATCCTCCGTTCTCATAAATCTTAGCACATTTTTTTTTGCTAAAACAAAAGTTGCAAAAGATCTCTGCTCATATTCTCAAATGAAAGCTCATGTGATGCAAAATGCTTGCCACAGTCAGCAATATTTGAACACAATGAACACACCTGGCGTCATTCATTACACACAACGACTCAAAATTGAAGACACTTGTTGCTAATGTTGTGTCCACATGTATAAAAGATCAGAGTGCACAGTTTGCTGAAGATTCCAAACAAACACAATGGATGAAGGCAGAGTCAGGGGAAGAGGAATTCGAGTCAGAGGAGGGAGAAGAGCTGGCCATGGAAGAAGAGGAGCAGGCCAACGAGGAAGAGGAGTTCAAATCAGTGGAGGAAGAGGAGCAGGCAAATGAGGAATAGGAGTTCAAATCAGTGGAGGAAGAGGAGCAGGCCAACGAGGAAGAGGAGTTCAAATCAGTGGAGGAAGAGGAGCAGGCCAACGGGGAAGAGGAGTTCAAATCGGAGGAGGAAGAGGAGCAGGCCAACAAGGGAGAGGAGAAGGTCCAGGAGGGAGAGCAAGACAACCTCACACCATCATTACGGATGAGATGCGTGCAACAGTCATTGACCATGTCATTGTCCATGGCATGACAATGGCTGAAGCAGGACTACAAGTCCGTCCAAACCTGAAGTAGGTTCACCATGGCCACCATTATCAGGGCATTCAGACAACACAACAGGTATTGTATTCTATTCTATTGCTTTCTTTGTCACAATACAATTTTACAAGCCTGTGAAAGTAGTCTATTGGTTTCAAATCAGTTGTTACTGTATTGTAAAACATGTCAATTGACAACACGTTTCTTTCTTTAGAGTTGAAAGAATGCCACATAAAGGTGGTAGGGTTGCCATATTTACAGCGGCACAAGAAACCCTCATTGTGGATATGGTTCGTGAGAACAACCTCATCAGACTCCGGGAGATCAGAGACAAAGTCATTGCCGATAATGTCAACTTTGAGAGCATTGATGTCAGCTTGGCCACAATAGACCGAGTTCTCTGGCGCCAAAAGATGCGGATGAAACAGGTCTATAGGGTTCCCTTTGAGCGCAACTCTGTGTGACACAAAGATCTACGTTACGAGTATGTGCAAGTAAGTATAAATCCATTTTTCACAGAACAGTTAGTGGACATACTGTGTTGCTCAGTGGCCTACATTACTTCTGGACAATACTGTGCTACCTGATTGACTGTTGTTCTGAACACCTGTGCACTTTCACATTTTCACAGAGGATATTACAGTTGGACGCGATGGCCAGACCTCATGAGTACCTCTTCCTGAGGAGGCTGGCTTCAACCTGCAGAAATGAAGGCAAAGAGCCATCACTGAGGTTCCTGGACAACGGGGGGGTGGGGGGGGGGGGTAATATTGCTCTTTGTGTGGCCATGGGTTTGGAGGGGCTTGTCCACTGGCATGCTGTCCTTGGGTCTTTCAACACCCAACGTCTCCTCACCTTCCTAGAGGAGCTAAAAGACATCCTCCTTAACTGCCAACAACACCATCCTGGGCCCGCACATCACATTTATGTGATCATTTGGGACAATGTACGCTTCCACAAAACAAACCAAATCAGAGAGTGGTTCACCACCAACAGTAACGACTTTTTAAACGTCTGTCTGCCACCCTACTCCCCTTTTCTGAACCCTATAGAGTTCTTCTCATCGTGGAGATGGAAGGTTTATGACAGACAACCATACACTAGAGAGAACCTCCTAAGGGCAATGGAGCTGGCCTGTGTTGACATCCCAGTGGAGGCCTTCCCAGGATGGATTCGCCATTCCAGGGCGTTTTTCCCGCGGTGCCTGGCAAGAGACAATATAGCCTGCGATGTTGATGAGATGATGGTGCCCGATGCAGCTCAGCGACATGATGCCGCACAGTGATTGTGGTGTGTGTGTGGTGTGAATAAAGTAAATAAATAAAAAACTTCACACCCTGATCATGTTTTCAAGAGTACTGTTGTGTGCAATAGATTCTGTTTTTGCATTGAGTTGTGTTACAGTAGTATACATGCAGAATTTACTATAGATTTATACTCTTCATATGAAACTCCCAAATCTAAATTCCTAATCCTCTGCAGAGATCTAAGAACATCCATTACTGTTAAGTTTCTAAATATGTGCATTGGCAGTTATGAAACAAAGAACCTTCTCACAAATTGAGCATTGTGTTTTCAATTGTTTTGCTGTAGTGTGTAATGATGTGTATAGTGTTTACATTTTTGAAAGCTTCAAGCTGCTCTTTTGGTGTGAAAGTGTGGTTGTGTTTATGTAGCTTTAGAAAAGGGTGTTGTGTTTAGACGTTGGGGAACATGGAGGAAACGTTTGTGAAATGTGTTTTAGCATTTGAGAAAAACTGTAAACAAAATACACTGTGTCATAGCAACTGAACAACGTTAATTAAGAAAACAGTGTGTCAATAATGCAAAATGACAGTTAAAGGCAGTTTATCATTGAATTCAGTGATGTCATCTCTGTTCAGTATAAATAGTGTCTGTGCATTCATTTGCAATCAAGTCAACGATATCACTGTAGATTAAGTGACCCCAACTAAGCAAGCCAGAGGCGACAGCGGCAAGGAACCGAAACTCCATCGGTGACAGAATGGAGAAAAAAACCTTGGGAGAAACCAGGCTCAGTTGGGGGGCCAGTTCTCCTCTGACCAGACGAAACCAGTAGTTCAATTCCAGGCTGCAGCAAAGTCAGATTGTGCAGAAGAATCATCTGTTTCCTGTGGTCTTGTCCTGGTGCTCCTCTGAGACAAGGTCTTTACAGGGGATCTGTATCTGGGGCTCTAGTTGTCCTGGTCTCCACTGTCTTTCAGGGATGTAGAGGTCCTTTCTAGGTGCTGATCCAGTGGTTTGTTTTTACAATTCATCAAAAGTAGTTCCACTTTAGAACCACTGACACTCTTAAATTTAAAGCTGCATGTTTTACCTTCCATCATTCTATTTATCAATATATTTGATAAATCTGTCTTGTATGGCTGTGTATTATTTTTAAGTTTATTTATTTTATTTATGAAATAATCATTAAGATGATTCGCTATATATTTTGTAAAAAAATCACCCTCATATTCTAAGTAAGATGGAGTTGATTTATTATTTCCTCTTAATATATTATTTAGTGTATTCCATAGTTTACTATCATGTTTTATTTCTACAATTTTCTTAGTATAGTACAATTTCTTTTTCTTCTTATTTACCTTAGTTACAAAATTTCTAAGTTTACAATATACTTGCCAGTCCGATTTTAATTTGGATATTTTGGATATTTAATTTGGATATAATTGCTGCTTGTTTAGCTAAATCTCTCTCTTTCATAAGATCTTTTAATTCTTGATCCAACCACGGAGTGTTGACATTTCGAACAGTAAACTTTTTTATTGGTGCATGGTTTTCTACAATAGTCATTAAGGTTTTATCAAAAAGCTGAAATGCCTTCTCTGGATCTTTTTGTAGAATTACCTCTGACCAATTTGTATTTCTAACATCATCTTCATATTGTAAATGATTGAATCTTCTATATGACCTTTTCATTATTACTTTTGGACCCGATTTAGGAACTTTTGTTTTCCTTACAATTGCAATAAGATTGTGGTCGCTAAAACCAACTGGCACTGATACACAATTTGAGCAAACTTGTAGTCTATTTATAAACATGTGGTCAATACAGGAAACAGATCGAGTACCATCCCTTTTCAAACATATTCTAGTCGGTTTATTAATTACCTGTGATAATCTGCATGCTATTGCTGTGCACATTAATTTGATTTTCTTAGGACAGTCAGAAGAATTCCAATCTATGTTGAAGTCACCCATTAAGTAAGTTTCCATATTCATATTATTAGCATGATCTAACATCTCACATATCTTGTCTAAATATTCACTATTAGCATTAGGAGGTCTATAACAACATCCTATGTGTGATGGCTTAAGATGTTTCAGACTAACTTTTAACCAAATTATTTCAATACCAGAATACATTAAATCTGGCATCATTTGGACAGGTATATGATGTTGAATATAGATAGCAACTCCTCCTCCATATGTATTCCTATCATTCCTAAAAATGCTATATCCATCAATCATTAAAGTTGCATCATTGAATGTAGCGTCTACATGAGTTTCAGATACTGCCAATACATGCACATTATTGGTTTGTAGTATTTCTGTTAAATCACTCACTTTATTTCTAAGACTGCATATATTAATATGGGCAAGTTTAAGACCTTTCTTTGGTAGTTTATGTAACATGTTAGAGATCATATTTCTTTGGCTTCATACTATTAGATTCTGTATTGGAGCAAAACAATTTACAAAAAACAACTAAATTAACCCACCTATATACAATAACCCACATAAACTCAGACAAACAATATTGCATTGCCACCAGTTGTCAAGGTTACAGTAAGTGAGCTGAACTCCACTTGACTTCCATAACATAATTCTCAGCCTAATTAATACAGACCATGTATAATTTCTTACTATGAGTTGCAGAATGTTTTATCTGACACTTAATACTAAACAAATTAGGCAAAACATAAACATTCCTTAATAAAAATGCACAGCTGTATTTTAGTTTCACTGTCTTTATATTTAAATAAACTGATTTCCTCGAATTCCTAAATTTAACCTTTCATACTAGATAAATCAATATAATATGTAATGCTATGGAATCAGTAATTATATCCTCAAGTTTGTCCATAAATCAATTCCCAGCTCCTCAAGTTGTATGTATATACCGTCTGATATACCACATCAGTTGTATGTATATACCGTCTGATATACCACATCAGTTGTATGTATATACCGTCTGATATACCACATCAGTTGTATGTATATACCGTCTGATATACCACATCAGTTGTATGTATATACCGTCTGATATACCACATCAGTTGTATGTATATACCGTCTGATATACCACATCAGTTGTATGTATATACCGTCTGATATACCACATCAGTTGTATGTATATACCGTCTGATATACCACATCAGTTGTATGTATATACCGTCTGATATACCACATCAGGCAGTTCACAATTCAGTTCGATTCATCATACCTGCATCTGATACATTCGTTTCTGGTGCGAAGTTCAATCATTAGTCTACTTAATTTCCAGACAATGTCGGTCCAATCATTTGATTGTAGTAGATTTCTCCCGACTTCTGATCTTGAAAATATTTTGTGTCTCCATTAAATGTTATAATCAGTGTCGCCGGATAAATTAAACCGTGTTTTACTCCTGCTTGATGTAGTTTAATTCTCAGATCTTTAAACTGTGCATACCTCTGCATCCTGACGATCATCGGTCTCGAACCATGTTTTGTAACTGGCCCCACTCTGTGCGCAATTTCCACTTCAAGTTTATGAGACAATTTATCCTTAAATATCTCATTGAAGAGGGACTCCATGAACTCGGTGGGTTTTCCTTTTTCCATATCCTTGTCGAGGCCGAATACTCGTAGGTTAAATCTTCAGCTATAACGGCTATGCCATTCTTCTAATGATCTAGCAAGTACATAGGGTGTTATGGGAAGTGTTTCCGGTTCCGGTTTACCTAATTAATGCAGCCTAAAAATCCTTTAACGGATTTGGATAATAAAAGCATATTAGTATGTTATGTGTATGCCAGGTTAAAGAGATGGGTCTTTAATCTAGATTTAAACTGCAATAGTGTGTCTGCCTCCTGAACAATGTTAGGTAGGTTATTCCAGAGTTTGGGCGCCAAATAGGAAAAGGATCTGCCGCCCGCAGTTGATTTTGATATTCTAGGTATTATCAAATTGCCTGAGTTTTGAGAACGTAGCGGACGTAGAGGATTATAATGTAAAAGGAGCTCATTCAAATACTGAGGTGCTAAACCATTCAGGGCTTTATAAGTAATAAGCAATATTTTAAAATCTATGCGATGCTTGATAGGGAGCCAGTGCAGTGTTGACAGGACCGGGCTAATATGGTCATACTTCCTGGTTCTAGTAAGAACTCTTGCTGCTGCATTTTGGACTAGCTGTAGTTTGTTTACTAAGCGTGCAGAACAACCACCCAATAAAGCATTACAATAATCTAACCTTGAGGTCATAAATGCATGGATTAACATTTCTGCATTTGACATTGAGAGCATAGGCCGTAATTTAGATATATTTTTGAGATGGAATAATGCAGTTTTACAAATGCTAGAAACGTGGCTTTCTAAGGAAAGATTGCGATCAAATAGCACACCTAGGTTCCTAACTGATGATGAAGAATTGACAGAGCAACCATCAAGTCTTAAACAGTGTTCTAGGTTATTACAAGCTGAGTTTTTAGGTCCTATAATTAACACCTCTGTTTTTTCAGAATTTTGAAGAAGACTTCCTGTAACCTCTTGAAATCATTTCTTAAGGAAATCCCTATGAGTGGCCTAATAGGTAATACTAATCCAGTGTGAATAGGACTGTAGACACACACATGCTTTTTATTTAATACACAATACAAAACCTCACAAAGCTTATTAATGCCTTTATTTTTTTAAAGACTAGTCTACTGTAATTCCTTGGATGTGGGTGTGAGCCAATAATTGTTAACTTTGTTAGCCCTAACCCAAACTTACAATTAGAGCAGAATGCTGCTGCTGCTAGATTATTGATGCTTGTTCATAAACACCAGCATATAACAACTATTTTAGTTAGTTACTTTACATTTATTCCAGGGTCAATTTTTTCTTTTACATGTACATAAACCCAGTGGACTCAAAGGTCATCTAACCAGAAGATTTCATATGTCCTTAGGACAAGACTATAATTGAGTGGTGGCCCCAAAACATCGGAATAGTTTGCCTTTATTCATCCTTTATTGAGCTCTTTTAAAAGTGATATTTATTAGAGTTAGCTATTGGCTCAACAGTTTGATCTAACAAAGCGTCTCGTCTTTGATAGTCCAGACAAAGGATGATGGGAGAAAGAATCCAATGCAAGCAAACAACAGTTCAGAAGACTGCCCTCTGGTGGCTCTCAAGGGCAAACCAGCTGCTGGCTGTGACTTTTATCTTACATAAAGAGACTGATTGCACTGCACTCATAAGGATTTCCTTAAGAAATGATTTCAAGAGGTTACAGGAAGTCTTCTTCAAAAACCCTGAACAGGTAATGATTTCCAGCTGAAATAGCCAATACTAATCAATCATCAACTTTTACTTCATAAATATTGGGTAGACTGAGCCTCATGTAATCATATTCAACAAGACAAGATTCAGCATGAGTATACAGGTAAGTCAGTTTCTTCATTTCATTTGCTTTATTTTTTTTTAACATTCTTAGAGCCCAAAAAAAGAAAGAAAGAAAGCTTTAAATGTTCTTAAAACAATAAATATAAAAACTTAAACATATATTTTCATATGCAGTGAAATCTATTTCTACTTTTTAAAAGCTTATTTATCTTAAATATATTTCAAGTTTGATTCCATATTTTATTAGATTCTCATATTGTTTCTGCATTATACAGGACTTTTTTGTTTTGCTTTCTGGTAATAGTTCATTTTGTTCATCACTAAACCAGAGGTCCCTGGCTAAAAATTATAAAAGAAATTCTGCTTGAAAGAAATATATTCTTGTAAAAAAAAAGAGCACTAAAGTATACTTTTATAAAGTGTACTTATTGTGGAAAGTATATACTTTAAAAGAACACGCTTATGTGCAAATTAAATATAATGTTTTTGCCACTTAAGTACATTGTAATTGTAACTCATTTCCAATGTTTTACATTTATAAGTTATTTTAAATGCAATTAGGTGAACTTTTGAGTGATTTTTTTAAACCACTTGAGAGTTGTTAAAAATACTCAAGTGTGAATTAAATGTTTTCCACCTAAATGTATATTATTTGTAATTAATTTCAAATATATTACAGTTTACAATTACATTAAATGCAATTAATTGAACTTTTGAGTGATATTTTGGTACCACTTAAATGGGACTTCAGTATATTTTATATGCACTTTGAAATATTGTAAATGTGTACTTCTGAGCAAGCAATTAAATGTGAACTACAATATAGTTCATTGTCATTTGCATGTCTACTATTATTTAATAATAAAATATATTTCTAGTTATAACTCTGGCAATGAAGTTGTAATTTAGAATATTTAAATGACTTTACAGGGAACAAAACATAGCTTTATCATTTACCCCAATTATATAGATAAATATCCCAAAATCTATGAAAATGAAGTAAGGTACCTTCATTTTCTTTCTCATCTTGATTTACAAGCTTCCCTCACACATCTTCATTAAGGATGTTCCTGTATGTACCACGACTGGCACAGAAAAGCTACTGTCCTCATCCTTTGGTTTGTTACCTGTAAAATATATGATAATTAGAGGGGGGGGTCTGTAAATGCACAGGTGGGAATATATTACTTGCAAATGGAAAAGATTCAAAGCAGTTAAAATCCATAGGGATCCTGACTTAATATAGCACTTTTAGCATGTCATGTGTGATCAGGGTGAGCTGACTGGTCAACAATTCATTAAAAACTTCTAACATCACCTCTTCAGTCTGTGTCTCCACATTGTATCTCCAGTAACAAAACTGTACTGATCTGTTATGAAGGAATAACCCCAGATAAGTAAAAAAAAATATTGGATTTTACAAACACAAGCAGAAAAGGTACATCTCACTCTTTAAATGCAAATGGGGGGGGGGGGGGGGGGGAACAGCATTATTTCTAGAGGTGTCTGATGTTTTGAATGTGGTTATAATATTGTTTTTATACATTACCGTAATTCCTCAAATAAAAGCCGGGGCTATGGAATTAGAATCCCGCCAAATGTATTTGTCACAGAACGAAAAATAATAAGCAAAGATCAAATATTTAAAAACACGTGTAAAATAATAACGCACAAAACCGAAAAACAAATGCAAGTTTTTAAAAATAACAAACAGCTCAGTCATGGATCGAAAAATAATAAGCGCAAATCAAAAATGTAAACGCATTTAAAATTATATTGCACAAAACTGAAACATGAATTCAAAATTTTCCAAATCTCAAACAAAATCAGGTTTCCTGCTCATATGTTATTTTTGTGTGTGCTTGTGGTCTTTTACCCTTTGCTCTTGTTTCCACATTCTGCGCTTACTTTCTAAAAGTTTTAATTTGAGTTTCATGTAAATCAGGGCAGGCTTCAGCGTCACCATTGGCCCACAAGTTCTAGATTGACAGCTGCTCCTCTAGCCAATCAGTCCAAGGGGTGTTGACGTCACTCCAATGCGGCTCGTGGCTGCTGTGGCAGGTGTGTGAAGTAGAGGGTGACTGTGACACGGGAGTGGATTTTCAAATCTCTCCCGTCCCAATCCCATGAAAAAAAAACTGGAATGACTCACGTTCTCTCCCACTCCCATGTTGTATTTTTTTTTTTCGGCCGGAATCTGTCTGTATAAAAAAATACAGCTAAGATCACAGCATGCCCACTTTAGTTAAATAAAAAATTAAAATGTAGATTTTTAATGTAAATCATCCATGCTAACATGTTTTCTATTTTATTTTTTTAATTTGAGCATAGACATTGCACTCTGAGAGTGGCACTCTCTATAGATTTATTTTTCATACATGGAGCTTCTCGCTCATGTTGACATGACCAAGATGATAGAAACTGCATCTTGTTTTCTTTAATTATTTTACAGAAGCACAACGTTTCGTTGTTATTCTGAGTGCAAACAAATAAACGTATGCGAATTCGAAAGATTTATTACTTTTATCTTTATGACCAAAAATTACGGAGTATTTTAAGAGCAAGTTAGAGCACCGTGCCTCCATCTGTCCTGCTGTTCAGTTTCCACACACACTTCAATAGCGCACATTTCTGTAGGTTAACATTAGATTGAGCGGCCATGTAAAGTTATTACTACATACATCTTTTAGATGAAAAGCTATATTTGAGGTCAATGAATGATAGGTGGGCTTTTGGATGTACTGCCCGATATAGGCTACTGTATTACCACATACCCACTGAGCAAAAGTACGTCGAAACGACGTCTTTACGACGTCTTTGTCGGACGTTGAAATGACGTCCCCTGAAGAGCCAGAATGAAAGTTTTTATGACGTATTTTTTCGACGTCTTCTGGACGTCCACAGGACGTCTCTAGGAGGTTAAAACTGAGTTCAGATTTCTGGACAAAATAAACAAGTCTCTCAAGTCTGTCTGTACACAGTAGAATTGTCTGTACCTCTGTGCTTTCTACATTTCAGGATGAGGTTCACAGAAACTGAGATGGCAAGTGTATTTTTTCTTTGGTTTCTTTATTTAACAAAAGATATACTGCTTGTAACTAATGCCACTAGAATTAGTTTATTTTTTACATAGGCCTTAATATTTTTATTTTGTTTTGTTTTGAATAGCATTAAATTTAAATGATTTGAAGTGAGCGAAAACAAAAAAACTAAATCCCATTTGTTTTATTTATTTGAATAAATAATTGAATTTAATAGTTTGAAATTAATAGTTAAATGTTTCCTATACACCGATGCAACTTATGTGTTTTTTCCTGACCTGGTGCCCTATATTGTGCTGTATTAAACAAATGTATTATTTAAAAAATGGGGATCATTTAAAAAAAAACTAAATGAATAAATAAAACAATCATATTATGTTAATTAAAACCCACAATAATTTTAAACCTTAAAATTCTGAGGGTGTCCTTGAAAAATCCTCTCTGCTAGGGGTCCCTGGCACCAAAATGTTGTAAATGTCCAGTGCTAGTGGACAGGCATCCATATACAGCAGAGTCTGGTGAGGAGGAACTGTCCTGTCGTCACAACAGCTCTGTCTTCACCAACTGCCCTGAAACACAAATTAAATATAAGTGATTATCATAAATAGAAATATAGCTTCACAATGCTCATTTTTACCTCTGTGGTGAACATATGATCAGAAAATTCTGCCTGACTGATTTTTTGTCTTTAGTGAATCATTTCAAAACGTGATTTTAAAAATTATTTTAAAGTTTAAAGTGCCTAACTTCACAGGATTGCGTGCGCATCCAGGATACACCACAAAGGCTGTTTTAATACAAGAACGAACACTTCACACAAGATAAAGTTTTGATAAATTATTGTTAGTGACAGAATGTATTTGTATTTGCCAGTAACGTTACTAAAACTGACCACTAGGTGTCAGTAGTGTTAACGTTACCAGTAGAGTGTGTAGATTATGAATCAGAAGTTTAACTTTTTTTGTTGCTGTTCCCGTCCTGAAAAGTAGAAAAAAATATATACAAAATAACAAAACCGTTACTTTTATTTGATCAAGAAAAATTACGGTTACCTGTTTTAGTGACCAATTTTAATAACTAAGTTAAAAAGGATCATCATAATTTTACCCCAGACTGTAAATTGAACCAACAGGGATATGTACAATTACAAAAAAGAGGAATTTGAAAATATATAATCTTTCTAAGAAAGAATAAAAGCACATTTATACTTACCTTTGGCTCAACACCAGTAACGTTAGTCAGATGACCGTTACTGTTTGAATTTCCAAGTAACGTTAACGTTAATTAGCTCCGTCCCGTTGTGAAGCTTGTTCGTTAGTCAGGTAACTCTGTAGGTTTATAAAGTGTCCTCAACGTAGAAATAAATACATTAAAGGATGGCGGTATAGTTATATCTTCAGTCTTTTGTAATAAACTGAATTATTCTTCCGTCTTCGTGATTGTTTGCGCCATCACGTTTACCGTACTTTTTTTTTCTGCCATCACATCACGTTAACTCTCCCTCGTGGCAAGCGCACGCATACACTATTTCATTTCATTTAAATCTATGTGTTTTAACACATATTTCTATTTAATATGATATAATACCATTTCAATTTAATTATCTATTTAAATATATTAAACGTTAATACCCGACCGACGCAATTTAGACTTGATCTGCACGTCGTATAGTTTGTTGGGTCGACCAGCCGTTAACGATCTGTCCTTTACAAACCACACCAAAGCAAACAGGAGGAGAGTATAAAGACAGGTAGAGTACTATTGAAATTAAAATATAAGCCTACAGTTTATACTTTATTTATTTAAAAGGTAGTCTATATTTGTGTAGAAAGTTAGGGATCAAAGTGTTATTAAGATTCCAGGTCCTGCCAACATTTTTTCCTGTCCCGTCCCAATCCCGTGATTAATAGTGATTTTGTCTCCAATCAATGTCAGCCTCTAGTGTGAAGATGGATAGCCAGCGTCAGCAGGCAAATCCCGGACGATCTCAGGTAATTAGTCTTAAGGCGGGCGTACACGGTGCGAATTCGGATGGTCAGAAGATCGTATGTCCACGCACACGGCACGAGTGAGTTTATCTGAAAATCGTACGGACAAGATGATATACGACATGATTTTACAACCTGTGAATTCCCTCTCTCATAACTGCATATAAAATATTGATACGAGCCGTGACTGTTTCCTACACGCAACTTACAGGTTATTTTTCAGCGATAGGAAACCGGGACGTTTGGTCACCCTGTGTGTGTGTGTGTGTGTGTGTGTGTTCTTGTAGGTTTATAAATATCTGAAATAGGTATTACAATGTACACATGGTTTGTGAGGACAATTCCTGTGCCCTCGTAAACCAAATGGCTTTAAAAAATACTATACGGTGTTTAATAGAAATTTTAAACATGCATTTTCCGTGATGGATAGAGGTGTATGGGGATATACAGTATAGAATACCGTTACGTCTATGGAGAGTCTCTGTACACTACATATGCGTGTGTGAGAGAGGGAGCGATCTAAAAAGGCATTGGAACACGTTGCTAGAAACATCATACAGCGCTCGCTGTTCCTGTCAGACTTCAGCGAGTTTATCTTCTTTATCAATAGTCCACATTCGCCGTGGCGCTGCTGTCTTCGCCTTTCTTCTTCTGTGGTTTTCCTAGTTTGTGATTGGTCAACTTCAGATAAATCAACAAATCGGCTCGTTCAACCGCACACATGTCACGAATTCAAACCGATAGCTCACAAACTTTTTAGACATGTTTAAAAATGATCGGGAGGTCGGGAAGTGCTCGTAAGCCACTCTGCTCAGCTCGTAATTCATCGCAAATGATACGAGCCCCGACCATACGAGCATACGCGATTTCCACACGATTGAAAAAAATCGCATGCGAACTCGTACGACAGCAAAAATCGCACCGTGACGCCCGCCTTTAAATATCGTTTTAGTGGGTGACAGAAACATTCCCTTTGTGTGATATTTAATGTGCATCTTGTCAGTAAAGCCGGTTCTGTAATCAGCAGTAAATCTCCATCACCTGCGCGCTTTTTACAAGGAGCAGCATTAAGCGCGTTTAACCTGAAGCAGCGCTGCACAGAATGATCACTGTATGACATCAAAGTACCGTGAAGGCGATTCGAATACATTGGATCCGTGTGCTCTCTTATCGCCCTCGCAGTACTTTGATGTCATACAGTGATCACTCTGTGCAGCTATTTCAAGTCGAAAGCTAATGCTGCTCCATGTGAAAGCGCACAGGTGATGGAGATTTACCGCTGATTACACAACCAGCTTTACTGACAAGATAAATTAAATATCGCGTCTGATTTGTCGTGCAGCCCAACTGCCTAAAATATAAAGTATTGCTCACTAAACCAAACTAACAAGACACGTGTTAACAGGCTAGATATCGGCCTACTCGGACTACGTAGAGCTTGCAGAAAATATTGTAACACACAAAGAGAATGTTTCTGTCACCCACTAACAAAATATTTATGGCTAATCACCTGAGATCATCCGGGATTTGTCTGCTGATGCTGGTTATACATCTTCACACACCTGCCACAGCAGCCACGAGCCGCATTGGAGTGACGTCAACACCCCTTGGACTGATTGGCTAGAGGAGCAGCTGTCAATCTAGAACTTGTGGGCCAATGGTGACGCTGAAGCCTGCCCTGATTTACATGAAACTCAAATTAAAACTTTTAGAAAGTAAGCGCAGAATGTGGAAACAAGAGCAAGACCAAAAGCACACAAAAAAAAATTACATATGAGCAGGAAACCTGATTTTGTTTGCGATTTGGAAAATTTTGAATACATGTTTCAGTTTTGTGTAATATAATTTTAAATGTTTACATTTTTGGTTCACGCTTATTATGTTTCAATAGATACAGTCGGCATCTAGTCATAGCTGGGGGCGTGGCAAGGGCGGAGTCGGCGTGGGGGAAAACACTGCGAACATCGTGTGTATCTGAATGACAAAAATGCACATATTGAGCACTCATTCCCAGAGACACGTAGAACAATTGTAGTCTCTTTTAACTTTAATATTCATAAACACTAGTCCATATCGATATTTGATTCATTTTACAGCTCTAATGTAGATGTATTCATTCAAAAATAGCCAAATTCCGTGACGTTCTGCTTTATACAGCAAGTTCTATTTTTGACTGGATTCCGCGATTCAATCGTTTCACAAACACAGACGGGGTGAATTTATGAATGAAAGTGTAAAAGTTCTGACACAAAACTAAGTTGTTACGTGTCCACACGCTTTTTTAAGTGGGTTTATGTTCGACACTAGGCTAACGTTACATAGTTTTGCTTCAGGTAGAACAATAAGGCTAATTATATATGCATGCCACTTACTGAAACTACCTTACACAGTTTTGATAACGTTAATAATGAACACGATGTTAACGTTGCCTGCCTGTGATGAATGCCGACTGCACACACACACACACACACACACACACACACACACACACGCTTAGTCTTGGGATTCCACAACTTCCTTCGATCATCCTCACAACTTATTGCTTGTAGCCATTTTGTCATCCTTTCCGGTTCTGTATGTTTATTAGGAAGGATGTAGAACTTCAATTCATAATTTGTTAGTTTATTGGAGGTACAGAAAACGACACAGCAACTCTTCGGCATGATTGTCCCTTGTATTTCAATTGGCGCCAAGGCAATGTTTTCCCCCACGGGCTAAATTCACATCACGTGACGGGGCGTTCCCGGGGGCGTTCCCAGACCAACCGTCTGTATCTATCCATGACATGTATTTCGGTTTTGTGTGTTATTATTTTACAAGTGTTTTTAAATATTTTATTTATGCTTATTATTTTTTTATTTACTGTATTTAGAGAATGAGTGTAAAAGGCGATGGAAAAATCTCAGAGACAGATATATTAAGACCATGAGGGAGAAGAAGAGTGGTGTAGGGGCAAAACAAAAGAGCACATGGAGGTACTTCTCCAATATGAGTTTCTTGGAACCTCATGTCAGAGAGAAGTCCACATCCTCCAATATGTCCCTGTCCCTAGAAGAGCGATCCTCTAGCCCCCAGGTTACCTCCTTGTCTCTGGCTGCTCAGTCATCACCACCTGGCATCCTTTACCCTTTATATGACTGATGTGTTTCCCAGCTCTCTGTCTACTTCTACAGTTCTGCTGACTCTGTCTTACCCTCATGGTGTATCCTGAGAGCCCCCATCTAACTCAGCATGTTCCTGCAACATCCAGCACTCCACGGAAGCAGTGAAGAAGTCAAGTCACCTTTATCTATATAGCACTTTTAACAATATAGACAAAGCAACTGAACTAGGAAAATAGAACCAGGAAAGTAGTGTGTCAATAAAGCAAAAAAGCAGTTCATCATTGACTTTAATTATGTCATTATCCAGCTCAGTTCTGTTTAAAAAATATCTGTGCAATCAAGTCAACGATATCACTGTAGATGAAGTGACCCCAACTAAGCAAGCCAGAGGCAACAGAGGCAAGGAACCGAAACTCCATCGGTGACAGAATGGAGAAAAAAACCTTGGGAGAAACCAGGCTCAGTTGGGGGGCCAGTTCTCCTCTGACCAGACGAAACCAGTAGTTCAATTCCAGGCAGCAGCAAAGTCAGATTGTGCAGAAGAATCATCTGTTTCCTGTGGTCTTGTCCTGGTGGTCCTCTGAGACAAGGTCTTTACAGGGGATCTGTATCTGGGGCTCATCTACAATAGGTTTCCATCCAAAATGCCAGTTCTACCACCACCACCACGGCGTCTGTAAAGTGCATTTGCAGCTTTTGACCGCTGAGTGGCGCTTCAACCACAAGTTATCAAACAAGCGCATCAAAGCACATTTTCGCAAATAGACGTCAGTTTTGCCTCGCTGATGTGTTACATTTGACGGCTTTAGTCACGGAAAATGAAAGAAAAACACTATAATTAAAATATGTATTATATTTAATATTTAATATTCACAGATGAAAGTTTGGTACTGTGACGAGTCAGCTGCCTCCTCCCTGATTGTCACCCGCACCCCGTCCTAAATCGCCGCCCTTCACCAGGGTCCCGACTGGAGTGGGTGTGTGAGAGGAGGGGCGCTGGACGAGTCAGGGCTGGCAGCGTGTGATGGGGCACACCTGAAGGAAATGGAGCATCATCACCGCCGTTGTTTAAAAGCCCAACGCGCCTCTCCTCGGGAGACCGGTCTCTTCCCCGTGCATTAGTGATGGGAAGTTCTGATCATTTTACCGACTCGGACTTTTGAGTCTCGTTCAGCAAAATGAACGAATCTTTTTTCAAGTCATTTCGTTCATTTTAGCAAAATGTAATGAAAATGTTATGTGTTACTTCCCCAACACACCTAGTACTTACGCAAACGTTGATCACACTAAAGACAATACAAAACTAAAATGCTATAAGATACAGAAAAAAAATTCCTTCTTTACCTGGGTCTTCAGTCTGTGATTAGCTCACCTCACCTCTTATCTGACAAGAAGTCCTCGGGTTTAAGTCATTCCTTAATCACGTGACAGCCCCATACGCAAAACTAACGCAGTCTTGAGCCGGAAAGAGAATTGATTAGTTCATCTCATGAGTCTCTCGGGTCGAGATTGACTCGTTCCTTAATCACGTGACAGACCCATACGCAAAACTAACGCAGTCTTGAGTCGGAAAGAGAATTGATTAGTTCATCTCATGAGTCTTTCGGGTCTCGGGTCGAGTTTGACTCGTTCCTTAATCACGTGACAGACCCATACGCAAAACTAACGCAGTCTTGAGCCGGAAAGAGAATTGATTAGTTCATCTCATGAGTCTTTCGGGTCTCGGGTCGAGATTGACTCGTTCCTTAATCACGTGACAGACCCATACGCAAAACTAACGCAGTCTTGAGCCGGAAAGAGAATTGATTAGTTCATCTCATGAGTCTTTCGGGTCTCGGGTCGAGTTTGACTCGTTCCTTAATCACGTGACAGCCACATACGCAAAACTAACGCAGTCTTGAGTCGGAAAGAGAATTGATTAGTTCATCTCATGAGTCTTTCGGGTCTCGGGTCGAGTTTGACTCGTTCCTTAATCACGTGACAGACCCATACGCAAAACTAACGCAGTCTTGAGTCGGAAAGAGAATTGATTAGTTCATCTCATGAGTCTTTCGGGTCTCGGGTCGAGATTGACTCGTTCCTTAATCACGTGACAGACCCATACGCAGAACTAACGCAGTCTTGAGTCGGAAAGAGAATTGATTAGTTCATCTCATGAGTCTTTCGGGTCGAGATTGACTCGTTCCTTAATCACGTGACAGACCCATACGCAAAACTAACGCAGTCTTGAGTCGGAAAGAGAATTGATTAGTTCATCTCATGAGTCTCTCGGGTCGAGATTGACTCGTTCCTTAATCACGTGACAGACCCATACGCAAAACTAACGCAGTCTTGAGTCGGAAAGAGAATTGATTAGTTCATCTCATGAGTCTCTCGGGTCTCGGGTCGAGATTGACTCGTTCCTTAATCACGTGACAGACCCATACGCAAAACTAACGCAGTCTTGAGTCGGAAAGAGAATTGATTAGTTCATCTCATGAGTCTTTCGGGTCTCGGGTCGAGTTTGACTCGTTCCTTAATCATGTGATAGACCCATACGCAAAACTAACGCAGTCTTGAGTCGGAAAGAGAATTGATTAGTTCATCTCATGAGTCTTTCGGGTCGAGTTTGACTCGTTCCTTAATCATGTGACAGACTCATACGCAAAACTAACGCAGTCTTGAGCCGGAAAGAGAATTGATTAGTTCATCTCATGAGTCTTTCGGGTCTCGGGTCGAGTTTGACTCGTTCCTTAATCACGTGACAGCCCCATACGCAAAACTAACGCAGTCTTGAGCCGGAAAGAGAATTGATTAGTTCATCTCATGAGTCTTTCGGGTCTCGGGTCGAGTTTGACTCGTTCCTTAATCACGTGACAGACCCATACACAAAACGAACGCAGTCTTGAGCCGGAAAGAGAATTGATTAGTTCATCTCATGAGTCTATCGGGTCTCGGGTCGAGTTTGACTCGTTCCTTAATCACGTGACAGCCCCATACGCAAAACTAACGCAGTCTTGAGCCGGAAAGAGAATTGATTAGTTCATCTCATGAGTCTTTCGGGTCTCGGGTCGAGTTTGACTCGTTCCTTAATCACGTGACAGCCCCATACGCAAAACTAACGCAGTCTTGAGTCGGAAAGAGAATTGATTAGTTCATCTCATGAGTCTTTCGGGTCTCGGGTCGAGTTTGACTCGTTCCTTAATCACGTGACAGACCCATACGCATAACTAACGCAGTCTTGAGCCGGAAAGAGAATTGATTAGTTCATCTCATGAGTCTTTCGGGTCGAGTTTGACTCGTTCCTTAATCACGTGACAGACCCATACGCAAAACTAACGCAGTCTTGAGCCGGAAAGAGAATTGATTAGTTCATCTCATGAGTCTTTCGGGTCTCGGGTCGAGTTTGACTCGTTCCTTAATCACGTGACAGACCCATACGCATAACTAACGCAGTCTTGAGCCGGAAAGAGAATTGATTAGTTCATCTCATGAGTCTTTCGGGTCTCGGGTCGAGTTTGACTCGTTCCTTAATCATGTGAGAGACCCATACGCAAAACTAACGCAGTCTTGAGCCGGAAAGAGAATTGATTAGTTCATCTCATGAGTCTCTCGGGTCGAGTTTGACTCGTTCCTTAATCACGTGACAGCCCCATACGCAAAACTAACGCAGTCTTGAGCCGGAAAGAGAATTGATTAGTTCATCTCATGAGTCTTTCGGGTCTCGGGTCGAGATTGACTCGTTCCTTAATCACGTGACAGACCCATACGCAAAACTAACGCAGTCTTGAGCCGGAAAGAG